>NC_091470.1:246661453-247031453 GCF_036971445.1 Narcine bancroftii | reverse complement strand
TTGTCTTTTTATTTCCTTTCCTGATCTTCCTAGATCAAGTCTGCACATAGTGGGCGGCATGCAACACTGTCACAATGCCAGCAATCAGGACCAGGATTTCAATCCCATGCTGTCTGTAAGAAGTTTGTAGGTTCTCCCCATGTCCGCATGGAGTTTCTCCAGGGGCTCCGATTTCTTTCCATCATTCAAATCATACCAGGGGTTGTAGCTCAATTGTGTGTAATTGCATGGGCTCATCGGCCAAAAGGGCCTGTCATCGTTCTGTACATCCAAATTTAAATTTAAACCTTGACACCTTCACAGCCCTATTCAAGCTTACATTCATTTATAGAAATTATCAACAACTAGAGTCTGCAATTTCAGACTGAGGCACACAAAATAATGGCAGTGCTGCTATTGCAGCAGCTATGGAAGCACCACCACCTGGGAGAGCAAGGAGCAGAGAATAACACAGGTCTATAGAATTCAACCACTCGATGCTCATGTCAAAGGCTCTGTCTAGGCTTTAAATAGCTGGTAAAAGGAGCAAATGGTGTTTTTAATTCAAATCCTGAAACTGGGGGGGGTTCAAGATGATGGTGCCTGTGCTTGGCTGTAGCCACATGGGGTTGCACACTCTGGGGGAATAGTAGACCGGTGTAGGGCACCAGAAACAAGGAGAACATCTCCCCACCCGCGAAGGAGACAACCCTACAGAGCAGTGACCATGGCAGTGTACCAGCAATGGGGTCAGCAGCTGAAGGACCCACAAAGGTTGCGGGCTGCTGGAGACCGACTCATGAGAACCAGATATTGGAAATGGGATTTGAGAGGCTACTGAGGGCAAGAAGGGCATCAAACATAGGTAGACAGGGCAATGAAGAAGGTGTTTAACATATTTATCTTCATTGGTAATGGCACTGAGAACAGGAGTTTGGAATTCTACAATTTGTTGGTGAGACTTGTTAGGTCTGCTTTGTTCATGAATGAGTGAGACAAACACCAGACTGAGTCGAAATCAGGGTTCTTTGTTCTTTATTACCGGATTGTAACACTTGCGACTAACCATGTTAGTCGGAGAATGCATTCTGCCGTTATCAGCAAAATGGTGATTTTTTATACCCTTGGATATGTGCTTAGAACATCATCATATCATTACTTGTCCAATGACTAAAACTGTTGCTATCCTTTCCCTGCTAGCTTCCTGCCTCTCAATCCATCAATGTCTCTCTTATCTTGTAAGTACAAGGATGCATTCACATCTTGTTACAGCCCTGCACATTCCCATCTCATGATGTTTTACCTAACAGGAGTACAAGGACACCTCCCCTTCTTGTTACAGCCCTGTACAGGGTAACTCCTTACACATTCCCATCTCATGATGTTTTACCTTACAGACTACACTTGGAGTATTAGTTTGAGATGGTTGTCCAATAATAGGAAGTATGCCACTAAGATGTTAAGGTTACAGAAAAATTATTCAAAAGGATGTTGCCAGGACTGGATATCTCAATTTATAAGAAAAGACAGATACTGGGACTTTTTATTGGAGGCTAGAGTAGCCTGAAAGAGGTTTATAAAATCATGAGGGGTATTTTTCCCAAGCTAGGGTAGTCTAAAACTAAAACACATAGATTTAAGTTGAGAGGGTAAAAATTGAAAAGGGACCTGAGGGTAACTTTTTCCACAAAGAGGATGTTTGGTATGTGGAACAAGCTGTTAGAAGAAGTGGAAGAGGTGGATTCAATTGCATCATTGTAAAGACATGTAGATATAGATAGGAAAGGCTTATGGAAATATGGGCCAAAAACAGGAAAATGGGACAAACTTTGGTAGGCAATATGGTAAGCATGGACGAGCTGGGCCAAAGTGCCTGTTTCCATGCTGTATAATGCTATTACCCTATCTGTTATTCTTTCTTTGGCTTGGCTTCGCGGACGAAGATTTATGGAGGGGGTAAATGTCCACGTCAGCTGCAGGCTCGTTTGTGGCTGACAAGTCCGATGCGGGACAGGCAGACATGGTTGCAGCGGTTGCAGGGGAAAATTGGTTGGTTGGGGTTGGGTGTTGGGTTTTTCCTCCTTTGCCTTTTGTCAGTGAGGTGGGCTCTGCGGTCTTCTTCAAAGGAGGTTGCTGCCCGCCGAACTGTGAGGCGCCAAGATGCACGGTTTGAGGCGATATCAGCCCACTGGCGGTGGTCAATGTGGCAGGCACCAAGAGATTTCTTTAGGCAGTCCTTGTACCTTTCCTTTGGTGCACCTCTGTCATGGTGGCCAGTGGAGAGCTCGCCATATAACACGATCTTGGGAAAGCGATGGTCCTCCATTCTGGAGACGTGACCCACCCAGCGCAGCTGGATCTTCAGCAGAATGGACTCGATGCTGTCGACCTCTGCCAACTCGAGTACTTCGACGTTAGGGATGAAAGCGCTCCAATGAATGTTGAGGATGGAGCGGAGACAACGCTGGTGGAAGCGTTCTAGGAGCCGCAGGTGATGCCGGTAGAGGACCCATGATTCGGAGCCGAACAGGAGTGTGGGTATGACAACGGCTCTGTATACGCTTATCTTTGTGAGGTTTTTCAGTTGGTTGTTTTTCCAGACTCTTTTGTGTAGTCTTCCAAAGGTGCTATTTGCCTTGGCGAGTCTGTTGTCGATCTCGTTGTCGATCCTTGCATCTGATGAAATGGTGCAGCCGAGATAGGTAAACTGGATGACCGTTTTGAGTTTTGTGTGCCCGATGGAGATGTGGGGGGGCTGGTAGTCATGGTGGGGAGCTGGCTGATGGAGGACCTCAGTTTTCTTCAGGCTGACTTCCAGGCCAAACATTTTGGCAGTTTCCGCAAAACAGGACGTCAAGCGCTGAAGAGCTGGCTCTGAATGGGCAACTAAAGCGGCATCGTCTGCAAAGAGTAGTTCACGGACAAGTTTCTCTTGTGTCTTGGTGTGAGCTTGCAGGCGCCTCAGATTGAAGAGACTGACATCCATGCGGTACCGGATGTAAACAGCGTCTTCATTGTTGAGGTCTTTCATGGCTTGTTTCAGCATCATGCTGAAGAAGATTGAAAAGAGGGTTGGTGCGAGAACACAGTCTTGCTTCACGCCATTGTTAATGGAGAAGGGTTCAGAGAGCTCATTGCTGTATCTGACCTGACCTTGTTGGTTTTCGTGCAGTTGGATAACCATGTTGAGGAACTTTGGGGGGCATCCGATGCGCTCTAGTATTTGCCAAAGCCCTTTCCTGCTCACGGTGTCGAAGGCTTTGGTGAGGTCAACAAAGGTGATGTAGAGTCCTTTGTTTTGTTCTCTGCACTTTTCTTGGAGCTGTCTGAGGGCAAAGACCATGTCAGTAGTTCCTCTGTTTGTGCGAAAGCCGCACTGTGATTCTGGGAGAATATTCTCGGCGACACTAGGTATTATTCTATTTAGGAGAATCCTAGCGAAGATTTTGCCTGCAATGGAGAGCAGCGTGATTCCCCTGTAGTTTGAGCAGTCTGATTTCTCACCTTTGTTTTTGTACAGGGTGATGATGGTGGCATCACGAAGGTCCTGAGGCAGTTTTCCTTGGTCCCAACAAAGCTTGAAAAACTCATGCAGTTTGACATGCAGAGTTTTGCCGCCAGCCTTCCAGACCTCTGGGGGGGATTCCATCCATACCTGCTGTTTTGCCACTTTTCAGTTGTTCAATTGCCTTATATGTCTCATCCTGGGTGAGGACCTCATTCAGCTCTAGCCTTAGGGGCTGTTGAGGGAGCTGGAGCAGGGCGGAATCTTGGACTGAGCGGTTGGCACTGAAAAGAGATTGGAAGTGTTCTGACCATTGGTTGAGGATGGAGATCTTGTCGCTGAGGAGGACTTTGCCGTCTGAGCTGCGCAGCGGGCTTTGGACTTGGGGTGAGGGGCCGTACACAGCCTTTAGAGCCTCGTAGAAACCCCTGAAGTTGCCAATGTCCGCGCTGAGCTGGGTTCGCTTGGCGAGGCTAGTTCACCACTCATTGTGGATCTCCCGGAGTTTGCGCTGAAGATGGCTGCATGCGCGACGGAAGGCTTGTTTCTTCTCTGGACAGGACGGCTTTGTAAGGTGAGCCTGGTGGGCAGATCGTTTCTTTGGCAGCAGCTCCTGGATTTCCTGTTATACCAGCTGTGCATATGCAGATGTCGAACTGACACTTTGCTCTCTGGATTTGTTTCACATCCTAATAATGTGCTTGTGGTTGGTTAATAGGCCACTGTAACTTGTCCCGAGCATGCAAGTGAGTGTTAGGAGTGACAAAGCAGGTTGTTATGAGAAAGCTTCTGTGAACAGAAAATGTTCATAGCTACAAGACTTTAACATATTCTAGGTAAGTGAAGGATGCTAAGAAATGAAAGACAAATCATTCACACAATCAATTAAAATTTCTTCTTGGTTGATGGGTCAGATACATATGAAGGCAGAATGTTGTTTTGAATGCTGCTCAGTTGCTGCCCCATGTTTAACCATCTCAAACTAATGGGAACATTTCAGTCAGAAGTAGACAACTGAATACTGAAGGATCGGGTAGCACACTGGTGGAGTTAATATCACCACTACCTCATAGCTCCAGGCATCCTAGTTCAACCCTGATGGGAAAATGGGGAGAATAGAAAAGGAATTAGAGTGGATTATGCAAATTGGAGCAATTATCATATTGAATGGCAGAGCAGGTTTGGGGTCTGAGTGGCTTCCTCTTGATCCTATTTTCTGATGTGCTTGTGTTTCCATGCTGAATAGCAATGAGAATTAACTGAAAGATTTGATCACATAAGCTGTAGCAATACCGGATAGAATGCATACCTGTACAGTACTACTGAGATTTGCAAAATACTTAACATTTAAATGGTCAAGCAATAACTTCATATATTATGGTTCAAATGGCTGGTTCCAATTGCTTTACTAAAGCTTTTTAAAAAATCAAATGGTTATTATTGACCTCCATTCTCCATTTTGCTTTCATGCACATTTCTTCCTAATATCAAAGAAAAAGCAAAAAAAAGGGACCGAAGAAGCGCAACGTTAATGTGAAACATACTAGGGCCTTTCATATTCTTTGGATTTTTATTAGCCTTGAATTGTAACAGTTGCACTAACCTGTGTGTGGATTTAGCAGAACACTGCCAGGTGGTATACCTGTAGCTTCCAAAGGAAGCAAAATATAGCTTGTGTTGGTAGATGCCACCTGTCCACCCATTCCACCATCTGGGTAGGAGACTGACCCTGTAGAGTTGACTGATGCTGGGATAACATTTGCACTCTGCAATGGTTGATGGATTCTTGACAGTGAACCTGAGGAGCCAGCACTACTGGAAGACTCTGAACCTAGAGAACGCAAAATAGTTTTTAAACTCATCAATAATGCTCTGATGACTAAGTGTGAAGATTTTTCCTAAAACTCAATGACAGATCCTTGCTCCCTTTTTTTTAAATGTAATGAGAGAGCTGGTATTTATCAGGGCTTCTCCCATTTCATTTTGGAGCCAGAAAAATGCTTACCTATGTAACATACTTCTCTCCCAAATTATGCAAGAAAATCACTAGTAGCTGGTGTAATGAGACAGATAAAATTAATCAGAAAAAATTAATTTCTAATGTAGATGGAGAGTGAGAAAGTAAGATTCACAACCAGTGACTCATGCTTAAACCAAAGGGATGAGGGAGGAGTTGGCTAATATATACTGGGAACAGAACAATTGAGAAACAATAGTGGACATTTAGTTAGATTTTTCAGAATGCTCAACAAAGGTATATTTCATTTAAAATCAAACAACCATGAATAGACAAGGAAATGAAGGAAGGCATTAAATTAAATGTTAATGCACATAAATGGACAAAAGTGGTGAGAAACTAGAAGACTGGGAAAACTTTAAAAAGCATAAAATCATTCAGAAAGCAATACAGAAAGGACAGATCATGAAATTAAACCAGCTCAGAATATAATAACAGACAGCATGCTTGTTTTAAATAGTGATAAAGAAAGGTGAAAGTAAACATAGGTCCCTTAGAAGATGAGAAGGAGGATTTAATAATGGGTTATAATGGCTGAAATGTACAAGTATTTTGCGTCAGTCTTCATAGTGGAAGACACAGGTAATGTGCCAAAGAGTGATGTTAAGGAGGTGATGGGAATAGAAGACCCTTCGCAATTGCTATAATTAGATAAATAGTAATGGACAAATGAGTGGACCTAAAGATAGTTAAGCCTCCTCATCCTGATGGAACATATTCCAGGGTATTGCAAGAGATGATGAATGTTATATCAGATAGATTTGTGGTAATATACTAAAATTTTGAAATCTGGACAGGTTCTGGCAAATTGTAAATTCCAGAAGGACTGAACTTAAGAGTAGGTAAGTTCTGGTGCAAATGTACAGCCCATTGGTGAGGCCGCACCTGGAGTCCCGTGTGCATTTTTGGACCCCTTACTTGAGAACTGGCTTTGGAGGCAGTGCAGAGGAGGTTCACCAAGGTGATTGTGGAAATGAGAGGGTTAGTTTATGAGGAGTGATTGAGTGCCTTGGGAATATACTCATTTAAGTTCAGAAGGATGAGGGAGTATCTTATAGACACATAGAATTATGAAAGGAATAGATAGGATAGAAACAGGGAGGTTGTTTCTAGTGGCAGGTGATATAAGGGGACAAAATCTCAAGATTTGGGAGAGTAGATTTAAAATAGATGAAGAGGAGGTTTCTCCCAGAATGGAGCAAATCAGTCCACTAAAGCCATAGAGGCTGCTTCATTTCATGTATTCAAGACGTATATATTTTTGAAGAAATAGGGGAATTGTGTGTTATGGAGAACGAGCAAGCAAATGGGCCCAAGTTCACGGCCAGATCAGCCATGATCTTATTGAATGGTGAAGCAGGCTCGAAAGGCTTGATGAACTACACCTGCTCCTATTTTGAATGTTCTTGTGTTCTTAGCCAAAGGAGAAATTTGCCTTTTAAACTACAACCATGTTCTGTTCTCCAATCCATACTGAACAGTCTCAGGTATGAGTTCCATACTTCACAACTGTTAGCAGAGGGATTTTACTGCTTTTAAAATGCAACAGAATTATATGGGCTTCTGATGCAAGGAGAATTAGAAAATGTTACAGGCAAGGAAAATGATTCCACTTGCCATTACAGCATATTGATAAAAGTATTTTTAAATCCAAAACAATAATTTTACTTCATATTTATTATGCAGAGGACACTTACTTCTTACACTTATAGGGCCAGCCTTTGATAATTAAAAAACAGGAGCAAGGCTGCATAATACTTTTAAGCCCACCATCATCCAATGAACTCATAACTGATCCCCTGCTTTCCACTTTGATCCCCATACCTGTTCATTTCCTTAAAATTCTTAAGCTTCTAAGCCTCTTCCTTGAATTGTTTCATCAATTAAATATCCTCACTTTATGCAATAGAGAGTTCCAAAGATTCAGTCCTTCTGAACAAAAAAAATTGACTCCATTTCTGTCCAAAAAGCTATTTCCTGAAATTGTGCTCTTTGAAGCAGCCAATAATAATTACAATTTCACCACGATTTTTGTTTTACAGGCTTCAATGACATTAACTCATTCTTCTGAACTCCAGACCCATCTCACTCAATTTCCCAATAAAGATACTTCCCTCATTCCAGAAATCAATCCAATGAATGTCAAAAAACCAGAATTTGATTTTACAAATGCATGTACAATTTCATGCACCCAAAATTATCATAGTATTAAAAAAAATCAACATTATATTTGACTTTCTTTATGTGCATGATAACTTGGTATTTCATAGACAAATCAACTTTGCAGGTTGACAATCAACATTTATAGATATTTTAATTTCAAATGTTCCCTTGTGTACTTTAATTTCCTGTCCAGTTATTTAACCTGTCTACAACCCTTTGTAGATTAATTGGGTTTTCTCACAGTTGAACTAATAGTAGACATGGTCCAGAAGGTTAGAGCAAATGAAATCCAAGGCAGGTTGGGCAAACTGGCTCCAAATTTGGGTTAGTGATAGGAGGAAGAGGGTTATTGTCAAGGGTAGCTTTACTGAGTGGAAATCTACAACAAATATTGATATTAAGACTTTTGATGTTTATGATATAAATTTGAATGACTGATTTGAATGTAGGAGGTATGATTGGTAAGTTTACAGATGACATGAAAATTGGTTGTGGCATAAATAGCAAATAAGGTTTTCTAAGGCTACATCTGGATACAGATCGGCTGGAGAGATGTGTGGAGCACTAGCATATAGAATGTGTGAGGTGATGCACTTTGGGAAGACCAGTGAGGATAGGATACAAGAATCTTGAGTGACCCATCCATTGTTCCCTGAAAATGGCAACACAGCTTGATAGGATGGTAAAGAAGCCATATGGCATGCTTGCCATAATCATACAAGGTACAGAAAATAAGAGTTGGGTATCATGGTCCAATTTTACAAAACATTGGTTTGGCCACACTTGGAATACTATGTGCAATTCTGTTTGCCACAATATAGGAAGGATGTACTGTAATTGTGCTGGAGAGGATGCAGAGGACACTTACTTGGACATTGATTCCATTTCCAGACTATCTGAGCCAAGGTCATTCATCGTTATTGTATGTTCCATTATCAGAGCTCTCCCAGCACTGATCACCTTCCCTTCATTTCCATTTAGCCAATATGTTTAAAATGTCAAGAACTATAGAATATTTATTTGCTGAACTTAGTTATTTGCCTTTGTCTCTCAATTAATGCCATTGACATCTACATTGTTTGTCTCTCGGATAAAGCACCATTAATGTTAACTTTCTACCATTTCCCTTGATTTGATTCTGTTTACTGGTGCACCAATAAGATTAAATTCTTCCTGCCACACACCTTGTATCATTGCCCATTGAACTACGGTCTTTCCTTTTCACTTTAAACTTAAAA
This sequence comes from Narcine bancroftii, assembly GCF_036971445.1. NCBI lineage: Eukaryota > Metazoa > Chordata > Chondrichthyes > Torpediniformes > Narcinidae > Narcine > Narcine bancroftii. The sequence goes on along the minus strand of NC_091470.1, from coordinate 247,022,551 downwards.
TTTCTCTTCTGAACTGAGCCCCACATTTCTTAGTGTAAAGCTTGATTCAGCAGGAATAACCAAATCTATAAGTCGACAAAGAAAAATATATGCTTTGTTAAAAATGCTAAGCAACATGATGAGAAGCAGTTAAAATGTGTATTATTAGAGCAAAAGTATGCTGTTCGTTGTGGCTGTTAATGCTTTAAACGAGTTACTTCAGGATGTTCAGCTTTCACCTTAATGAAATATATTGGAGCAAGGTTTAACGAGAGAACCTGTTGAATACCAGCTACCTGTTTTTGAGAGCTTGCCCATACTCCTGTTACTGTTTGTGCTGTCGCCACGAGTTAATACCGTTATGCCACCGATACTTGCTGTCTTTGTTACAGGAGGCTTCAAGTTTCGATTTGAGCTATCTGAGTCAGTACTACTCCAAGGTCGCTGATCAGTCCACTTCGCGTCCATCTCTGTGCTGCTCTGTCGACTACCTGATGTCTTTCCTGTTCCATCTCTATGACCCAGAAGGCAAAAAAAAGATCATCAATGTTTTGCTATTGAATTAAATAGAATCTAATTTTCAATTATGTAACATCACACCTAAATAACTGCCTCTTCTTCTGTGTGTCATTGAATGTATTGATATCTTCCAGAATGCGGCTGAAGAAAACAAAGAATTCTGGTAAAAGTTCTGCATCAAGCTCAATATGCTCCCTTATACACATATCTTTCTAGCTAGAAAAAGACTGCATGCATTTCTGTGAGCGAATAAAGAGAAGAAGAGTATCTATAGAGAGAAATGGTCACTCAACATTTTGGGTTGGGACATTTTATCAAGACACAAATGGGAAAGGGAGATAGTCAGTACAAAAGAGTGGGGGTAGTGAAGGGCCAGAGGAAAGAAGGTGGGAAATGAGGAGGAGAGATATAGGGGGAGTGGAGAAAGTTTGTGAGAAAAGTGAGAATGTGGCCTTAAACCAAATAGCATGAAAACTCAATGTTATAAATTGAGGTAATCCCTTCTCTGGTCCATTTCCTCTTTACTTACTCCTGTTCTCACCTTTCTCTCAAACCTTCTCCCTCTATCTCATTCCACACAGTGGTCATCCCACCCCCCTCACCCCATTCATTCCTCTCCCTCCTTCTTTTGTCCAGTAAACTATCACCCCCTGGTCCCTCCATTAACTTCTGCCCCAACTTCATTTTTATGCTTGCTCTCTCCCATTCCCATTTTAGTCTCTGACCTGCAAGGCTGACTGACCATTCTCTCCATGGATGCTAGCTGATGCACTGAGTTCCTCCAGCTTCTCATTGTTTGCTCATCGAATCCAGCATTTTCATTTCGCTACACACACTACTGTACCCTGTCACAATCAACATCAAATATAAGTGCAAACTTTAACCTTTAGAAGAAAAATATCCTCATAATTGCCTGCATATAAATCCATCCAGATCGTTCATATTGCAATCTATGTTCAGTCTGAATACAGCTGAAATGAGAGCACTGCCGGCAAAGGGTTATCAATCAGAAAATGTTGAATAATTTTGAGGCTTATCAGACAGAGAGGGAATAAATGCACAAATAGAGGAACTCTATTTTTGCAGCCAGATTGCACTGAACCAGGTGATATAATAGTGGGATATCGAACTTGCATTTTATACATCAAATGGTAACAGGGCATTTTGGCCCAAGAGCCCATGCTGCCAAATTACACCTGTTACGAGACCAAAGGAATCAAAAACTAGCAGCAACAGAAATTCACCAAGACAATGGCAACTAAAACAAATTTGGCTTTATTTTCTTAATATTAAGATCAATATTTAACTCTACTTAACCCCTTTCTAATTCTAAGTGCACGTGTAATTAATGTTTCTATGTTCAGGAAAGTTCTTTGTTTCACTGTCCAATCATTCACTTTTCACTTTTCCAAGTTTACTGGTGTTAGGCAATCTTCCATTCTGTGTAAAGAATTGAATGGATATTATATTCACCAGGCTCTGGTGCTTTAACTTAACTCGTTACTGCTCAGAAAGGTCTTTGTTGGTTTTAGAGAGATATTTGTTGTTCATTGGACACTCAGACTGAGCTCTTTCAATCAGCAACTGAAGTGTCTTACTGAAGAAAATTATCCCCTCTTGGGTTTTTCCAAAAGATAATATCCTTTTCCCCTATTCTGGGAGAAACACAATAACCAGCCACACTTCTGCAGTTGACTATAGAGATTTAAAATAGGCTGAACTCAGGTCGCAAAACCCATCTTGAAATGGGGTCATGCCAACTTACAGCCTTGACCACAAACTGCTGCAGAATACACTCCCAAACAGTGGATGTTTTCTCTCCGTTTGCAAAACCATGTGTCCCCTCTTAGGACAACAAACTTCAACCAGAAATTTAAAACTCTGGTTCCAGTTAATACCTACTTGTGAAAGCACTTCCCATTGTCTCTGCAAAGCCAACTGCAGACACGAAGTCTACCCTTGCATAGCTCTTGCATGGCAAATGAGATGTTTGTTTTTGAAATGTGACCTGATAACTAAACCTCACAATATTACCCATTTAATATATATTTTATCATAATTTTATTAACTTATTCTGTAACACACCCAATAAACATACAACCCCAGGTACATTTTAAATGATGCAAGGAAACTGGAGCCTCAGGGGAAAACTTACAAAAACATGGGGAGAATGTACCAGCTTCTTACAAAGAGCATGGAATTCGAGCCTCAGTTCCGATTGTTGGCTCCGTAACAGTGTTGCTTTAACTGCTATGCTAACAATGCTGCCCATAAAGGTTCTTATTTCTCTTTTTTCTGTAGAAAAAGCATATGCGAGGGCAGGCTTATGATGTAACAGTGCTGTAACAGCATTGTGGTAACTGCTATGCTAACTGCATGGCCCAACATGTAATTTGAGAAGTTTCTGCACCGATTATCCAGTAATGATGGCTTATCGCACTGGCATTTATGATGGTAAATCCTTTCCAGCTAAAATATCTATGGAAGGTCTGGGCATGTTATGAACAGAAAGGAATGTGAAGGTCCCTTTCTGTAATCACATTGAAATGAATGGTTTATTGCCACTTGAATATTAAAAAGCATCATTTTGTGTGATATTAAAACTAATAATAATGAACAATGCCGTAAAAACTGTGAATTAATTAAAACAATTTTTCGTTAAATTCATCGCAAGTTAATTGAATGGGTGGAACAAAAAGAAATTGCAATAGACCTTCATAATTCAGTTTTAATATTGTCCTGATCTGAGTCATGTTTTAAAATCTTGAAGCAGATGTAACTCTGAACACTGAATCTTGCTACATGTGACAATAAACTTGAACTAAGTCGAGGGACATTGATGCATGGATCAACCTGTTTGAGAAAAATGTGGTTTGTGATTTTGAGAAGAAACCAGTAAATCAAAATAGGAACATTACTTTTTGGGCAAACATCACCCTTCTCTATTATTCTTCAAAACAAGAATCAAGCCTTTAAATCAAATTTTTCAAATATTATGCAGTTTTGATTGGGGAAAAATATATTTTTTGTTCACTCTACTTTGTGGAATTACGAAAAATTGTCAGAATTTAACAGCAGCGTTCAGGCATATGGTCAATGAATAATCAGTGCAGGAACTCCTCAAATTACATGATATGTGGCATGGTTAGTATAGCAGTTAGTGCAACGCTGTTACAGCGCCAGTGACCTTGCCTGTCTGTAAGGAGTTTGTACGTTCTCCTCCTGTCTTCATGGGTTTTCCCTGAGTCTCTAGTTTCCTTCCACTGTTCAAAATATACAGGGGACATAGTCAATTGGGTGTAATCGGGCAGCATGGATTTGTGGGCTGATTGAGTCTGTTACTATGTTATATGTCTAAATTTAAAATTTAAATTTACACAAGACCTGTCTTATTGAAATTTGCCTTTATGCAAATTCTCCCATAAAATTTTAAAGAATTTTTCAAGTTGGTAACAATAATAATAAAAAATTACATGATATTCATTGACAATTGGGTATAGTGTACATAAACCATGGAACAGTACAACACAAGAACAGGCCCTTTGGCCCACATTCCTCTGATGTTGAAATTAAATTGAAACTCTGCTGCTTGACCTTGATAGATAGGCAACCCCCCCCTCCCCCAATCCCCTTCTTATGAATGTTCTGTATTCATTGAGGAGCCTCTTAAATACTATTGTTTTTGCTTCCATCACTACTCCTGACAGTCTGTTCCAGTCATCAGCCCTCTCTGTGGAAAATATTTGCCCCTCACATTTCCTTTAAACTTCCTTTCATGTTAAACACATGTCCTCCAGAGTATGACTTCTTATCCTGGGGAATAGATTATAACTGTTCATGCTACCAATGCCTCTCATGATGTTGTACACGTTTATCAAGTCTCCTTCCAACCTTCTATACTCCAGAGAAAACAAATCAATTTTGTCCAATCTCTTCCCATAACTCATATGCTTGAAACCAGGCAAAATCCTCCTAACCTTTTCTGTACGCTTTCCAAAGCCTCCACATATTTCCTGCAATGGAACTGCCAGATTTGCACAGTATTCCAAGTGTGGCCGAATAAAAGTTTATATAGCTGCAACACTGCTTCCTACATTTATACTCAATGACCCGGCCAATGAAGTCAAACAAACTATATGCCTTCTTCACCATCCTATCTACTTGCATTGACATTTTTAAGGAGCTATGGACCTGAACTGCCAGATCTCTCTGCATATCAATAATTTTAAGAGCCCTACCATTAACTGTATACATTTCCCTCACATTTGAACTCTTCACAATACAACACCTTACAATTGTACAGATTAATCTCCATGGCCCTCTAATATGTCATTTCCCTGCCCTGATCTGTCATTTAATTATGTCTTGTTGCATTCTTTTTTTAATATATATTTTTTTATTTTTCATACAGTGAACTATATCAACCAAAATATATACAAACATTTCTCATTAAATATACACAGTGGCATTTTTTCTCCCTTTTCCCCCCCTACCCTCCCTCCCCCCTTCCCACCCCCCTCCAAAACAAATATATTTTAAACATATACAATACAATAAAACCATTAAACAATGTCATCACACAATGAAAAATAAACAAGAAAAATGTGTCATCTACTTTTACACACTGGATCAAGTCATTTATTCTTCTTATCATTTTAGGGGGTGGAGGTCTGAGGCAAGACATCTCTGCTATGTTCCATGTATGGTTCCCAAATTTGTTCAAATAATGTGACTTTATTTTTTTAAATTATATGTTATTTTTTCCAATGGAATATATTTATTCATTTCCGTGTACCATTGCTGTATTCTCAGGCTCTCTTCCATTTTCCAAGTTGACATTATACATTTTTTTGCTACTGCTAAGGCTATCATAATAAATCTTTTTTGCACTTTATCCAATTTGAGGCCTAATTCCTTACTTAGAAGAAAGATCTCTGGATTTTTTGGTATGTTTTTTTTGTGATTTTATTTAATATCTGATTTAGATCTTCCCAAAATATTTTCACTTTCTTACATGCCCAAATTGCATGTACTGTTGTTCCCATTTCCTTTTTACAGCGAAAACATCTATCTGATAATGTTGGATCCCATTTTTTTTTTAAATTTTGGGGTGTGATATATAACCTGTGTAACCAATTATACTGTATCATGCGTAACTTTGAGTTTATTATATTCTTCATAGTTCCAGAATATAACTTTTCCCATGTTTCATTTTTTATCTTTATGTTTAAATCCTTTTCCCACTTTTGTTTAGGTTTATAACTTATTTCATCATTTTCCTTATCTTGCAGCTTAATGTACATGTTCGTTATAAATCTTTTAATTATCATTGTGTCTGTAATCACATATTCTAAACTGCTTCCTTCTGGTAATCTCAAGCTGTTTCCCAATTTATCCTTTAAATAAGCTTTCAGTTGATGATATGCAAACATTTTACCATGAGTTATTCCATATTTGTACTTCAACTGTTCAAATGTTAATAAATTATTTCCCAAAAAAACAATTTTCTATTCTTTTGATTCCTTTTCTCTCCCATTCTCTAAAGGAAAGGTTATCTATTGTAAAAAGGATTAGTGTGTTTTGTGTCAATAACAATTTTGGTATTTGGCAATTTGTTTTTTTCCTTTCTAAGTGGATCTTCTTCCATGATTTAAGTAAATGATGCAATACTGGTGAGCTTTTATATTGCACCAGCTTTTCATCCCACTTATAAAGTATATGTTACGATACCTTCTCCCCTATTTTATCTAGTTCTATCTTAGTCCAGTCTGGTTTTTCCCTTGTCTGGTAAAAATCAAATAAATAATTTAATTGTGCTGCTCTATAATATGTTTTAAAGTTTGGTAACTGCAAACCACCTTGGTTGTACCTCTCTGTTAAATTATCTAACACTATCCTCAGTTTCCCCCCTTTCCATGAGAATTTCCTTACCATTAAAGAATTTCTCTGTTAAGGGAATTGGTAATGTTTGAAATAAGTATTATATCCTTGGGAAGACATTCATTTTAATGCAATTTACTCTCCCTATCAACATCAGCGGTAATTATTTCCAATGTTCTAAGTCTTCCTGCAATTTCTTTATTAGTGGCTGATAATTTAGTTTGTACAGGTGGCTTAAATTATTATCTAACCTAATACCTAGGTATCCGATTGCTTGAGCTTGCCATTTAAATGGTGATTCTTTTTAAAATTCTACATAATCCACATTACTCATTGGCATCACTTCACTGTTATTTCCGTTGATCTTGTACCTCGATATTTCTCCATATTCCTTCAATCTCTTATGTAGTTCTTTTATTGATATCTCTGGTTCTGTTAAGTATACTATGATGTCATCTGGAAATAAACTGATTTTATGCTCCTTCTCCTTTAATTTTATCCCTTTTATTTTATTTTCTATTCTTATCAGTTCTGCCAAAGGTTCTATTGCTAAAGCGAACAATGAGGGGGATAGTGGACATCCCTGTCTAGTTGACCTATTTAATTTGAATTGGTTCGATACATATCCATTTACTGTTACCTTCGCCAATGGACCATTATACAAGAGACACAAGAGAAACTAGTCCGTGAACTACTCTTTGCAGACGATGCCGCTTTAGTTGCCCATTCAGAGCCAGCTCTTCAGCGCTTGACGTCCTGCTTTGCGGAAACTGCCAAAATGTTTGGCCTGGAAGTCAGCCTGAAGAAAACTGAGGTCCTCCATCAGCCAGCTCCCCACCATGACTACCAGCCCCCCCACATCTCCATCGGGCACACAAAACTCAAAACGGTCAACCAGTTTACCTATCTCGGCTGCACCATTTCATCAGATGCAAGGATCGACAATGAGATAGACAACAGACTCGCCAAGGCAAATAGCGCCTTTGGAAGACTACACAAAAGAGTCTGGAAAAACAACCAACTGAAAAACCTCACAAAGATAAGCGTATACAGAGCCGTTGTCATACCCACACTCCTGTTCGGCTCCGAATCATGGGTCCTCTACTGGCATCACCTACGGCTCCTAGAACACTTCCACCAGCGTTGTCTCCGCTCCATCCTCAACATCCATTGGAGCGCTTTCATCCCTAACGTCGAAGTATTCGAGATGGCAGAGGTCGACAGCATCGAGTCCACGCTGCTGAAGATCCAGCTGCGCTGGGTGGGTCACGTCTCCAGAATGGAGGACCATCGCTTTCCCAAGATCGTGTTATATGGCGAGCTCTCCACTGGCCACCGTGACAGAGGTGCACCAAAGAAAAGGTACAAGGACTGCCTAAAGAAATCTCTTGGTGCCTGGCACATTGACCACCGCCAGTGGGCTGATATCGCCTCAAACCGTGCATATTGGCGCCTCACAGTTTGGCAGGCAGCAACCTCCTTTGAAGAAGACCGCAGAGCCCACTTCACTGACAAAAGGCAAAGGAGGAAAAACCCAACACCCAACCCCAACCAACCAATTTTCCCCTGCAGCCGCTGAAACCGTGTCTGCCTGTCCCGCATCGGACTTGTCAGCCACAAACGAGCCTGCAGCTGACGTGGACTTTTACCCCCTCCATAAATCTTCGTCCGCGAAGCCAAGCCAAAGAATCCAATTAATATTTTTTTGGTAGATTGAACCTCTGTAATACTTTAAATAAATAATTCCATTCTCTCTGTCAAAGGCTTTTTTCTGCGACTAAAGCAACAGCCACTGTTGGCTTCTTATTTCCTTGAACTGCATGAATTAGATTAATAAGTTTACAGACATTATCCACTGTTCGTCTTTTCTTAATACATCCAGTTTGATCTTGTTTTACTAATTTTGGTACACAATCGGCCAATCTGTTTGCTAATAATTTCACTATTATCTTATAATCTGAATTAAGTAGAGATATTGGTCTATATGATGCTGGTGTTAGTGGATCCTTCCCCGTCTTTGGTATTACTGTAATTATTGCTGTCTTACATGAATCTGGCAAGTTTTGAGTTTCTTCTATTTGGTTCATTACTTCCAGGAGAGGAGGAATTAATAACTCTTTAAATGTTTTATAGAATTCTATTGAGAATCCATCCTCTCCAGGTGTTTTATTGTTCAGCAGCTTTTTAAATATATCCTGTACTTCCTCTAGTTCAAATGGTTTTATCAGTTTGTTTTGTTCCTCTTGCAATTTCAACAGTTCAATTTTAGCTAAAAACTCTTCTATTTTATCAACTTTCCCCTCATTCTCAGTTTGGTATAATTGTTCATAAAATTCCTTAATGTTCTCATTAATCTCTATTGGATTATTTGTAATTTGTATGTCCTTTTTCCTTGATGCCACTACAGTTCTTTTAGCTTTTCTGTTTTAAGTTGCCAGGCTAATATTTTATGTGTTTTTTTCTCCCAGTTCATAATACTTTTGCTTTATTTTCATTTTGTTCTTCTCCACCTTGTACGTTTGTAATGTTTCATATTTTATTTTCTTGTCTGATAATTCTCTCCTTTTTGTAATATCATCCCTTTTTACTAGTTCCTTTTCTGTACTTTCAAACTGCTCTATTTCCCGATTGTAGTCCTTTTTCATCTTAGTTACATAACTTATTATCTGCCCTCCAATGAAGGCTTTCATTACGTCCCATAATATAAATTTGTCTTCCACTGATTCTGTATTTATTTCAAAATATGTTTTAATTTGGCGTTCAATAAACTCTCTAAATTACTGCCTTTTAAGTAGCATGGAGTTTAACCGCTGCAACCATGCCTGCCTGTCCCGCATCGGACTTGTCAGTCACCAACGAGCCTGCAGCAGACGTGGACATGCCCCTCCATAAATCTTCATCCGCGAAGCCAAGCCAAAGAAAAAGAAAAAAAGATATGTTCTTGGTGGGATGTCCTCCAGTTCTATTGCTAATAACAGATCAGATTAGAATGATCAGATAGTAATCTAGCTTTATATTCAGTTTTCCTAACTCTCCCTTGAATATGGGCCAACAACAAAAACATATAAATCCTTGAGTATGTTTTATGCCTACTTGAATAATATGAAAATTCCTTCTCTCTTGGGTGTTGCCTCCTCCATATATCCATAAGTTTCATTTCCTGCATTGATTTAACCATAAATTTGGCTACTTTATTCTTTTTGCTTGTCTTTTGTCCCATTTTATCCAACATTGGGTCCAAATTAAGGTTAAAATCCCCTCCTATCAATATATTTCCTTGTGTGTCTGCAATCTTCAAAAAAATATCCTGCATAAACTTTTGATCCTCCTCGTTAGGCGCATATATATTTAGCAAATTCCAAAATTCTGAGTATATCTGACACTTTATCATTACATACCTCCCTGCCGGATCTATTCTTTCCTCCTCTATTTTGATTGGTACATTTTTGTTAACTAGTATGGCTACACCTCTAACTTTTGAATTATAGGATGCTGCCGTTACATGTCCCACCCAGTCTCTCTTTAGTTTGTTATGTTCCGCTTCAGTTAGATGTGTTTTCTGCACAAATGCTATATCTACTTTTTCCTTCTTCAATAAATTTAGTAGCTTCTTCCTTTTAATTTGGTTATGTATTCCATTAATGTTTATAGTCATACAGTTCAACGTGGCCATCTCATATCCTGTTTACATCTCATTTCCGCTTCCTCACCCCTTTTCCCCATTTTCATCTCTCAGTTTTCCCTTTTTAAACTCAATGTATGACAACACATTTAAAACATAAAATACTCTAACAACTCCCACATCCAATATTACCTTAACCCCAAATATTCCCCCCCCCCCTCTCTGAGTTGCACCTTATCCCTTGCCGGGCAACCAAAACTCCCCTTTCCATTTGGATTGCAATCCTGCTCGCAAGTGTCAACTGATTTCACAGTGACGGTTATTCTCTCCACCCCCAACCCCCTTGCTTCCCTTCTCTTTCCCTTCTTTAGTTCTTCACATATACATTGTTTTTACATTTTTATATATATCTTATCGCCATTCTTCATTCTTATTACATCTCTTCATCTCTTCTTCTGTCTTGCAAGTGTTCTGCAAATTCTTGTGCTTCCTCCTGATCCGAGAACAGTCTCTTTTGCTCCCCAGGGATAAATATTTTAAGTACAGCTGGATGTCTTAACATGAACTTATATCCTTTTTTTCCATAGGATCGATTTTGTTGTAATAAACTCCTTCTTCTTCTTTAAGAGTTCAAAACTTATGTCTGGGTAAAAAAATATTTTTGACCCTTGTATTCCAATGGTTTATTGTCTTCTCTAATTTTATTCCTTGCCCGCTCCAGTATATTTTTTCTTGTCGTATATCTCAAAAATTTTACTAAAATGGATCTTGGTTTTTGATGTATCTGTGGTTTCGGAGCTAGTGTTCTGTGTGCCCTTTCTATTTCCATTCCTTCCTGAATTTCTGTCATTCCCAGGACCTTTGGGATCCATTCTTTTATAAATTCCTTCATATCTGTGCCTTCTTCATCTTCCTTTAGGCCCACTATTTTTATGTTGTTTCGCCTACTATAATTTTCCAACATATCAATTTTCTGAGCTAACATCTCTTGTGTCTCTTGAATTTTTTATTACTTTCTTCCAATTTTCCTCAAGTCGTTTACTTCCATTTCTACAGCTGTTTCTCGTTCTTCCACATTTTCTACTCTTTTCCCTATTTCTATCATGACTAGTTCTAATCTTTGCATTTTATCTTCTGTTCTTTTCATTTTTCTTTTAATTGCACTAAATTCTAATGACAACCATTCTTTTAATGCTCTCATTTGTTCTTCAAAAAAAGCTTTATCTATATTCTGTCCATCAGTTTTATCTTCTATCTCTCTGTTAAGATCTTGGTCTTCTTCTTCCTCTTCTTCTCTGTCTGTATCTGTGTTTGTGTCTTCTTCTTTTCTTTGTATCTGTGTCTCTTCTGATGAGTAGCTTGTCTCACTTTGTCGGGTCTGTTCTTGCTTGGCCTCTTGCTGTTGGTCCTCTTCTTCTGAGCTGCTCATCTGTCAAGCCTCCTGCTGCTGCTCCTCTTTCTGTTCACCCTGTCGACTTTCTTTCTCACCTGATACTTCACTCTCTCTCCTGTTGCTTTCCTCATCTTCCAGCTGAGAGCCCTAGTGTCGGGCATCCCTCAGCTGGTCGCGCCGTGGTTGCCCACTCATCGGCTGAGCCCCCTCCCGTCATTGTTTTACTTTACCTTAGATTGCGCACTGTTCACTTTTGTTTGGCTCAGAGAGCCCTTTTTGTAGTCCACTGGTCAGGGGGTCGTTACTCCACAGGGCCGGGACTCCGCAGGGCCGGCATCAACCTCAGAGATCGGGCGCTCTACGCCACCACACCGCTTCCTGTTCCTTCATGCAGGTAAGACCTTCTCCTTTCTTTTCTGGTGTCCTTTTTTTTTCCCATTGTTTTTACTTTTTTCTTCTTAGGTGCCATTTTCTTTCTCTTCTCTGCAACTTTATCTTTTATTTCTTATATTTTGTATTTCTTGAACTTAGTCTTTTCTTCACTTTTTTTCCTCTTTTGTGGAGAGGGCTGGTTTTACCCTACCGGCAACTACTCCATCACGTGACTCCTCATCTTGTTGCATTCTTTGATACCTCTCTACACTGTTAACAACTCCACTAATCTGAGTATCTTCTGAAAATTTAATAACCCACCCCCTATTTTTTTAATCCAGGTCATTTATATATATCATGAACATCAGGGGACCCCACAGATCCCTGTGAAACACCACTGGTCACAGGCCTCTATCCTGAATAACACCATTCCACCACCCCTCTATCTTCTATGAGCCAATTCTGCATCCAAACTATCAACTCACCATGGATCCCATGCATTTGCACCTTCTGGATTGGCCTTCCATAAAGGACCTTGTCAAATGCCTTACCAAAATCCATATCTACTTCCCTATCCTTATCAACCATTTTTGACATCTCCTCAAAAAACTCAGTCAAATTGGTATGACAAGATCTATCCTTCACGAAGCCATGATGAATGCCCCCAATCCAACCATGACTTTCCAAATGTTCACAAAACCTATCCCTGATTCCCATTTGTTTCCATGCCACTGATGTGAGTCTTACGGGCCTATAATTTTCTGTTTGCCACTCTCCAGTCCTCTGGAACCTCTCCTGTCACTAGTGAGGATGCAAAGATCTTTGCCAAGGCCCAAGTATTCTCTTGAACCACCTCTTTCAAAAACCTGGATATACGACATCAGATCCAGGGGACTTATTCACTTTTATTCTCCTTAAGAGATCTAATATGACTTACATTTTTGATCTTACACATGAGCATTCTCCAGATTATGCTTCTTATCATTATCCATGTCTTTCTCCTTGGTAAACACTGATGCTAAGTACTCATTTAGTACCTCACCCACTTTCTCTGACTCCAGGCATAAATTCCCTCATTTGTTCTTGAGTGGTCCTCTCCTCTCCTTCGTAATCTCTGTTTTCAATGTAAACCTTCAGATTTTCTTTACTTCTGGTTCCAAAGAAAATTTTGGGCCCCTTTTGGTCTTCCTAATGCCCTGCTTGAGCTAATTCCTGCAACTTTAGATTCCTCCAGGGCTCTGTCTGACTGTAGCTTCCTGATCCCTGCATGTGGCTCCTTTTTCTTTTTCACTAAGTTCATGACATCTCTCATCATGGAACCATAGAATATTACAGCAAAGAAAGCAGGCTTTCAGCACTTCTAGTCTGTGCCAAATTATTAATCTGCCTATTCTGATTGACAAGCACCCAGTCCATAGCCCTCCAATCTCCTTCCACCCATGTACATGTCCAAATTTTTCTTAAATGTGAAAATTGAGCCCACAACTTTAGTTGGGAGCTCATTCCAGTCTCCCACTACTCTTTGTGGGAAGAAATTCCCCTTAATGTTTCCCCTAAACTTTTCCCTTTCCACCCTTAACCCATGTCCTCCGGTTTGTATTTCACCTAACTTCAGTGGAAAAAGCATTCCACTTGTTTTTACACTCTTAATTTTGTATACCTCTATCAAATCTCTCCTCATTCTTCTATGGTCCAGGGAATAAAGTCCTAACTTTTCTAACCTACATCTGTAACTCATTTCCTGAAATCCAAGCAAAATCCTAATAAATCTCTGCACTCTTTCAATCTTATTAATATCTTTTCTGAAGCTAGGTGTCCAAAACTGCACACAATACTCCAAATTTGGCCTCACCAATGTCTTATACATCATCCAAGATTCTATTACCTTGCCAACTCTATCCCATCTTTGCACTGGAATATGCAAGTTCTGGACTCTACCTAGCTGGTCCTTAAACAACTTCCATATGTCAGCTGTGGGCTTGCCCAGTATGGCCACACTCATCTTACTCCCCCTAGCTCCTGTCTAATCTAATTGTAATTTGACCTTTCCCCAATTTAGTACTCTTCTGAAAGGCCCAACCCTACCCTTGTCCATAACGACCTAGAAAGTTAAGGAAAAGTGATCATTAACCCAAAATATTCCCCCATTGAAACTCCAATCACCTGGCCAGGCTTATTTTCCAATGCAAGGTCTAGTATAGCCCCTTTCCAGGTTGGGTTTTCTACATGCTGCTTCAAGAAATTCACCTGGAAGCACTTCTCAGTATAGTTTCCATTAGTTTTATTATGGGTAGCGTTAGGATGAATACACAATGAAATTAAATTATATAAAGTGGAGTAATACGATATGGGTAGTTACAGAAAGATGACTTTTCTGACTGCAGCAAAATCAGCTGATGGACAGTTCTCAGGAAAAGACCTCTTACGTAATGAGGGGTGTACCTGTGCATGCCATTCAAGGTCCATTTATGTTACTGAGCCTGAATATTCAAATTAAAGGCATTTTGATATGAGAATCTTCCAGGCTTTCTTTTTCAGATGAATGTCACAATGAATGTGCTTGAAAAGCTGAAGAACTACTCCAGGTAGTTATTTTAAAAGTTAAAAAAAAACATTTGGCAAAGTCAGCAAGTCAGACAACAACTATGGAAAGGGACACCTGTTTCAGCTATAAAACTCTTTCGCAGAGCTGGGAAAGGCAGATGCAAAGTAGGTTTTCAGTTGGAAGGATGTGTCTTAATTAGTTATTGTCACATTAAGCTTCCAGGCCTCAGAAATGAGTCATGAGAGACTGCAGATGCTGGAATCTGGAGCCAAAAACAAAATGCCTGAGGAACTCAGTGAGCATCAGTCAAGGCAGAGTGATAGTCACTTTTAGGTGGCGACCTTGTTGCAGGGTCTCAACCTGAATATTTGGGAATTTAAGGGTTATGTGGAACAGACAGGCGATCATTTTCTTTGGCTCCACAGATGTTGCTTGACCTGCTGAGTTCCTTCTGCAGTTTGTTTATTGCTGTGCATTGGCTTGTTCATGATAAGGGAGTGAGACTTGACTGGTAGACTAGACTTATGTGTGTAGGATAAGATGAAATTAAAAAAATTGAAAATGTTGGAGAAAATGTCAGATGGTCCAACAGCACCTGTGGACACAGAAACAGTTAGGAAGGAAAAATGTAAAATGAACCCAAGAGGGCAACTTTTTCTTTTTTTACATGGGATGGTAGGTATATTATTCCAGAGTAAGTGCTTGAGGCAGGTGCAATTACTACAATTAAAAGATATTTGGACAGGTATATGGAGAGAAAAGATTTAGAGGTACATTGGTCAAATGCAGGAAAGTGGGACTAAAATAGGCAACTTGGTCAGCAAGGAAGAGTTTGGCAGATGGGCCAGTTTTTATGCAGTAGAGTTCTGCAACTCTAATGTTTCAATGAAAGGTCATACATAAGACCTGAAAAAGAGAGAAATAACCTAACTTGGGTATCAGCAAAATGTGCGTGATATCAAAATAATCTGGTAGATGGAAGTGGCAGATGGATAGATACCATGCCTGTGTAATTTACAGCTGATGTGGTTTTAACATACTGGGGGACATGTTCAGTCGGCCATACTATACACAAGGAGAAAAAGGAAAAGGAGATGGTAGGTAGAAATGGTCCTACTTGAGAAAGGGCATGATATTGAAAGTTAGATAATTCATTGTTAAGTTCGGAAGGCTGCCCAAATGGAAGATGAAGAGTGTTCCTCGAGCTTATGTTGTGCCTCGGTGTTACAATGCAAGAGGTCACAGACAGAGGTCAGAGTGCAAGTCAGACTTCAAATGACAGACAGCAGGAAGCTCATGGTCAGAGGATGGAGCACAGATGCTCTGTTATGTAATGTTCCCATCTGAATTTGGTTCCATAGTGTAGAGGAGCCACATTGTGAACATCATATGCACTTGATCGAAAGAAGGGCAAGTGAATCATTATTTCACCTGGAAAGAATGTTTCAGTCTCCAGGTGGTGGGAAAAGAAGAAGTAAAGGAACAAGTATCATATACAAGAGCCATGTGACAGGAATTGGATGATGGGGACGGAAGTCTGGACAAAGTAGTTAAGAAGGGAGTAATTCCTATGTAATGCTAGAAAGGAAGTGGAGGGAAATATGTGTTCAGTGATGGAATCTTGTTGGAGATCAAGAAGGGTAATACATTGAATGCAGAGTCTGCTAGGAAGAAAGGCAAGGATGAGAGTAACTCTGTTCATGTTCTGCCCAGAGGAAGAAGGGATGAGACCAGAGGTGAAGGAAGTTGATGAGATTAATTAAGGGTTCAGCCAACTATTTTAGAGGGAAAGTCACTATGTGGGGGGGGGGAAGGAAGCCTCTATGCGGAATTGATCATCATTAGAACAAATGCAACAGAGATGGAGTCATGGAATCATGAAGTTATACAGGATGTAAACAAACCCCTTGGCCCAACCTATCCATGGCAACCAAGTTTCCAACCTGAGCTAGTCCTATCTGCATGTGTCTGGGCCTTGCCTTCTAAACCTTTTCGATCCATGTACCTGTCCAAATTGCTTTTTAAAATTGTAATTGTACCCACAACTATTACTTCCATATTCCCAAAAGCTTCTGTGTGAAAATGTTCCCCCTCAGGTCCCTTTTAAATCTTTCCTCTCATAAAATATAAGGAGGCCATCTGGCATGTTGAGCCTACTCTGACATTTAATAAAATAATCTCCTGCCTGTACCCCATAACCCTTAAATTCCCAAATATTCAAAATTCTATCTGCCCTCAACTCTGTTTTAAATCCTCACCTTCAAATCTTGAGGCTATATCTTCTAGCTCCAGTCTCACCTGCCAGTGGAACAACCTCCATGCTTCTATCGGTTTCAGAAGATCATCTCCCCTCATCTTTCTAAAATCCAATGAGAATAGTCCCGGTCTATTCAATCTTTCCTCATAAATTAACCCTCTCATTTCCAGAATCATACTGGTGAACCTTCTCTGCACTGACTTCAAAGACAATATATAATTTCTCAAGTAAAGTCACTAGAACTACAAAGTACTCCAAGTGTGACTTCACCAGTGCCCAGTATAGCTGCAGCAGAATCTCTCTGTTCTTAAATCCAACCCCTCTAGCTATGTAGGCTAATAATGGTCTGCTGCAGCTGCAAACTAACGTTTGGTGATTCATGTTCAAGCACTCGCAACTCTCTCTGCAAAATAGTCTGCTTAATAATTTTTCTGATTATGGTTTACTAGGACTTTGATTCCAGTCCTGCCCAGGTGCAAACTGTCAGAATTGTTCTGGTCTCACCTCCTCAGAAAAGATTCCAATGACCTACGCATCTGAATTCTTCCCTCCTGCACCATTCTTCCACCATTCACCCTATTTTAGTATTTCTACTCTGACTCATCATGGCACAGGTAGTATCCTAAGAGGATTGCAACTGATAGTAAACTTTAAGTTCCTACTTTTAAATTTAACTTCTTGCTTCCTAAATTCATCCTTTTTTTTACCTATCGCATTGGTACCTACATGGATCACCATATCTAGCTATTCACCCTCCAACTACTCCTTGCACCTGGGAGATAACATATCATCCAGAAGTCTCATTTATGGCCACAGAAATGCAAAACTTATCTTTAATCCATGCCCTCTAGTATTAGACTCACTTGCCCTGGAAGAATCAGTGTGACCATTCCTCTTATCTCTGCCCTCATGATTTTATTTACCATCTATAAAGTCAGCCTTCTATGCTCCAGGAAAAAAAAATGTCCCAGTCTATCCAATCTCTCTTTATAACTCAAACTCTTCAATCCTGGCAAGATCATCATGAATCTTTTCTGCATCATTTCCAACTTAATGACACTTTTCCTATAGTTGGGTGACAAGAAAATGCACACAATACTCCAAATAGAGCCTTACTAGCAACTTGTATAGTTATAACATAATGTCTCAATTCTTACACTCAATGCCATTACTGATGAAGCCAAGCTTTCCCAACTGTATCACCACTTTTGGGAAAGATGTATCTGTAGCCCTAGGTGTCTCTGTTCTATAACACTCTCCAGGGGCTGACCATTCACCACACAAATCCTTTCCTTGTTTATCTTTTAGAAATGTAATATCTCGCACTTGTTTCTTGGCTCATTTTCTCAGTTCACCTCGATCCCATTACAATCTTAGATAACCTTCTTCACTGTATACCACCAAATATAGTGTCATCCACAAACTTCCTAACCACATTAATTACATTTTCCATTGAAATTGATTGAGAGAATGGAATAAAGCACTTACAGAAGGGAGGAGATAGGAAGCATAACGATGTTAGCTGTGAGAGTTTAGGGGCTTATTGTCAATAGACACCCTTTTGCTGATACAAATAAGCTTCAGATATCTGGCAGAAACCTCTAACCCACTCTTGGCAGCATTGTAATTGGTATCAATAAATAAAAGAGCTGTAACCAAATATTGCAGAGGATGAATCTAACTGATGTAAAGCCATTGACAGTTAAAATATTCCTAAATGTCAGAAATTTCAACAAAATGAAGAGCGTATTGACACATGGTTCTTGGTGAACAGCAAACATACTATTGTTCATGATTTATTCAGACTAAAAAAAAATGCCTACCCGTTTTCCACATATAGACTGTCCTGCGAGCACGTGGACTGTAAAGGAAAATGAAAAATTTTCAACATATTCTATTTTCAGCTGAACTCCTTCAGTTGCATTTGTAATCCAATGTCAGGTTTGAAAAATTGACAACAATTCTCTAAAAAAATCAAACATGAAGCAAATAATGAGATGAACTGGGTGGGTAGTCAGAAAGATTTCCCTACAGTCGTGGTATCTATTTTTTGTTGAATTAATATTAGAACTAAAAGCTTTAAGGAGCACCTGAGAGAATACTTTCGCCTAAAGGGTATTTGCAATCTGTCGTATGCAATGGGAGAAGGCGTTGGAGACAAGTGCTCTCACAAAAGTCGAGAAGCAGCTAGGTGAACCCTTGATTTGCCAATAGACAGTAGGCTATAGACCAAGTGCTGGTAAATGAGATGGTCAGCATGGATATGGAGGCTAAAGGCCCTAATTCTGTACTCTGTTACTCTACAATAAAGGTCTTGGCTAAGTGACCACTTGTCAAATCATTTTACATTTTGGACCATGCTATTGAAGTATTCCAGCACAATTGATAGAAGCTGCCCCAAAATAACTTGAGTTCCCAAATCAAGGAGGAGACATCACAGTGAAAGGAAAAGAATATCACATTCTAGAAGATTTACCAGAGACATTGCATTTTTTTTCATCTGTTTGTCTTAATATTTACACTGCTCGTTTTGAAATCAGAGTGCTCATGGCTTCATAAAGAATAGTGACTTACAAGGCAGACAACAGGGAGCAGTTGTTAAATTGACTTAACAGATAACTATGGAGTACCCAGGTTAATGATCACCCTTGATGTTTATTTAGGATTCAAACATAACTTATCTCTGAATATTCTTCAAAATTTCAGCAGTTTTTCAAACAAATTGATTAAACTTAATCAAAGGGATCTCAAAAATATTCTTTCAATTGATTTTCAAGAGTAGCAGAAAATGCACTGTGCAACTGTACCCATAATACAAACTACTGAATTTAAATTAAAAGAAAACACCAATTCAATCTCAAGGGTAAATTTTGCAAGGTTTCAGGGGAATTGGACAATTAAAGCATATAGTTGGCACGCCTGATACATGAAGCTTCTAGGTTTTCAGGCAGTTGAAAATCAGAGTTGATCTCTGTTATGTTCCTCTGTATAGAGAGCTTTGCCACACAAAATTTACCCTTACTTCATCAAATGCAAAGAGAATTCAAGAGGTAGGTTAACTTTTTCTTTCCAATAAATTCAATAGGATTAGTCAAACTAAGAAAACAGTATTCAAATTAAAATCTATTATATGTGGTGTCTGCAATTTGAGTAAAAGTTACACACTCTAGATTTAAAGCATTAAAGTCCTTTCAAACACCCATTAATAATTTTCATAAAAGGAATGATGGGATAGGGGGAAAAATTGCAATTTAATCTTAACTCCAATGTATATTTTTTTAAAAATAAACAACTTCAGATCCTGATTACAGAAGTTATTTTGTCACATGGTCAGCATGGATATGGAGGCTGAAGGCCCTAATTCTGTACTCCGCTACTCTATAATAAGGCTAAACCATTTAATGTATTTGGGGTGGGGGTAACCAAACCTCACAAATTCCAGCAAGGTATATTACCATTGGCCTCGGGAAAGACAATCGAATTGGGGTTCTGGTCCTAATCAAACTATAGAGCTTCCGTAGAGACGCCAATGGAAGTTAAAATTAAACTTAGATTTGATATTGTTCCTCAGTGAAGTGACCTACCAGACTTAGCATTTAGGCTTGCACAATGATCTGCCATTTGAATGAGATATTCAAAGGTTCCAATACTTTGGACTTTTACTGCAACAAAAATCAATCCAACCAGGAGCAAAACATATAAAAATGTGTAAAAACGTATCTATGTTATTTTCAAATAATTAACCTTCTTTTTAATATATATGTAATCAAAGGAGATAAGGGAAGGAAAATTGAACACCAGATAAACAATAAAAAAACAAGTCTGTGAAGATTTGCAAACAAGAAAGTTTGATAGAAGATATGGGGTTGAAATTCTTTGTAAGTGTGTAAGATTCCAAAGTTAGACATTAGCTTCTTTTTTCCTTCTCTTTTCACAACTTGTCTGTCTGGGCTGTCTATGTCCATGCTCTTCCATCTTTAGTTTAAATATGCAATCTTTAGTACCAAGGTACAAAACTAATTTTTGCCTGCATACCTGTACTTCCAGTAATATAATACATAAATGAACATTACATTAAACTGGAAGTTGAGAAGCTTTTACACAACTAAATTCCAATGAACTATCTTTCATTTAATTCACTGTCTAAATTCCTCAAAGTGCTGCATGAATTAATTTTGTTTTAATTTATTTTCAAACTAAATCTTGCTATTGGTTCCTTGGAATATATTAGTTGATTTAAAAAAAACAAAAGCATTGATTTGTGAGGGCTTTTATTGTGAGAGTCTGCCTCATCAAATTACACTAGTTTAAAACTTCATTGGAGTTGAATACTATTTATTAGGTAAATACTAACTTTAAGTATGAGTAAACTTTTCAATTGTTTTCATCACGTGTTTAACAATTAAAACTTTGTTATGTATAAAATGGGATATGTCATTCACAAATTTATTTATGACCTACTTATTTGGGATATTAGCCATGTTTCCTTTACTAAGTTATCATTTTATGTCTAGCTAAAGCCCCGTTTACACTACAGCTGTAAATGTAAAATACTTTGAATTTACAGCTGTTTACGTTCCACAACTAAATATTTGCAATTTACATACCCAAAATAAAATCTCCCAAACTCTTCCTGTCAATCCAGCAGAGAAGTAAAAGGTCCAAATCAGACTGGTATGAGCAGTCTAATATAAACCTCTGCTGAACGCTTGTTCTGCCCAATAAACCAACACATACATCAAACAGGTAATTTAATCCTGTTCAGACCTATGTACCAGTGCAGAGTAGAGGTGAGTGCAAACGCTAGGGAGGCCAAAATGAATTCAGATCAATGAATCCGAACTTAACTTGACATCCCTGTGTAAATGGGGTACGAGGCTAGCAGAGAAATTACTTACATCTTGTGCAAAAATTCTCTCTCTTACTCGTTGATATTCCTCTTCTCTCTCCTCAATTGATTTACTTCTTCTATCATCTCTAAATGGATGAATCCTATTTTGCTGCAAGATAAACATTTCCTGAAAGGATATGAAATACTGTTCATTTACACATAAACCTATTTAAAATCCCATCCAAGTGATTTAGTTGAGGTTAGAGCAGATTAGTTAAAGTACACACATTACTGGCATTATAAAAGGTTAACTGACTGAGTGGATTAAAACATTGAATAGTTTTTGTTGCTCCAGATTATCTGAAAAAGTTGCAAACTTCACGCAGTATCACATACCTGATTATCATCTTTCTCCATACTGGAATTGTCTCGCTTTAAAATAAATCTTTTCTGTGAGTCATCACTCTTCTCGTCTTTTATGTGCTCACTGAACCTTTGCTCTGGTCTGTTCGTATGTAGAAAAACATGAAATAGAATCAAGTCAGATTTTTTGCAAGAGGAATTATTATTATTCTTTAGAATATTTTCTTGCACCACTCACAAAGTATCTAATGGAAGGTTCCAATCACAATATGTATTTGAACTTTGGATTAATTTGATTGATGTTGAACCTGTGGACTCTGGCCAGGTTTATCGCGGGAAGAGAGAAACTATAAACTTTAGATTATTTGGCCAGGCAAGAGCAATGGAATCAAGCCTCAAGAGGCCCAAAAATGTATTTACCTTTATAGAAAATAAAAGCCTGAATTTTTGGTTAAATACAATCTGATGGAAGAACTCAATAGATTAAGCATGAGGGAAAAAGAATGATGGACATCTTGGGCTGGAACCCTTCTTCAAACTGGAAATGCATTGAAGACAGGATAGGAGGTGTGAGTCAAAGATCCATGTGGGATTAGTGGGACCAGGCAGAGGTGAAACATGATGGACAGAGGCAGAAGATTGAGAGATGCAAGGGAGAGAGGCAAGAAAAGCAAAGGAGTCAGACAGGGTGGTGTGTTTGGAATCTGATTAGAAGAGGTGATAATGGTGGTAAAAGGGACACCAGATGGAATCAACTCCCCCTCTACTTCCCTTCTTCCCCAAACTACCCCCATTTCCCACCCCCCTTCTCTCGATTCCATCTGACCTCTCTTTATGGCATCATTGTCACCTTCTTTTCTTGTCATATTCCAGCATTTGAAATCATTTTCTTCTAATCACACACTCCATGCTGTATCTTCCCTGCACCATTTTCTTCCACCTGATGCATTGGTAGTGTTATGGGCCCAGAGGACTCCAAAACCCAGCAGCAATAGAAATTCACCAAGACAATGGTTACTTAAACAAAAGTTGGTTTTATTTTCTTTAAACATAATAACAGGATCAATCTTAAACTTATTACTATTAACTTAACCAAACTTAAACCCCTTCTAATCCTTAGCACACACGTATGTAATGTGTACATGTTCAGGAAAAGTTCTTTGTTTCACAGTCCAATAATTCACTTCTCACTTCTCCAAGTTCGCCGGTATCATGCAATTCTTATACTGTGCACAGAATTTAACATTTATGAATCTTCACCTGGCTCTGGTGCTTAAAGTTAAATGGTTACCGCTCAGGAAGGTTCTTGTTGGTTTCAGAGAGATATTTGTTGCTCATTGGACATACACAAACTGATTTCCTCCAATTATTCACTTCAGTGTCTTGCCCCATCATGGATTTTTCAAATGATAACCTCTCCTTCCAGGTCACAACAGAGTTCTTCTTGTTTCCCTTATTTCAGGAGAAACACTCTAGCCAGCCATTTCTTCTTGTAAGGACTACAAGGGTTTTGAACAGGCTGAACTCAGAACTCACAACCCATCTTCAAAATGGGGTCTTTCAACAAGCTGCCAGCTTGCCATTTTGCACCTTCAACTGCTACTGTAGAAATTGCTTCTCTCTCTCTCTCTCTCTCTCTCTCTCTCTCTCAGAGAAGAATCCTATATGTTTTTTCCTCTCTCTGCTTGTCAAAACCAAAAAAACCTCTCCCAAGGCTCCAAACCCAAACTTTGAAAGATCTTATCAGCCTCTCTGAGCCTGGACTTTATTGCCCATTCACAATAGATCAGCATTCTTCATGAAAAGCCAACCGAAGCCTCAACATCTAGCTTCAGCAAAACTCTTGCATTTTAAATGAGATGTCTTTTGTGAAGTGTTACTCTGTTTATTAAGTGACCTCCATGAAACCCCCACAATCAATCTCTTTGAAAGACATTTTTATCCATAACAATTCTAACATCCCCTGAATAGTATTTCTTGCCTTCTTTTCCTTTGTCTAGCATCTGCCCTTATGCCTCTGTCCACCATACTTCACCAATCCCACACGTGCCTCTGTCCTGCTCCTTCAACCCTCATCTCTGCACTGGCTTCTCTTTCTGTATTCCCCGTCTTGATGAAGGGCTCCAGCCTAAAACATTGAGCAATCTTTTGCTCCCACTGATGCTACTCGGGCAGATTGTGCTCAGGTTCCAGCTTCTGCAGTCTCCTGTATAGCTTATGAATTTTTGCTTAGTGGCAAAGCAGCAGTGTTCATGACTGAGCATAAAGAAATTTGTTCACAAAAGTCTTGCAATCTCTCTTGTATGGACAAAGACTTTTGAACAAAGACTTTGCTCAGCACAAGTTCAAAGGGATCACTGTCATCACTTTAGCTGAATAAAGAAAATCGTCAAGCGTAACCAGCAGGTTAAACCACGAGGTTGAACTATTTTATTAAGTGGTTATTACAGCTTACAAACATCGGAAACATTCATCATGTAACAAACCACAGCATTTCTGTGTGTGAATGTTAGGTGAAGAGAAAGATAGGGCCCTGAGGAATGTTGTGGAATATAAAGACCTAGGGGTACAAGTACCCAGCTCCCCGAAAGTGGCAAAAAGGTTTGACAGGATGGAGAAGATGCCATATTGCAAGCTTGCTTTCATTGGACGGGGTATTGAGAATAAGAGGTGGGATGCCATGTTGCAGTTGTACAAGAGGTTGGTCAGATCGCACCTTGAATATTGTGTGCAGCTCTGGTTTCCATATAACACGAAGGATGTGATTGAGAGAGTGAAGGTCCAGAAAATTTTCAGAACAATATTGCCAGGACTTGAGGGCTTGTGTGAGAGAGACTGGATATATTGGGACTGCTTTCCCCAGAGCAAAGGGGGCTGAAGGATGACCTTGCAGAGTTTTATAAAACTCTGAAGGACATTCCTAAGTTGGATGGTCACAGTCTTTTTCCCAGGTGAGGGTAGTTTAAAACCAGCAGCCATGGATTTAAGGTGAGAGGGGAAAGAATTAAAGGGGACTCAAGGGGAAGTTTCTCTACAGAGGGGGGTGAGTACATGGAATCAGCTGATAGAAGAAGTGGTAGAGCTGGGTACAACAACAATGTCTAAAGGATATTTTGACAGATACACATGGGAAAAGTTGTGAAAGTTATGTGCTCAATGCAGGAAAATGGGACCTGCTTACGAAAGCACCTTGGTGGGACTTGGTAATGAAGGCAATTTACTGGGCAGTTTCTGAGCTTTCAAACTACGATTCTATGAAAATCAGTGATCCATCCTGTAGATTGTGAAACCAATGATGCTGCCTGCAGATTCCTCAGTACCAATGTTGGTAACACATTCTCCTGAAGATGACTGCTTATTGCATTGCCAAGGATTGAACTCACAAGCAAAATAGTTGCTATTTGACATGCCTCTGCAGACATTGGAAAGAACATGAGAAGGAGAAATAGGAGTTGGCAATTTGACCCATTGAGCCTGCACAGCCATTCAATAAGATTATGTCTGATCTAGCCATGGCCTCAGCTCACCTGCCTATTTCCCATAACATCTGATTCCCCTATTCTTCAAAAATCTATCCAATATCTCTCTAATGAGGCTGCTTCATTAGGCACTGAATTCCATTGACCCAAGATCTGAAGGTTTGAAACAGGTGGAGCAAAGAATAAATGATAGCAAGAGTAAGTCAGATTGCCTTTGTCTGAAAGGCTCAGTCAGGGTGGAAACTGTGAATAAGGGCTTTGTGTCCAGGAGAGCTTTCTGAGGCTAATGGAGAGGGGGGGGGGGGGGGCGCAGTACTGGACTTAATCTTAAGGAATAGAGCCAGGCATCAGTGGGAGAACATTTTAGTACCAAGATTTGTGATGGTCATGGTAAAGGATAACACTGAATTGGAAAGTAAGGACCTGAATTGGGAGAAGGCCAATTTCAATGGTATAAGACACGACTTGACTAAAGTAAACAGCGAATAGCATTTGTAACCAAATCTACATCTGACAGTTAATTTCCATTCAGAAGTGAAATTCTTGGAATTCAGATCTAATTCATTCCCATTGGCAATGTAGCTAGGATGTCATGGGATATCACAAGCTGGATTAAGACAAAAAAAAACCTAAAAAAAAGAGTGCTTCCCGCATCTGAAACAGGCATTGGCAGTGGCCAGAAAATGTATTGGAGTTACCTGGAAGTCTGATTCTCTCCTGGAAATAGCCTGTTGGAAAACTGAAATGCATAGTTGTGTTCCCCTGGAGAAAATTACACAGCTTAAAGAATAAATACAACATGGTTTTGCAGGTATGGGAACCTTATTTACAAAATGTAGGGTTGAATATTTAATAAATAAGATACTTACTCTATTTTTCTTCCCTCTATTTTTCTTCATTTTATTGAAATTTAGATAAAAATAATTGGGCCTCTTCTTTGTTGAATTGGATTTCAGGCCGAGATCACTCCTTTCCTTTTTCTTTCTCCTCTTTTTCTTCCTTTCTCATGTTCCCTTCTCTTTCTTTTTCCCTTTTTCACCTTTTATTCTTCTTCATTAGGGGTTTTTTGGGGGGAGGGGGATAGGGTTCATGGGTATTGTTTGTTGATAAAATCAAAAATAAAATATTCAAAATAAAAGGTGAGTGCTCAAAAACTTCACAGAGCTGTGGCCTAGATTGGAGGATTTGAGTAGAAGGAGAGAGTGGATAGGTTGGGACTGTTTTCACTGAGCACAGAAGACTGAGATTTATAAATTTATGAGGGGAATAGATAGGGCAGGAAGTTACAGGCTTTTTCTCCATGATAGGAAGCCTAAAAGTATGGAAGGCATAGGCTTGAGGTGAGAGGGAAAACCGGGACCTGAGGGTAATTGTTTTTCCACGCAGAGTGATGCATATATGGAACCAGCCCCCAGAGGAGGTGGATGGGGCAGGTACAATTACAACATTTAAACAGTATTTGACAGAGTTTATAGATAGGAAAGGGTTAGAGGAACATGGACCAAAAACACAGGCACATGAGATTACCTTTGATAGGCACCTTTGTCGACATGGAAGAGTTGGACTGAAGGTTCTGCTTCCATGTGGTATAACTCTTTGATTCTTTGGAGAACTCAGAACAGGGGTGAGCTGACAGAAGTGTAGCCAGAGGATGTAAATGAATGTTTCTTACCTGTATTCACTGGAAAGGAGATAGTAGTTGGAGAATTCAGGGATGGGGTGGGTTGGAATAGTGAATGTTATGATTAAATAAGTATTAGCTATCTTTAAAAGTGGAAAGGTTCCTGGGGCTTGAGGTGATGCTATGTGTGGTATGTGACCCCTTCCCTTTGACCTTTTTGGCTTGTACCCCTCTAACCCCTTCCTATCAATGTACCTGTCCAAATGTGCTTTTTAAATATCACAATTCAAGATTCATTTATTACACAACATGTTCTTTTGCCTGCTGCAAGCTTGACAAAGTGTCGTCATTTGTATTGCAGAGCTCCCCCTTACAATAAGAGAATTGTCCACCTCTCCCACTGTTCATTCTACATACCCATCACCCCCTATGCGAAATATTGCCTTTCACGTTCCTTGTAAACCTTCTCCCCTCCCACTTTAAATATCCTTTTAGATTCTCCTATCCTGGGGAAAAGACTGACTATTCTTCTTGAGTTGAATAAGGAAATCTTCAAATGCTGGGGTGAAGTGCAGCACACAAATGTGCTGGAGACACTCATGATGTCATGCAGCTTCTTCTGAAAGTAAAGTGTAACCAACACTTTGGGCTTGAGCCCTTCATCAGGACCCAAAATGTTTGTTACCTTTTACTTCTTATGGAATGCTCTGCAACCTGCTGAGTTTTTCCATATTCACCTAACTCCTCAGCTCCTATGCTCCATGGAAACAAATCTGAAAAAGGATGAAGACTAAGAATAAGTATTACTTACATTCTAGTATTGCTTGTTTTGTTGATTATAACAGATTTTCCAGTTTGATCAACATTGTGATCCATTCCGAAGTAAGCAGCTACTCTGTGTACCAGCATCCGATGATATGACGACATTGGAGGGAATTTCTTATAATGATTACTATAAGGAAAGGAGAAGCAGATGAAGTCAACTTCTTTGGATGAAGAGAATTTGAGATTAGTCAGAGATCTGACGGAAAAATATGGATTCCTCACATAGATGTTCCTGGTAATTAGCACAAAGCCAACTGTGAACCATTTTAACTGCTGGAAGAATTCAGAGGTCCAAGCAGCATTGGTGGAGGTAACATCAACCTTTCGGATCGAGACACTGCATTAGGAGAGGGAAGAGCTCTTTTCTGAACAGCTGTTATTTTTCACACCAGCACATAGCAATGGAAAAAAAAGGGAGGTGATGTTGCATGGACTGAGCTTTTTGTCGTAACCATTTTAAGAAGGGCTGCTTTGAGATCAAAGTGATGCTGGTAGGCCAAAGTGCAAGCTTTGATGAACACCAGGCTTCAGTGATGGGAGTAAACAGAATTAATGCAAGGCAAGGGCTGATGTTACCTTCTCCTCATGTCAGTGAAATGGTATACTCTTCCAGTGAAAAAGGGAGGCCAGGGAGTCGTCTGTGGCAAGTTTGTTCAGCTGCAGTTCCTCTCAGACTGCATAGATCAGATGGACTATCAGTTGGACTCATGGAGGAACCCATAGGAGGCACAGCCTGTTTCAGAGAGAGGTGGTCACTCTAAAGTTTCATTCAAGTAGATGGCTGACTGTCTGGTGGGGAAGACAGGTACTTATGACCCTCTTTCAAACAAGTGTATTATTGCTCACATTGGTGGGTGGTGCAGTGTGATTAGCCTCGCAAGGTAAATGAGAGCTGTAGCCAAATCAGTAACACCTCACTGGCTCTATAGGACAGTGATAGTGACAGGGATTCTTTAGTCAGGGGCACTGACAGGTGTGTCTGAGGCCATGGGTGAGACAGAGAGTTTCCATGATGGAGTATTGCAAACCTGGTGCCAGGGCATTGATGTCTCTGAGCAAGCACATGACATTCAGATAGGGGAAGGTGAGCAGCTACAGGTTGTGATTCAAAGAAGAACTAACAACATGGGCAGGAAGACAGATGGGGTCCTGCAAAGAGGATTTAGGGAAATGGGTATAAAGTTAAAAACAGAACCTTAAAGTCTGTTATCTTATGATTACTACTTGTCCCATGTGCTAACAAGGCAAGGAATAGAAAGAGAGTGCAGTCAAATGAATAGCTAAGTAAGTGGCGAATGAGGAAAGACTTCAGGTGTGTGGTTCATTGGGATCTTCCCAGTGCAGGTGGGACCTGTACATTGAGGACAAGTTGGACTTAATCTGGAGGGGCATTGTTATCCTCAGCGGGAAGTACTCAGGAGGAGATAGGTAAAAGAGCAGCAGGTTAGCAAGTGAGGGAATTGAGGGGAGAAGTTACCCAAGCCAATTTGATGGACTGAAGTATGTTTATTTCAGTGCGAAGAGTATTCTGTATAAAGTAGATGAATTTAGAGCTTAGACTTGTGTTTGAAAATGTGATGCAAGGGTGATAACAGAGACTTGGTTGGGAAAAAAAGGCAGGAATGTCAGCTCAGTGGTACAGATGTTTCAGATGTGATAGAATGGAATGTATGAGGTAGGGAGATGCATCACTAATCAGGAAGGATATCAGAGCTGCACTCAATGAGGACATTGTGGAGGGGCCATCCACTATGGCAATATGGGTAGAGCTCAGGAATATGCAAGTGCAATCTCTGCAATGGGGTTATAAGACAGACCTCCCAAATGTTTGTGGAACATATTTATAGAAAGACTATGGAAATATGTAAAACCAAAATTATTGTTATGGGGAGTGGTTTTAATTTCCCCAGTATTGAATGGGACTTCCTTCATGTAGGTGTCTTATGTGGATCAGAAGAGTTTAGTGCATCAAAGAGGATTTCTTGAAACATTATGTAGAAAGAACCACTAGGGAAGTGGCCTTTCTTAAAATTGTGTGGGGCAATGAGCCTGCTCAGGCAATTGGCTTTTCAGTGGAAACAGTGATCACAATTCCTCAACTTTTAAGAAAGATATTTTTAAAAATTTAGACATATAACAGGGCAACAGGCCCTTCTGGCCTACATCACCCAATTAGACCTAATTAATTTACAATCCTAGTATATTTTGAAGGGTCAGAGGAAACTGGAGCACCCAGAGGAAACCCACACAGACATGGGGAGAATGTACAAACTCATTACAGACAGAACCAAATTCTAACCCGAATCGTTGGCACTCTAATAGTGTTGCACCAACTGCTAGCCTACCCATGGATAAAGATATGTTCAGACCTCAGAGATAAGTTTTTTTTAATAGATAACCATGTTTTATGAATGTCAGTGTTTTATGAGGAGGTAACAAAGATGATTGATGAGGGTAGGGCAGTAGATATTGGCTGCGTGGACTTTATTAAGGCATTTAACAAAGTCCCTCTTGGTACACTGATTGAGAAGATTGAGACACATGGTTATTTAGTAAACTGGATTCAACATTGGCTTGGGCATAAATAATGGAGGGTAGAGGTGGAGGGGTATTTCTCTGTTTGCAGGTTGTGACAGGTTGTATTCTGCATGGATCAGACAGAATTAGCTGTAAGGAGAGTTTGGACAAAATTGGATTGCTTTCTCTGGAGGCTGAAGGATGAACTAAAAAAATTTGAGGCGTTGTAAATAGGTTGCATATTTTCTCAGAATGGAAATTTCAAACATTCAAAGGCAAAGCATAAAAGGTGAGAAGGGTAAAGTTTAAAGAAGATGTGCAAGGTAATTTGTAGAGAATGGTGTCTTCCTGGAATGAGTTGTCAGGGGAGATGGTGAAAGCAGATACAATAGCAGCATTGAAGAGACATTTAGATAGGCATATGAATATGCAGGGAATGGAAGTACATGGATCAGGTACAGGCAGATAGGATTGGTTTAATTGGCATCATGGTTAGAACAGGCATCATGTTCCTGTGCTGCACTGTTCTATGAAGAAGAAAGATTGCCAGTACATAGATGTAAGAAGGAGGGGATTGATGGAATTGAAGCTGGTGTGTAATAGATGGAACTAGATTGAGAGGACTTGATGGACAGATGAAACCTGAGGAATGGAGAGGGTGGGAGAGGATAATACTGTAAAAAACCAAGGTGAATGGATAAGTGTGAGTGTGAAAGGAGAACACGAGATGCAGTTTACCTGAAACTGGAAAATTCAATGTTCATGTCATTAGGGTGTAAGCTACTTAATTAAGTAGAATATGAAATTATATTCTTCCAATTTGCATCTGGTCTCAGTGTCACACTGGAGAAGGCTGAGGACAGACAGGTGAATGTGGGAAGGGGAAGGAGAGTTAAATGAGATGCAACCAGAAGCTCAATATAGCAGGTGCTGCTCAAAACAGATGCCTAATCTGTGCTTGGTTTCAACAACTTAGAGGATGGCCACATCATGAGCATCATGTAAAAGGCCAGGTTGGAAGCAGTGCATGTAAACCTTCACCTCACTTGGAAGAGCTCTTTAGGTCCCAAGATGGTATTGAGGGAGGAAGTGAAGTGCAAGTTGTTACACCTCCTACAGTTGCAGAAGAAGAAATCAGGAAATAAGTTGAGGTGGATGGGGAAAAATAGGTAGACCAGGAATTTGTAAAGGGAGTGGTCAGATAGTATCTTCCCCTTAACAAACATAGACTTTGTTAACACATGCACTCTGCAAAAGCCATCAGAAACTTCCATTAGGTATCCTTCCCTCCTCACTTTGATGTATCTGTCCCTGATCTTCTCCATTGTTACAGTAAGGTCAAACATAAATTGGAAGAACAAAATCTCATATTCCACTTGTAGCCTGCAACCCAATGGTATGAAGATTGAATTTTCCAATTTCACAAACCATGTCCCTGGTGTTCTCCTCCCCCTCACACTCACCTGTCCACCTCATCTTTTTACCCATTTCGTTCACCTCTGCAATTTCCTTCATCACCTGGTTCCATCTCCACATTATCCCCTCCGCATCCAGTTCCACTCATCACCCAATAGCCTCCATCCCTCATATTGCTTTATACAGACATTCTTTACACTTCCCCTCTCAGTACTGCAGCAGGAGCTTGATCAAAAACATCAACATATTTTGTGCCTCCATGGATGCTGTTGGAATCCTAAGTTCTTCCTGTTTCACAAACAACCTGCTGATGGAAATCAGCAGGTCAAACAGCACCAGTGGGCGCAAAAGAATTGCCCATGTTTTGGGTCGGAACTCTTCATCGAATCTTGATGAAGGGTTCCTGTCCAAAATAGCAACAATTCATTTTCTCCCACTAATGCTGCTCAATCCACTGAGTTCCTCCAGTAGATTATTAGTTGCTTCAGATACTAGTATCTGCAATCTGCTATGTGACTCAAGTTCTTTCAGCTCTTTGTGTTTTGTATGTGATTTCAAAACTTTTTGCCTTCAGAGAAATAAAGCTGTTCAGTGACCAATTTAATATATAGTTGTGAGACAAAGAGGATGGGGATAATAGCAGCTGAAGCAATAGAATGCCAGGCTCCAGAAGAAGCATGAGGAACAGGTCCACTTTCCCGTTTCCTGGCAACTGTGTCGGTTAGAATCGCAGTCTTTAGTCACAGTGGTAATTCTCAGGCAAGAAGCAATTGGCAAATCTATTTCCTCGGGCTAAGGCTGCAATAACATGTACCATGTATGGATTAAAATTAATCTTTCATAAATCACAAGCTATATTCGGGCATCTCTAGGGATATGTCTCCAACTCATTCATCCATATTACTAGAAGCTCTGCAGTAAACCACAAAACACGCTTCGTCATCAAATTATAGAAAATAAGCTGAACATAGCAGCTATTCACTCATATTTATAGTTCAAATTTACATTTTTTCTCTGGCTTCATGAAAGTATTACTGGTTCAATAAACATTAACTGGTCTTCAAACAATGCTTTTCATGCAGTCACACCCAGGATCTGAATGTGAATTTGTGATCACAAGTCAAAACATCCTTCATGAACTCTTAATCATGGCATAATGTCTTCTAGGTGCCAGGATCAAGGATAATGCCAAGTGGTTGCAAAATATTCTCGAGGGGTAGGTGGGCAGTTAGAGGTCATTGAACATATTGGTATCAACAACATAAGTAGGAAAAGGGATGAGGTCCTGAAGAGTGAATACAGGGAGTTCAGTCAAAAGTTAAAAAGCAGGACCTCAAGGGTAAATAAGAAAAAAAGAACATCAAAAATAGGAACAGGAGTAGACCATCTAGCCTGTCAAGCTTCCTTTGGAAATTTCTGGATCATTCCCATGAAATAGGAAGCAAGGGCAGATTAATGTGTTGCTGAGGAGATGGTGCAGAGAGGAGGGAAGGATACTTGGATTACAGGCATTGCTTCTGAGGGAGAGGTGAGTTGTTTGAGAAGGATGAGTTGTACCAAAGTTGAAGGGGCATCATTGTCCTAGTGAGGAGATTTGCTAGTGCTACTTAGGACAGTTTAAACTATTCTGACATGAGCTTGGGTTCGAAAGCATAACATGACATGAGAAGACTGAGGCAAATGCAGAAGTTCAGACCACAGGATAGGCAGGAGCATGACAGGGGGTGAGAAAAGACTGATGGACTAAACTGCATTTATTTCTATGCAAGAAGCCTTACAGATGAGGCAGATGAACTCAGAGCATGGATAGGTACATAGAACCAAGATATGACAGATCATACAGAAACATGGTGAGTGGAACAAGACTGGCAGGTCAAGATACCAGAGTATAATGATGTAGACATGATAGAAAAGAAGAAAAGGAGGGGTGGGATCTGTGCTTGGATTTGGGAGCATATCAGGAAAGAGTACTTAGAGATAATATTCCTTGAGGATTGTCTGTGAGGCTATTTGGATGAAAACAAGGAATAAAAAGGGGATGATTATATTGTTGAGATTTTACAATAGGGCCCTCTGTTGGAATTAGAGCAATAAATATGTAGGGGATGTATAGATAGCTGCAAGAATAACAGACGTTAAGATCATGAGATAGTAAAATTATGTTATTCAGCACATTGAGTCTGCTCTGCCATTTGAATCATGACTGATGTATTCTTCATTTCAACCCAATTTTCCTGCTTTCCCCAATAACATTTGACATCCCTATCAATCAAGTATTTATCATCCTCCACTTCAAATTGACTTAACAACGACCTCCACAGCTATCAGCGGCAAAGAATTCCACACATTCGCCATCTTCTAGCTGAATAAATTCCTCCTTTTATTCTTAGGCTGAGCCCTCTTGTCCTCGACTCTTCCACTATTGGAAATTGGTTGTAATTGTAGGGGATTTTAATTTTCCAATTTCATTTGGGACTGCCATAGTTCTAAGTGCTTGGAGGGGTGAAATTTATTAAATTTGTTCAGGAAAGTTTTCTCAAGCTTGACTTGGGACAAGGCAAACCTTCTCTGGGAAGTTGAACTAGTGATTGAGCCACAATCACTAAAACTAATATTTTTAAAAATTTTTAAACTAATAGAATTATTGTCATTTTGAGACCATGGCTACAACTCTATTAGTTTTAACATAGTTGTGGATAGGAATAGGTCAACAAATGAAAATTAATTAATCATTAATTTAAAAAAAAATGAGGGTAAACTACCTTTGCAACTCATGGCTGGAATCTGGACTACATTGCTGACACCAGTGGTGCAGGCATGTTCCATTGTGGCTTTCAAGAAGGAAAATAAATATATGATGGAGAAAAAATTGCAAGAAAAAGGAGAGTAGGTGGTCGAAGGTCAGTATTGTCTCAGTGGGATAAATGGCCCGAACCCATACTGCATCTCTCTGTGACATGGCTGTGAGTAAAGTCTGATAGGCAGATGTGGAAAGTAGAACTAGCATTAACACAATGGGTCAAATGGCCCCTTTTGTGCTATAACCATTCCATAGTTCTATAAATATTGTCTTCTGGCTAATAAATGTCACCTTCAGTAATGGATTTAGCATTTTTCTGTATCTCTGTTTAAAATCCCAAACACAGAAATGATTTAAATTCCAACTATTTAAGCATTATAAAAGTCCACGACAAATTCTAGACTTTTCATGAACAGTGAGTAATCTAAATATATGAAATGAAATGGACAGAGCAATGGCAGATCAAATTCAATCTTGATAAGTGTGAAGTGATGCATTTTAGGAGGTCTAGTAAGGATAGGTCAAACATAATGAATTATCTCTGAAGGTGACACCACAGGGTGGTGAAGAATAGATGGGATGTTCGACTTCATTAGTCAGGGAATAGAAAATAAAAATGAGATGATATGGTGCAATACACAAAAATGCTGAAGATATTCAGCAGATTACGCAGCATCTACAGGAAGTCAAAGGTAACCAAGGATTTGGGCCTGAGCCCTTACACAGGCACCTGAATAAAAGCTGGGGTGAGGGGGGAGTGAGAAGCAAGAGAGATGAGAGGAGGAAGGGGCAGGGGATGGAGCACAAGCATGAGGTAAGAGGTCATAGGTGGGAGGGCAGAAGAAAATATAGCTGAGAAGTGATAGGGGAGGGGGTACTGTGAATGGAGAGGGAAGAGGAAGGGGTGGGGAGCTGATAAAGGAGACAGAGGGATAAGGAAAGAGAGAGGAGAGGGGTTTAATGGAAACTGATGTTAATGCCAGCTGGTTCTGAGTGCCAGAGGGAATATAAGCTGTTTTTTCCCCAATATGCAGGTAGCCCCAGTTTGACAGTGCATGATGCCATAGATAAACATGTCAGTGTGAAATTAAAATGGGTGGCCACTTGGAGGTCCATGTTATTGCTGTGGACAGAGCAATGGGACTCTATGAAATGATCTCCCAGTCTGTGCCCAATCTCACCAATGCAGGGGAGGTCACATCAGGAGCACTGGATGCAGTAGAAGACCCCTGCAGATTCACAAGTGATGTATTGCTTCATTTGGAAGGCTTTTTGGGCCTTGAATGGTGATGAAGAAAGCTTTGTAAAACATTGGTGAAGACACATCTGGACTATTGTGTGCAAGTTTGGTTGCTGCAATATAGAAAGGATGAGATTGTTTTGGAGAAGCTTCAGAAAAGATGTACCAGGATGTTTCCTGAGGTGAAGTGTCACAGTAATTAGGAGGGACTATAGAAGCTGAGTTTGCCTCCCTTGCAGTGGAGAAATTGGGGGAGTGGGGGGTTGGAGGGTGAAGGAAAACCTGAAGTGGGTGTACAAGTTTATGAGAAGCAAAGGAAGGGTACAAGTAGATGCATTTCCCCAAAGCACCCATAACAGAGATGACTATAACTAGAGCAAATATGTTTAAAGTTGGGAATAAGAGGATCAGAGAGGATATACTGTAAGCATGTTGTTTTTTTTTATCCCCCACCCAGAGGAAGGTTGTTGTTTGGAATGCAGTGCCTAAGAGGAGAGTGGAGGCAGAGACTCTGACAACATTTAAGAAGTATCCTGACAAGCATTTGAATCACCAAGGCATAGGAGGCTACTGATCAAGAGCTGGCAAATGGGATTACTGAAATTGGGCACCTGATAGTCGGCGAATAACAAGGTGGCCAAAGAGCCTGTTCTTTGCTGTAGAACTTTATGACATGTTTAAAGTAATATATATTAATGTAATCTCTTACTTGTTATCATTGATAAAATCTATTAGTTCCTGTTCCATTTTTAAAAGCATCATTCTGTCCCTGCAAAATGATAAAAATTGAGTCAATATAAATATAAATATTGTTGATAAACTTCAAATGATACTGTCCTGAGTTGTTCTCGACACCCTGAACATCAATTCCCAAACAATGAAATGACAAAACACTCAGGTCTCTGCTGATAACATCTGTGGGTTGATTGCTCCTCACCCACTCATCCCAAGTTGTCGCCCTCTTCTGCTAGTTGCTGATTAATCTGCACAATTCAAAGATCATGAGTGAACAGGAATTTCCTTGTGTTTTGATTATGGGCATCATTGTTTTGAATGAACACCAATTTATCTTATGTGGGAGATGGAAGCACAACCAAAAACCACTGAAATGACCAAGTCTAGAGGCAACAAGTGCCCAGCTGAGCACTCAACGCAGAGAGGAGCTAAGCCAGAAGAGGCTTAGAAACCAATAATTTATGATTATGGCGCAAGGTTTTAATGGACTGATTGAACTTTAAAAAGCTGCCAGAGAGAAGTAACTAAAATGGGTGCCTTATTAAACTTATTCAATGACTTTTAGTTGAAGGAGATTTTTGTATATCTACTACTGACCAAACTGTAAAAAAGGACAAGAAAGTTGTGGTGAATCTGAAGCTGAATGCCTTCAATGTACACGTGGAAACAGATCTGATTTGGGAAGATGTTTGTGAAGGCAGCATGCAGAAGAAAAATAGGAGGGGGGGAGGTCAACAAGAATCTTAGAGACTCAAGATGGAACATTTTGGTGAGAGAAACATTTCTAGATGAAATAAAACTGGGAAGCATTCAGCAGGCCAGGCAACATCTGTAAAGAGAGAAACAAAAATTAACACTTCAGGTCAATAATCTGTCTTCAGAATCAAGTTGAAAAAGTTCTCACATTCTCTCTCTACAGATGCTGTTTGACTTTATATTCTTACTCTGATGTTTTATACCAATGGTACCAGTGAAAATTGAGTGATGTGAATCAAACATGGAATTGCAAGGAAAATGGACACACAATCCAAAGATGATAATAAGTCAAGAACCTTGGAGAGGAATGGGAAGTTAGCAATTGAGTTGTATGAAGATAGACAAGGATATTTTCTTTGATGACAGAGATGGCTAATTTGAAGGAGGAGAGAACAAAAAAAAATCAGTAACATTTTAAATTGCCAATTCAGCAATTGAGGGAAGTTTAAAAGTTAACACTTTATTTGGAAGGCTACCAAGAAAGCAGGAAGTAAATTACAGTGGCGTAGCTGCTACCACAAAGCTCCAGTAATCTGGGGTCAATCCTGATTTCTAGTGCTACCTTTGTGGAGTTTGCATGTTCTCACTCTGAATATGTAAATTCCCTCCAGGTGCTCTAGCTCTCTCTCCTAACCCAAAGACACAGGTTGATGGATTAACTGGCCCTTCCTGTGTAGGTGTGGGATAGAATCTGGATGAAGCTGATGGAAACTTAAGAAAAATAAAAAATAGGATTAGGGCAGAATTAATGTAAATGATTGGTGGATGGTCAGCATCAACTTCATGGGCTGAAGAGCTTGTTTTTGTTACTCTAGCTAATAGACCACATGAACTAGGAAGGGAGTAAAGGAAGAAAAGAGTGGAGCCAGGGAAAGATGTAGGTTTGAGACTAGGAGTTGGAAAAAACACAAGAATTTGAGGCAAGTGAACCATGGAGGGAAATAGCGCACTCTTTTGATGTGAGGTTTTTAGTCTTTGTGAAAAGCAACTGATGAGCTTCTTGCTTTAACAAGAGATAAAGTTCAAAGAAGGATGGAACAGCAGTTTAAAAAATGTTTTTTGTAAAAAGAATCAAGCAAAGATTTATCTTGGCATTCCAGACGATACTGCAAAATTTGAAGAGCATTTCTTTACGTGGCCCACCCAGATGTATTACAGCGTAAAACAGATGCAAAATCCATGTCCATTAACTTACCCAAAGCCACTCACACATTCCATTAGAGGATGGTAAGTCACATCTATAATATTATAATACTAAAGATATCAGAAAAGAAACAGCCAGAAATGTAGCATAAGTAGAATCACAAGCTTTGGTTCAACAGGTGATTAATTATAGCTTAATTTACACAGTACAAGGATGTGAATAAAGAGGGAGATACTGTATGCATGTTAAAATTCAGACTTTGAAGAAAGAATAAAGTTTAATAATGATGGCTATTGAAAGGGTAAATAATCAGAATCTTTCTCCCAGGGTCAAACACTAAAGGACATGAGTTGAAGTTGAGGTGGAGGAAGTTTTAACATGGTGTGCAACAGGGCAATTTGTAGGGTAGTGGTGGAAACACTAGCATTTAAAATGTTCCTAGATATACTCATGAACATCCATGGAATGCAGGGAATACCATGTGCAGGCAATAAAGTTTTACTTTAATTTGGGGTCCGGATGATGACAGCGTGGCACACTACAGCGGCCATGCTATCAAAATGGTCTAAGTGGATTGCCATGCTTAATTTTTAATGGATGAAGATCAAATGGTAGCACTGTGGAGATGGGAAGCCGAGAAGAACTGCAAAGTAAGGTGAAGGTGTGGAAGAAGCAGTGCAGCATAGTCTGCTGTGGGAACAAGGCTTCCAGACATCGGGCATCTGGCTGAGGAGGAGACACTGTGGCAGGTCTGCGTCTGCAGAGCTGCGTTGGGATGTCCAGAGTTGCCAGCGTATGGCTGACTGGCTGTTCTGCAGAGGTGGTGTCAGGGACCCTAGAGTGGCCATGTCATGTGCCTGGCCTGGAGGTTTGTGAGACTGTGCCATCTTGAAGTGTGGGGCCCTGCAGTAGATGGTGGGATCAGATAGGAGGCCATGGGGGTCTCTCTACTGTTACAGTGCTGTAGCTGACGGGGCTGTATGGACTTGTGAACTGTGTAGCGGTTCTTCTTTTTAAGCCACTGGACTTTCTGAAATGTGATGGTCTCCACTGTGTCTATTGTCTAGTTTCTTTTACTGTATTGTTCTCGCACCAACCCTCTTTTCAATCTTCTTCAGCATGATGCTGAACCAAGCCATGAAAGACCCCAACAATGAAGACGCTGTTTACATCCGGTACCGCACGGATGGCAGTCTCTTCAATCTGAGGCGCCTGCAAGCTCACACCAAGACACAAGAGAAACTTGTCCGTGAACTACTCTTTGCAGATGATGCCGCTTTAGTTGCCCATTCAGAGCCAGCTCTTCAGCGCTTGACGTCCTGCTTTGCGGAAACTGCCAAAATGTTTGGCCTGGAAGTCAGCCTGAAGAAAACTGAGGTCCTCCATCAGCCAGCTCCCCACCATGACTACCAGCCCCCCCACATCTCCATCGGGCACACAAAACTCAAAACGGTCAACCAGTTTACCTATCTCGGCTGCACCATTTCATCAGATGCAAGGATCGACAATGAGATAGACAACAGACTCGCCAAGGCAAATAGCGCCTTTGGAAGACTACACAAAAGAGTCTGGAAAAACAACCAACTGAAAAACCTCACAAAGATAAGCGTATACAGAGCCGTTGTCATACCCACACTCCTGTTCGGCTCCGAATCATGGGTCCTCTACCGGCACCACCTACGGCTCCTAGAACGCTTCCACCAGCGTTGTCTCCGCTCCATCCTCAACATCCATTGGAGCGCTCACACCCCTAACGTCAAGGTACTCGAGATGGCAGAGGTCGACAGCATCGAGTCCACGCTGCTGAAGATCCAGCTGCGCTGGATGGGTCACGTCTCCAGAATGGAGGACCATCGCCTTCCCAAGATCGTATTATATGGCGAGCTCTCCACTGGCCACCGTGACAGAGGTGCACCAAAGAAAAGGTACAAGGACTGCCTAAAGAAATCTCTTGGTGCCTGCCACATTGACCACCGCCAGTGGGCTGATAACGCCTCAAACCGTGCATCTTGGCGCCTCACAGTTTGGCGGGCAGCAGCCTCCTTTGAAGAAGACCGCAGAGCCCACCTCACTGACAAAAGGCGAAGGAGGAAAAACCCAACACCCAACCCCAACCAACCAATTTTCCCTTGCAACCGCTGCAATCGTGTCTGCCTGTCCCGCATCGGACTGGTCAGCCACAAACGAGCCTGCAGCTGACGTGGACTTTTTACCCCCTCCATAAATCTTCGTCCGCGAAGCCAAGCCAAAGAGAAGAAAAGAGATTGTTAGCACTTTTTTTTACTCATTATGTGGTTTTGTACAGGCATGTTTTAGTCTTGTGTAGTTTTTATCTTTTGTTTTGTCTGGAGCATAAATGGCATCTTGTGTTGTCTGATGTGTAGTCATAGTTATGGGATAGCATTGTGGTTTCTGGAGCACATAATTTTGTTTTTAACTGTATACTGGTTTTAAATGACAATAAAAGCTACTACTAGATACAGTATGGTAACGGGCCATTTTGGCCCACGAGTCTGTGCCATCCAATTTACACTCAATTAACCTACACACCCAGAACCCTGGGGAAAACCCACGCAGACACAGGGAGAATGTACAAACTCCTTACAGACAGCACTGGATTTGAAACTGGGTTCCATTCACTGGTGCTGTAAAGGCATTTGCACTAACCACTACTCCAACCGTACCAACATGTAGAGTTAAGACGCTATGGGTAATAGGACCTGTTCCATGTTCAATGTTCTATGAAATGACTTGGTGCATGATGTTACCCCATGCAGCATACTCATGTCACAAAAGATTAGAACAGGATCTAGATGAATTGGGAAAGTGGACTAAGGAATGGAAGATGAAATTTAATTTGGACAAGTGTAAGGTGATGTACTTTAGCAAGTTAGGCCAGAACAGGCCCCTGGGAGAGTTCTACACAAAGAGACTTTGGGTACAGGTACATACTGTAGTTCCATGGAAGTGGTGAGGCAAGTAGACAGGGTTGAGTTGAATGACCTTGGCACACTTGTCTTCATTGGTCAGGTCTTTGAATACAGGGGCAGAGACATAATATTGAAACTGTATGAAATGTTGGGGAGACTGCAATTGAAGTATTGTGTGTAATTTTGGTTACCCTGCTATAGGAAAAATATTAAGCTATAAAGGGGTGCAAAAAAGATTCACGAGAATGTTGTCAGGAGTGGTAAGCTTGAATTATAAAGAGAGGCTAAGACACTTCTCTCGAGTGTAGGAGGCTAAGGAAGAACATTATAGAGATCTACAAAATTATGAAGGATATAGATAATGAAAATAATCGTTGGCTTTATCCCACTGTAGGTGAAACTAAAATTAAAGGGTATAGAAGTAAGGTGAAAGGGCAAGATTTAAAAGGACCCTGACAGGCACCTTCTTCACACAGATGGCAGTGGGTATATGGAATGAGCTGCCAGAGGGAGTGGTAGGGATGGGGACAATTATAACATGCAAAAAACATTAAGACAGGTATATGGATAGAGATGGTAAATGGGACTAGCTTGGTCAATTATGAACCAGTTAGGAGGTTAGGAAAAAAGGTGGAGGCATTAGGTATAAATGAGGAGGTAGTGAAATGGATTCAGCAATGGTTGGATGGGAGGTGTCAGAGAGTAGTGGTAGAAAATTGTTTGTCCAATTGGAGGCCGGTGACTAGTAGAGTTCCTCAGGGATCGGTCCTCGGTCCACTATTGTTTGTTATATATATTAACGATCTGGAAGTAGGGGCGGAGAATTGGATAAGAAAGTTTGCGGATGATACAAAGATTGGTGGTGTTGTGGACAGTGAGGATGATTACCGTAGATTAAAAGGTGATTTAGGAAGACTGGAGGTGTGGGCTGAGAAATGGCTGATGGAATTTAATACAGATAAGTGTGAGGTGTTACATTTTGGAAAGGCAAATCAAAATCGGTCATATGCATTAAATGGTAGGCTATTGAGATGTGCAGAGCAACAAAGGGATTTAGGAGTTGTGGTAAATAATACCCTCAAGGCTGATACTCAGTTAGATGGTGTGGTGAAGAAGGCATTTGGAATGTTGGCCTTCATAAATCGGAGTATTGAATTCAAGAGTAGGGAGGTTATGATGAAATTGTACAAGGCATTGGTGAGGCCAAATTTAGAGTACTGTGTACAGTTTTGGTCACCAAATTATAGGAAAGATATAAACAAAATAGAGAGAGTGCAGAGATGGTTCACGAGAATGTTGACAGGATTTCAAGTTACAGGGAAAGGTTGTGCAGACTGGGGCTTTTTTCTCTGGAGCGTAGAAGATTGAGAGGGGACTTGATAGAGGTGTTTAAGATTTTAAAAGGGACAGACAGAGTAAATGTGGATAGGCTTTTTCAATTAAGAGTGGGGAGATTCAAACTAGAGGGCATGGTTTAAGATTGAAGGGGGAAAATTATAAGGGGAACATGAGGGGAAATTTCTTTACGCAAATGGTGGTAGGGATGTGGAATGAGCTTCCGACAGACGTAGTCGAGATGGGATCATTGGTTACATTTAAGGAAAGACTGGATAGTTACATGGAGAGGAGAGGACTGGAGGGGTATGGACCGGGTG
The DNA here is from genome assembly GCF_036971445.1 of Narcine bancroftii. NCBI lineage: Eukaryota > Metazoa > Chordata > Chondrichthyes > Torpediniformes > Narcinidae > Narcine > Narcine bancroftii. The sequence goes on along the minus strand of NC_091470.1, from coordinate 246,979,672 downwards.
CTGGTATGTGGGACTAGGAGGGTGGGGATTTGTTACGGCATGGACTAGTAGGGCCGAACTGGCCTGTTCTGTGCTTTAAGTGGTTATATGGTTATATATGGTTGTGCTTTAAAACTCCATGACTCTACTACATAGAAGACATTTCAAGACAAAAGTAGAAAATGCAGAGTACAATTGCAAACACATTTATGAAGGAAGCTAAATTATCCAAAGAATAACTTGCTGAAGAAGTACAAAACTGTCAGACATTCCACCAGGCTTCAGGGTAATACAATATAAGGCACAAGTATGACTTGACAAACCTAAATGAATGAAATGTCACACCAGGTCAACAGCAGATGCCATCTTGCTGATCCTCCACATTGCATTAGGTCACCTGGACCACAAGAACACCTACGTCATGCTGTTATTCACTGACTACAGCACAGCGTTTAAAAACATATCAGCTAAACTAATAATTGGGATCTGGGATTCTTCCCTTTGCAACTGGATCTTCAATATCCTCATTGTAATGATAGAGTGCTAGTGCTAATCCTGACCACTAAAGGGAGTTGGGAGATGAGCTGCGGGATTTTGGAAAGATTCAAAATGGATGCCTCCACAAGATTTTTTGTGTGTGTGCTCCAGCTAATAAATATAGTTGTTTGAAAAGAACGCAAGTATCTTTATTACAATAAAATAAACATCACATGGCACCAGGAGTGGAAGAAACACCAGGAGGGTGCAGAGTGAGAATCAGTCATTATCAGCAGAGAAATGGAGAGTGTAAAGTTCATGATGCTGTAAATTGGACTGTAAATATCAATCACGGGTGGAGGTTGTTCAAACAAAGATTTGTGCTGTACCTGCAAGCCATTGGAGCCAACAGCAAATTTGAAGCACAGAAGATTGCATTGCTACTTACCATGGTGGGATCTCAAGCACAAGAGCTTTCAAATACATTTGTTTTTGCTGAAGTAGAAGTTCAACAAGGTTATCGAGATGTTTGATGAACACAGTTCACCAAAGAAAAATGAAATGTTCGAGAGGTACGTGTTTCGCTCATGCATGCAGCTGCAGGCAGCGAACTTTGATGTTTTTTTAACAATCTTGAAATTAAAAGCAAGAACATGCAATTTTGGATCACTGCAAGATTCAATGATCCAGGATCAAATTGAGTTAGGGATTATTGATAAGAATGAGAGAGAGAGAGAGAGAGAGAGAGAGAGAGAATGCTGTGACAGAGAGCTTACCTTAGCTAGCTGTGAAGTAATACCACACCAGTGAATCAACTCTGCAGCATGCGAAAAAGTTTGGTGATTGTGCAAAAGCCAGTGAAAATGAAGGCATAATTGTCGCCTCAGTATCTGTCCATACATATAAACAAAAAATGAAATATAGGAAAAAACAAAAAGGTGGAGAGACATTCAAATACAAATGATGTGCCATTCAACATGCACCAAAACAATGCCCTGACTACAGAAAAGTCTGTAATAAGTGCAAAGGGCAGAATCACTGTGCAAACCAATGCTTTTCTAAAGGGAAAAAACAACAGAAGTAAAAGTGTGCACACCATAGAAGAAACTGCTCTCAGTGACACACTTTTGATAAGCATGGTAGTGCAGAAAGATTATAAATCACAGACACTGAACAGCCAAGTGTGAACAAAGTCGAGCAGGATAAGTGGACTGTGTCATTACATACAAATGGAACAAATATTCCTTTCAAGCTGGACACAGGGGTAAAGGCCAATTTGATCTGTAAGAACAACATCAGGGCAATGAAGATAAAGCCATACATCCATGCAAATCTTGTACAGCCTACAATGGACAGAGCATCGACTGGAAAGGTACTTGTAAACTCAAAGTGAAAGTTAAAGAGCACCACTTCAGGTTCACAGTAGTTCAAGATGAACATTATTCACTGCTTGATGACAAAGCATGTGAAAACTTAAGCCTAGTCAAGAGGGTGTATCACATTAACAGTTACAATACAAGGAACAGCATCATAGAGGAAATGCTGGATCAATTTACAGACATCTTCAAGAGGCTTGGAGTTAGATGATACTAACTGTATCAATCTTGAAGATGCACAGCCAGTAGTGCACGCCCCGGGGCGGGTTCCAGCATCACAAAAAGAAAAACTCAAGCAGGAACTCAACTGAATGATGGCACTGGGGGGGTCATAAAGAAAGTGGAGGAGCCCACAGAATGACTGAATTCAATGGTGTGTGTCAAAAAGAAGAACGGTGACCCATGCATGTGCATAGATCCAAAAGACATGAATGCTAATATAAAGAGGGAACATAATCAGATTTTAATCGGGGATGAAATTACAAGTGAGATGGCCTGTGCAAAGTTTTTCACTAAATTGGATGTATCCCAGGGCTTCTGGCAAATAAAACTGCATGAAGATACCATAAAATACTGTACATTTAATACACCTTTTGGTTGATATACCTGAATCTCCTCTGCTCCGGATGTGTTCCACAGCACAGTGGAGCACATCATAGAAAGCATAAATGGGGTACATGTGTACATGGCTAACATGATCCTGTGCAGATCCACGCAAGAACAACACAATGAGAGGCTCATCAAAGTGCTGTAACACATTCAGAAGTATGGATTGAAGTTAAGCAGAGAAAAATATCATTTTGGTGTGGAGGAAATCACCTTTCTGGGAGATAAACTGTCAGAGGCAGGTGTGGAGCCAGACAAGAGAAGGTCAAAGCAATTTTATAGATGCCCACACTCACCGACAAAAAAGGCAAATTGAGAGTTCTGGGAATGAACAACTTCAATGGTAAATTCATATCAAACCTATCTTCCAAAACAATGAACCTAAGGAAGTTTTACAGGGCAAATGTGAATTCAAGAGAACAAACACCACGAGGAAGAATATGGACGAATTAAGACCATTCTAACTATAGAACCAATAATTTTGACGATCTTTGACGCATCCAGAAGGATGAAAATATCGACAGACACCTCAAAAAATGGAATGTCAGCCATACTACAATATTAGAGTTGAGCTGAGTGTTGTCAATGGGCTTCTACTCAGACAGAGCTGAATTATCATTCCTCAATCACTGTGACGAGATGCTGAAAAGGGTTCATGAGAGGCACCTGTGAATGGAAAAATGCAAGAGGAGAGTCAGAATTGCTGTTAATTGACCATAGATAAATGTTAACATTGACAGGATAGTTTCAAGCTGTGAGACCTGTTTGAAACATCACGCAAAGCAGACAAAAGAACCCATGATAATAATTAACATACCAGCAGAACCATGGCAAAAAGTTGGGACTGATCTGTTCCACATGGATTGAAGGAATTACTTGCTGGTTATTGATTATCTATCAAACTATCTGGAGATTGTACTGCTTCCTAACATGCTTGCTGCTTGTGTGATCAAATATATGAAATTGATCTTTGTAAGACATGGAACACTCTAATTGTCTACAGTGACAATGGACTATGCTATTGTTGTAGAAATTTGAAGAACAGTTCGACTTTTGACATGTTACTTCAAGTCCTCTGCATCCCCAGTCAAACAGTGAATCAGAGAAAGAAGTTCACATAGTTAAACAGTTGCTCAAGAAAGCATTAGATAGTGGTTCAGATACTTATCTAGCTCTATTGAGTGACAGAGCTTTGCCACTTGAACATGGCCACTTCCCTACTCTGCAGACCCAAACAAGAACAGAGAACGGACACAAAAGCATCTGCAATGGAGACAAAAAGCAAACTATGACAAGTCAGCAAGAAGTTGAGGGCCACTGGTACATCATCACACAGTAAGACTCAGAGATCCCAAAAAGACTACTGTTCTGGAGGAAGAAAGTCAAAGGAAGTAAGTCAGAACAGAGGATGGTCAAATACTGAGAAGGAATCAAAAGAGCCTGCTGTAAATGCAAGAGAAAGTGCAGGAATAAAGAATTGCAGAAGATCCAGTCTGCACAGCAACAGAGGAAATTCCACCAGTGCTAGATAGCAGTGGACCAGCAGTGATGACCTGTGTTAAGAAAATCCACATGTGTTATCAAGGCACCTAATAGGCTGAATCTCTAAAAGAAAAAGAACTGAACACTTAAAAAAATTGTACTGCTGGTGTGTTTATGTTCATGTTGAACTTTAAATTGAAATGAATACTGTATTAGTGTGTCATGTTGTTAAATATCTCAGGGAAAGGGGATGCAGTGATAGCATGCTAATGCAAGTGATAGTGCTGATCCTGACCACTAGAGAGAGACAAGAGATGAGCCATGGTGTCTTGGGTAGATTCTAAATGGATGCCTCCATGAGGTCTTTTGTGTATGTGCTCTAGCTGATAAAGAACCCAATTTTCTTTATAAAGGAGGTTGCCTTTACTTTCTAAAGGATCTGAGGAGATTCAGTAGGTCATCGAATATTCTATTAAACCTCTACAGTGTACTGTGGAAAGTACACTGACTTTTTCATTGCATCATGACCTGGTTTAGAAACTTCATGTCGGGGAATGCATAGGCTGCAGAAAGTGGTAAACCAAGCCAAATCTATCATGGACTCCAATTTTCCAACCACTGAAGACATCTAATGTGAGGAACTGCCACAAGAAGGCGGGCAACAACATAAAGGATGCACATCACCCTAGTCATTATCCATTCTCACTGCTCCCTTTCACCAGAAAGTACGAGAGCCTGAAATCCGACACCTCTAAGTTCAAAAACTTTTTTTTCCCCCAACAGCTATTAGGCTCATCAACCTCTCCGAACCTTAAATTGCATTATTGAAAAATCACTTATTTCTGGCAGAATTGCAACTGTGAATAATTATTTATCTATCTTGTTTGTAACTGCAATCTCTTTTTTTTTCTCTCATAACCTATTGTGGAAACTTAATTTATGTTAGTGGTTCTCACCTTTTTCTTTTCACTCACATACCACCTGAAGCAATCCCTTACTAATCACAGATTGCCTATGGCATAGGGAATACTTAATCCCAGTAATTTCTAACACAGCTTCCCTCAATATCCTCATACATACTTTATTAGGCCCAGGAATTGATCTAACTTAATATGCAATAAGACCACCAGCATTTCCTCTTTTGAAATGTAGATCTGGTTTTCAAATATTAATATTAATTTTCCTGAATACCTTAGCCTCCTTGATCTTCTCCAAGGTAAATACAGATAAGAAATATTCTTTTAAGACTTTGCCCATCACATATGGCTCCACACATAGTCAATCTCATTAATCCTTAATGAAAACTAACTTCTCCCTCATTATTCTTTTACTCTTATTGTATCCATAGATATCATAGGATGCTCCTTTACCTTATCTGCCAAAGTTATCTCATGTCTGTTTTTACCCTCCTATTTCCATTTTACTCCTTAAAGGATTTGCTTGATTCCAACTACCTGTTCCTGACATATGCCTCCTTCTTCTTCCTGACCAGATCCTCAACATCTCTTGTCATCAGGGTCCCCTTCTCCAACCAGCTTTTGTCTTGATTCTGACAGGAACATGCTAACTCTGAACTTTCCCAATCTCATTTTTAAAAGCCCACCCCCCACCCTTGACAGATACCTCTTTACCTGCAAACAATCTCCCCAAATTGAGTTAAACAAGAAAATCTGCAGATGCTGGTTGTACAACACACAAATGTGCTGGAGAAACACAACATCCAAATGAAGTAAAGGGTCACAAACATCTTGGGTGAGGGTCCAGGCCAAAAATATTGACCATCCTTTACTTCCTGTGGATGTTGTGTGTTGCAATCTCTGTGAATCCACCTATGCAAGTTCCTGCTTAATAACATCAAAACTGGCCTTGGCACAATTTTGGTCTTTTAACTTGAGGACCAGTCCTATCCTTTCCCACAACTATTAAAACTTGTAAAATTGTAGTCACTGGTCTCAAAGTGCTCTGCCATTGACACTTCAGTCACTTGCCCAGCCTTGTTTTCCATCAGGAAGTCTACGGTACCCCCCCCCCCCCCCACCCCACCCCTTGTCGGTACACATCGACATATTGCTTTAGAAAACTTTCTTGGACACATTTGAAATATTTCACACCACCTAAGCCCTGAGTACTGTGGCAATCCCATTATCAAAAACTAAATGATGGGAATAATATTCAATAATTCATAAAATCAGGCAATCTGGCACCATGAAAGAGCCAAGTATGCAACATTATTGGAGTTTTACTGTAAATTGGTACACATGAAATTGAAGAAGTGGACAGGTATGTGTTCCACAATTTAGATTTTGAAAGAATTTGCAAGAAAAAACAAAGGTTGACAAAAGTATGACCCTGAGTAATATCATACTTTAAACTCCAATAATCTGGCATCCTCCGAAGTTTAGTGGTGTCAGGCTCAGAAATATGACCCTAACTGAGACATCAGCAAACGTTTCATTCAGACATTTTTTAGTGAACCAAGTAAGTTTACAGTGAGCATAGGAAACAAAATTCAGTGAATTTTAGAGGGAGCAAAGCTGACAGGACATCAGTGAAATTAAATAGAATGCAGGGAACAGGGCTCTCAGACAGAGGCTCTCGTGAATTTAATGAGGCCATCCGAGATCAGCACTATTGGGTTTCAAAGGACCGTGGGAGAAAGGATCCAAACTCAAGAAATGAATACAGGCAACAAGGAATCAGTGGATTTGATGGGGGTGTGGGACAGGGATGGGGCCAGTGTGTTTAAAAAGAGAACAGGAAACAAAACCAGGTGAACCATCATGATTTACTGAGTTTTACTGCACATGTATAAGCATGACATGGTGGGGAGCTGGCTGATGGAGGACCTCAGTTTTCTTCAGGCTGACTTCCAGGCCAAACATTTTGGCAGTTTCCGCAAAGCAGGACGTCAAGCGCTGAAGAGCTGGCTCTGAATGGGCAACTAAAGCGGCATCGTCTGCAAAGAGTAGTTCACGGACAAGTTTCTCTTGTGTCTTGGTGTGAGCTTGCAGGCGCCTCAGATTGAAGAGACTGCCATCCGTGCGGTACCGGATGTAAACAGCGTCTTCATTGTTGGGGTCTTTCATGGCTTGGTTCAGCATCATGCTGAAGAAGATTGAAAAGAGGGTTGGTGCGAGAACACAGCCTTGCTTCACGCCATTGTTAATGGAGAAGGGTTCAGAGAGCTCATTGCTGTATCTGACCCGACCTTGTTGGTTTTCGTGCAGTTGGATAATCATGTTGAGGAACTTTGGGGGACATCCGATGCGCTCTAGTATTTGCCAAAGCCCTTTCCTGCTCACGGTGTCGAAGGCTTTGGTGAGGTCAACAAAGGTGATGTAGAGTCCTTTGTTTTGTTCTCTGCACTTTTCTTCCCCCACATCTCCATCGGGCACACAAAACTCAAAACGGTCAACCAGTTTACCTATCTCGGCTGCACCATTTCATCAGATGCAAGAATCGACAATGAGATAGACAACAGACTCGCTAAGGCAAATAGTGCCTTTGGAAGACTACACAAAAGAGTCTGGAAAAACAACCAACTGAAAAACCTCACAAAGATAAGCATATACAGAGCCGTTGTCATACCCACACTCCTGTTCGGCTCCGAATCATGGGTCTTCTACCGGCATCACCTACGGCTCCTAGAACGCTTCCACCAGCGTTGTCTCCGCTCCATCCTCAACATCCATTGGAGTGCTTTCATCCCTAACGTCGAAGTACTCGAGATGGCAGAGGTCGACAGAATCGAATCCACGCTGCTGAAGATCCAGCTGCGCTGGGTGGGTCACGTCTCCAGAATGGAGGACCATTGCCTTCCCAAGATCGTGTTATATGGCGAGCTCTCCACTGGCCACCGTGACAGAGGTGCACCAAAGAAAAGGTACAAGGACTGCCTAAAGAAATCTCTAGGTGCCTGCCACATTGACCACCGCCAGTGGGCTGATATCGCCTCAAACCGTGCATCTTGGCGCCTCACAGTTTGGCGGGCAGCAACCTCCTTTGAAGAAGACCGCAGAACCCACCTCACTGACAAAAGGCAAAGGAGGAAAAACCCAACACCCAACCCCAACCAACCAACCAATTTTCCCCTGCAGCCGCTGCAACCGTGTCTGCCTGTCCCGCATCGGACTTGTCAGCCACAAACGAGCCTGCTGCTGACGTGGACTTTTACCCCCTCCATAAATCTTCGTCCGCGAAGCCAAGCCAAAGATAAGCATGAGCACCTAGAAGATGATTGTCAAAGAATTAAAATTTTCATTTATAAAGGGACCTTGTGCTGATTCAGGAACTCATGGCTTGAATTAAGATGTGAGTGAGAATAGTGAGTTTAGAATTAGGGGCAAAATGCCGGGCATAATGCAAAGTCAGCCAATTCAAGGGACAGCTGCTCTGGGGAGTAAAGGAACCCTCAAGTTAGGGAAGATGTGACTTAAATCCAATTTTAAGAAAATTTCACATGAATCTGAAGTATTTTTCAAGATGAAAAAAATTGCTGATACAATGTCTGACAAATAATATTAAAATGTTTTGTGGCATTCATTAACAATTTGGGGGGGAGGGGGTGGTGTAACATGGTTAGTGCAATGCCTTCACAGTGCCAGTGATTGGGACCTGCGTTTGAATCCTGTGCTGTCTGTAAAGAGTTCATATATTCTCTCCGTGTCTGCATGGGTTTTCTCCAGGGGCTCCAATTTTCTCTCACTGCTTGAAATGTACTGGGGCGTAAGTTAATTGGGTGTATATTGGGCGGCACAGACTCGTGGGCTGAAATGGCCTGTTACCATGCTATATTTCTAAATTTAAATTTAAAAATGGATATGGTGTATGTTCCATTACTTTTATTACAGATAGTTTTATGGTAAACATAAAAGATGTTCAATCAAATGAAAGAATTATAGGAAGTGCATGCAGAATGATGGGATTTGGTTCGCAATAGAAAACAGATGATAGCGTCATGTAGGCCTGAGAAAAAAAATGAAGTAATACATCAGGAAGGGGAGGCCCAACTAATACTAACAATGAGTTTTATATCTTAGGACAAACACCATTTCTGCCTTACTTTCAAATCAGTTTCTGGACACTTCTCAGAAACCTTATGTTACCCAGGGACTGCCTATATTGAGATAATGTTGTAAGCCCCCATTCCATCTGCTGTTCCTTTGAATAAATATTTTTGCCCACATCACTTGTCCATTTTTCTATATTATTATTTTGGTATCAAAGTTTTGGTAGTATCACTTCCTCAAACTATATATTTTTCTAATCATCTCTTTCAAATCTGTTTGCAATAAAATATGATTCTTTGAAGAATCAACAGTCAAGCAGACTATTAAATATTAAACATACCGGGTAGAATTTCAGCTGGGGAAGAATGGGAAGAAGAGTTGTTATCAAGAAAGGCTGAGACAGGATTCCATGAATTCCCCAGTTTTAGGGTGTTTTGTGTTGAATTCCACCCAGGGAATAATAATCTGCTGGATATGTCCCACTATCTGGTCAGTTTGGGTAGATCTCCAAAATTCTGCCAGAGGATTATGGGTGTTAAAGGTGGCAATGGCAGGTGTCATTGTGCAGGGGTTGGTGAAGAATGCCAGGAAATGTACTGAAAACTTGAAAATAGGGACATGTCAGAGATCCAGTTAGGGTAGGAAAAGAGTTAGTTGGTGATGAGGAGGTATGAGGGGAGATTACAAATGGGGGTGGGAGTAGTGGGGGGCAGTTTCCTGAGTCTAGAATGCAGAAATAGTGTTCCTATCAACAAGCAACAATGTAAATATTCTTCATACTTGTTTTACCCAAAAGCTGGAGAATATGCCAATAAGGCAAAAAGCCTGTGAATTTGATTTCATTGATTAACTAATATCCCAAGAGCAGATTGTTTACCTCCTTCACACCCTTCACCTAGCAAAACCAAACATTTGCAGCTCGAGGATGGCTGCATTTCAATTTTGGACATTTAACATTCCAATATCAGAAAAGTTCAGGGACAACATATTGCTAGTGGCAGATTAATCATTAGGCTGGGCAGACTTAAGCCTAGGGGCCTAGAAGGGAGGGGGCCCAGCAGGAGCAGGGACATTTGGCTCCTGGCAGGACCGGGGATGCCAGGTTCCTAGCAGGAGCTGGGGTTGTCGGGCTCCTGGCAGCAGCGGAACCTCGGGTTCCCAGCAGAAGATGGGACCTCAGGCTTGTGGCAGGAGCGTGGACCTCGGGCTCCCAGTAGGAGTGGGGATGTCAGGGTCCTGGCAGACGCGTGGTCCTCAGGCCCCCAGCAGAAGCAGGAACTTCAGACTCCACAATTCTTTTGACCACAAAAGTTCAATCAACAACCCCCCACCCCAACCCCCGTCGTTTATCAATCCTCTGGCATTTATAAATCCCTTGGATTGCCTCATGACCTTCAGGGGTTAATACTGACCACTTTGGAGACTCCTAATATGCTATTTAATGTAACGTCACTTTATTCTATTCAACGAAGGGTATGGCAAGGGGGCAAGGTCAGAGGGAGCCTTATTTAATCTCAGCCTAGAGGCCTGGGTGGTAGTTAATTCACCACTGCATATTGCTGTCAGAGCTGGCAGATGCAGGGAATCCAAGTTGATGAAGGATCACGGGGCTCTGGTTTGGAAAAAGAAAGGGACATACTTCAGGTATAGGCAGATGAATTCAAGCATATCCCATGAGGAGTATATGATCCAGAAGTTTACTTAAGAGAGAAATCAGGAGGGCAAAGAGAAGACATGAGATAACTTTGGTAGATAAGGTTAAAAAAAATCCTAAGAGATTCCGCATTTATTTGGAGTAAATAGGTAACTAGAAAGAGAACAAGTCTCCTCAAGAATCAATGAGTTTAGGAATAGTGCAGCATAGGAGATAGGTAAAGTCTTGAAAGAATATCTCACATCTGTATTTACCATGGAAAGGTTTATGCAAGTTAAGGAATGAAAGTAAATGAATGAAGTGTTGACAAAGTCAGGGAATATATTTGCATAATAGCAGAGTTATTTGCATTATCTTTTGTCACAGGTCTGGTATGAGACGTGGATGGATATTCTGGTGTTTTTAGTTAAGAAGGGGTGCATAGGCATGCTAGGTAAATACATACTGGTGAGCCCAACATCAGTGGTAGGAAAGTTACAGGAGGGTATTCTGAGGGAGTTGATCTGTCAACATTTGGAAAGGCTAGGTCTGCTTAGGGACAATTAGCATGGTCTCATTTGTGGGAAGCTGTGTCTCACAGATTTGATTCATTTTTTGAATATGTCATGGAAGATGCCTACTCTGGCTTCAGCAAAGCCTTTGACAAAGTCGTACATGATAGGCAAATCCAGATGATTAGATCACATAGGATCCAGGTTGATTTGGGTAATTGGATGCAAAATTGGCTTTGTGTCAAAGGATGGTTGTGGAAGGTTGTACTCAGATTGAATGCCTGTCATTTGTTGTGCTCCACAAGGATCTATACTGGGTTCAATGTTGCTTGGCAACAATATTACTGGTAATTATTTGAATGAAAATGTAATTAAATTGGTTAAAACCTTTGCGGTAACTCCAAAACAATTAAATGGCAGAATCCTGGGCAAGATTATGGAACAGAGAAACCTTGGGATACAGTTGGATAGTTCCAAAAAGTGGTTACTCTGGTAAACAGGATATTGAGGAAGGTGTGTGCCCACCATGCCTTCATCAGTAGGGCTTTGAGTACACATTACAACAATTCAAGACTTTGATGAGACCACACTTAAGAGTATTGTGTTCAGTTTTGGTTGACAAATTATAGGGAAGATGTTATAAAGCTGGAAATGTTGCAGAAGATTCACAAAGATGTTGACAGGACTCACAGGCTTGAGTTAGAAGGATGGAAAGGTAGGACTTTTTTCCTTACAGGGTAGAAGGCAAAAGAGGTAGGGAAGTCTAAAACTAGAGTGCTCATACTTAAGGTGAGAGGGGACAGATATAAAAGAAAGTAAAAGTGCAGACATGGAAACAAATGCAACATTCACAAGACATTTGACAGATACAAAGAAGGAAAAGAGATATAGATTAATGCTGGAAAATGGGACTATCTTAAGAAGACAACTTGTTTAGCATGGACTAGTTGGATTGAAGAACCTATCTTCGATTATAAAACTCTAATGACTTCCCATTGGAACCAAAACCATGTATACCATGGGGTGCTAATATTACTCCCCCCCCCCCCACCATATTCTAATTCACAATATATTTTAGAATAGGTTTCATTTATGACCTTTTCAGTAGAAAGATAGTTTGATAATAGAAATGTAATGTGCACTTTTAAATAGTTGTATAGCATAGAACAAAATATTTGACTGGTGCAGCCAGTCATTTAACATGGAATTTACCTACCTTGGATTATTCTTTAATGTATTTATAAGAAATTCATGTAAATCTATTCCTGTAGAGTCTGTGTACTCTTGACTGCAATCTGCAACACAAAAACACATATGGAACAAAAACATTATTTTTTACCAATAACCTTGACCTCTGATTGATAGAGTAATTATCTATTGGATATGAACTAATCAGCTGGTCATCAGAATATTTGCATCTAGGCAGGGCACTGAAGAGGACAGAATTATAAACAGACATTGAAATGGTGAGAGAACAAAAGAATAAGGGTTAAGAGAATGCACACAGGAAACAGGAAAGTAAAATAAAAACCATTAAAAAAAATCTGAAGATAGGATTTATTGGTTGTGAGAATGAGACACCATTTCTGCTTACTTTTATGGTAAATGGTATCTCAGGACTATGAAATCCATTATTAACAAAACAGATGCAGAGGTGATGTTTACCATTGCTGGAGAATCACTGTTTGTAAAATAGATAAGTTTTTGAATTTAAAGAGAATCAAAGGATATGAGGTAAGTAAAGGAACATGGAACTAAGGTCTGATAATACACATGAAAATAAATGAAAGGTTCTAAATTATCATATTGAGGTATAAAATAAAACATGAGGGGAATGGATAAAGTGAATGCTCAGCCTTTTTTCCAGGTAGGTGATTCTGGAACTGGAGAGAATAGGTTTAAGGTGAGAGGGGAATGCTTTAAGTGGTACCCGAGAGGCAGTTTATTTCATTCAGAGGGGTGGTCCATATCTGGAATGAGCTTCCAGAGGAAACTGTCAAAGTGGGAACAGTAACAATATTCAGAAGACGTGGACAGATTTGTGGATAGAGGGATGTGGACCAAATTCAGGCATTTGGAATTAACCCAAACTGCCAACTTGGTCAGCATGGACTAGATGGGTCAAAGGACTTGCTCAATGCAAGTTATCTCCATGATGCTGAACTAAATGTCCTACTCCTGGTTGTATTATTTCTATGCCTTATCTCATAGAACATTCAATACAAATTCCAGATGACTTTAGTGAGGTTACATTCTGTGCCTGCAAAATTTAGAAGTTCTTGCTATTCAATGAATATCAACAGGAAGGATGACCCTGAAGACTGATCCTGAGGGCTGACCCTGAAGCCATGAAGCAATAGCAAATCAGCACAAACCATCTAAAATTTCACAAATCATGGAATAGCCTTACCCAAATTGTTGGTTGGGGGGGGGGGGGGGGGGTGTGGTGTGGGTGGAACAGAGCGCAGAATAAAATCAGCATGCCTTGTGAATTCCATGGGTTTTTTTGCCAGCAACTTGACAATGAAAAAAAAAAATTGATTAAATAAATACATATTTGTAAAATAAGGATATCTAGGAATATATTCTGCCTGGTAATGCTAAACTTACTTGTTTGGTAGTGGCAGCACCTTTAGCCTCTGAGAAGTAGTTTACACTGGACCCGATCATGTGCAACCTAGCCCTTCCATCTTGTCCATCTATCATGGGCTCACGCATAACTTTTGCAGCTGCACTGATGTCCGTGTCCTTCAAACCTGACTGCCATAACTACTCTGTAATGCACGAGCAGTATGCCAGCCTTGGGCCGGACAAGCTAATTGCCCTCTGACTCCTTGTCTTTGATAACCAGACACATTCAGAAACCATAAATTAAAAAAAGCAGTCATTTCATTTTAAAACCATTTAACTTAAAATGAATTCAAAACAGACTTAATAAAAACAAACCACAAAGCTTAACTCAGCAGTCCCATGCAGATGCAGAGATGTGCTAGACAAGGCTGGCCAAAAAATGTGACCTCCAGCACAATCTGCATTTCTACAAGCAAAAAGCATGCCAGCACATGCTCCAGACCTAGCTATGGAACCATCGGTATGAGCCAGCCCAAGGGTTCAATAATGAGCAGCTGCTGCTTATGCATATAGATTCAAAGCAAGTGTCGGTCTTTAAGCTTGATCACTATATTCAATAAGATCAGAGCTGATATGATTCCAATTTTACAACATGGTCATCATTTTGGACAAACTTAGCCCAAGTTGCCAGCCCAAGATAGTCCTTTTTACTTGGATTTGGCCCATATCCTTCTAATCCTTTCCAATCCATATGCCTGTTTAAGTGACTTTATAACCATTGTAATTGTACCCTCTTCTACTACTTCCTCGTACCTACCACCCTTTGTGTGAAAAAGTTATCTCACAGATCCCTTCTAAATCTTTCCCCTCTCACCATAAAACCATGAACCTTGATACCAGACTCCTCTACCCTGAAAAGAAAGACTATGACTATTTACTTTATCTATACTCTAATAATTTTATTATAAATAATCACCCCTCACTTTCTTATGCTCCAGGGAAAAAAAAATCCAGCCCATCACGTCAAATCTTCCACTTTCAGTCACATCTTTGAGGAACTTTTCTGCACCTTTTCCATCTTAATTATATTTTTTTCTTTTTCTGGGTGACCACAAATGCACACAATATTCACTTGGTGATCTCACGAACATCCTGTACAGTTTTAACATGATGCCCTCCCTGACTGATGAAGACAAGTAATCTCATATCATCTTCACCACTCTTCCAAGAAACTATGTACCTCTGACCCCGGGCTAAGTACTATATCAGAAGGGGAAAAACCCTTTGAAAAATAAAAAAAAACTGCAGCCTGATAAACTTATTGCAATGTTTTGAAGAGATCACAAGTAGGGTATGCAGGGGAGATGCAGTGGAAGTTGTGCTTTAAGACTTTCAAAAGGCCTTCAACAAGGTGCCACACATAAGGCTGCCAAACAAGATAAGAGCCCATGGAATTACAGAAAGGATACTAGCATGGGTAGAGCATTGGCTAATCATCAGGAAACAGAGGGTAGGAATAAAGGAATCTTATTCTGATAGGCTACTAGTTACCAGTGGTGTTGCATAGGGGTTGGTTTTGGGGTCACTTGTTTTAACATTATATATAAATGATTTGGTGCTGGAACGCCATAAACACAATGACCCCCACTGTTGCCAGGAGTGGGTGTTACCAGTTCTCAGGACTTGAGCTGTCAATGAATTAATCCAATCACATGTTGCAAGAGTTTCCTCGAGACCAAGGGCAATGTAAATATTATAAATAGTTTTCTAACTGTAAATAAAAGGGTTCGTTCTTTGGATTTGGGAAAACACTCGTGACTGTCGTTTCTCTCTGGTCTAACAAAGTGGAAGCTTGTATTCCATACAACATGTGCACAGCACAAACATTTGGCATATTTACAACATTTGGATTATGGAATAGATGGCTTTGTGCCTCAGTTTGCAGATGATACCAAAATAGATGGTAGGACTGAGGATACCAAAAGGCTGCAGAGAAACTTGGATAGATTAGGAAAATGGGAAAAGAGGTGGCAGATGAAATATAATGTTGGAAAGTGCATGGTCATGCACTTTGGTGGAAGAAAGAGATGGGTAGGATAATGGGGCCAATTTAATAGTGATGCAGAAACATTTCTTTCGTCAGAGGATTCTGAGTCTGTGGAACTTGTGGCTACAGGCAGCTGTGGAAGCGTGGTCGTTGGGCATATTTAAGGCAGAGATTGACAGGTTTTGGATTAGACAGGGCATCAAGGATTATGGGGAGAAAGCCAAGGAGTGGGACTGAATGATAGGATGGATCAGTTCATGAGTAAAATGGCAGAAGAGTCTCATTGGGCCAATGGGCCTACTTTTGCTCCAATATCTTGTGTTGGAAAACTGAAATAAAACAGAAATTCTTGGAAACATCAGTGAGTCAGTTAGCATCTATGGAAAGGAAACTTTGATCTGAAAGATTAATTTTGTTTCTCTCTCCAGAGATGTATTCCCATTTGCTCCTTTAATTTGCTTGCACATCTGTTTATCACTGCTTTAAGGCAGGTACATCAACTTTGTTTCTACCTGCCCTTTGAGAAAGATGGCTCCAAATACTTGCAATGCTCTGAGGGAAAACTCAAATGCATGATCTTTCCCAACCTAAATTGCAGCAGCTCTGTACAAGTCAAGCCTGTGCAACTAGCTTTCAGAGGCCAACTGGCCCATTACAGGTACAGGTATTAAGTCTAATAAATAGCTTTAAACAGTTTAAATTTAAATTTAGACATAGAGCACAATAACAGGCTCTCGGCCCACGAGTCCATGCCACCTAATTACATCCAATTGACCTACAACCCCTTTGTTTTTGAAGGGTGGGAGGAAACTGGAGCACCCAGGGAAGACTGACACAGTCATAGGGAGAATGTACAAACTCCTTACAGACAGTGTAGGATTTGAAACCCTGTCGCCAGTGCTGTGAAAGCGGTGCACTAACTGCTACACTAACCACATCACCGCTTTTTACAACATCCTTCCTTCAATAAAAATATCAATATGGTTCACACATTCCATAAGAGGTGTCGTCATTATATAGGGATGTCCTAGTTACATCAGGTTCCAGTTCCTAAACACTCCCCACAAATTAATTTCTCCACAAGTCAGAAATATCCATCTTCTTTCATAACCCATGTCAGATGCTTGGAATAAAATATTTAATTTAATTTATTAATTACCCTAACACAACTCATGTTTAAACTAAAAGAACATATACCATATCCAGCTATTAATGAATACCATGAAATATTAATACTTGCCTGAAAAATGCTTTAAAAATTGAGAGGTTGAAAACTTTAAATAAAATATTCCAAAAAAAATTGAGGAGAATTTGTAACCTGGTGAGCCCCTGCATTTATTGGAGAATCAATGGTCAACCCAAAGAGGAACTGAAGGAACCAAGTATTACTCAAAAAATAGGGAAAGATATCTAAGTGAGCTTGAAAGCAATTAAATCTCAAGACATTGTAGATATGCTTATTTCCAAAGTTTGGTAAATTCTAGAAATGTTCGTGGTTGGGAGCGGTGTAAATGTGACCCCACTATTTAAGAAAAAGAGAAAGAAATCAAGTAACTAGGACTATCAGTGCGAGGGTAAATCCTGGAATCTGTATTGAAGTATGTAACAAAATTCAAGTGAGCTTTTTCACTGAGGTTGGGTGAGACAAAAACAAGAGGACATGAATTAAGAGTGAAAGGTAAAATGTTTAAGGGTATATCGGGGGAATTTTTTCACTCAGAGGTGGTAAGAGAATGGAATGAACTGCCAATTGAAGTGGTGGATGTGAGTTTGATTTCAACATTTACGGAAAATCTTGATCAGAATAGTATGGATGGAACAGAATAATAGGACAAGGGATTAAAAATATTTGGCATCTACTAGATGGGCTAAAGGGCCTTTTTCTGTGCTGAAGAGTTCTATGGTTAAAATAATAACACTGAACAGAGTTAATGTATTAATGAAGGGGAAATCATGTTTGATTAATATATTACAGTTATTTTTGGATTTGATTGAGAACCAGTGGATATGATGTATTTGAATTTTTGGGAGGGTTTAGATATGATCCATAAAAAGTTGATGGTCAAATATGATTGAGTAAATGGAATTAGGGTGATATACTGACATGAAATGAGACTTAGAGATTGGCAGAAAGTAAAGAGTAGATCTTTGTTACGTTGGCAATCTGTGATGAATGGAGTAAGGTAGGAATTACCAGTGGGTTCCAATGATTCATAATCTATATCAATGATCTGATAGATGGGACAAAATATCTGATTTCTAAGTTTAAATTAGATGGGATTGTGTATATAGTGGAGAATGTACAGATGTTTCAAGCCAATATACAGTATGCAAACTGTGTATGTGGACAATAATATGGCAACTTGAATATTCTGCATAGAAACAGTTACCATTATAATCAGCTTCTAAAGGCAGTCGTGGCTCTTCTATTATTCTAATACATAAACACATCCTTTTCAAGTTATTTTGCTCATAATTTGCCATGAAAATAGAACTTCAAAATCTCATGTACAAAAGGAGATTAACTATGAACACCTACCCTTTGACAACATTTTTATTTTAGGTTTTTCACTATTTTTCTCTTTCTCCTTGTTTTTATCTTTTTCCAATTCCTCTTTATTATTTTTATCATCATCTTGAAAGCTTGGTGAGCTGGTAAACTGCAGATGAATGGAATCCTGAAACACAAAAAATGTCAAAAATAATAATGCCTTTCAGTTGTTTGATTACCTGTGAATATTGTTTTCACAAATATCCTTCTTCCTTTTTAAAATATTTTTATTAAGTTTAACATATAAGCATGAAACAAAATTAACAATTATATAATAATTAATTTGCATGCACAGAAATAAGCCAATAAAAAAAGATGAAACTTCATCAATAATTGCTTGTAATATCTCAAAAATATTTAATTGAAATGATCTATGCAACCATATTAAACCCTTTTATTGAAATAATGTATAAAATAAAGGAAAAAAAGACAAAAATTAAAACTAAAACTAACTCTAATCTAACCCTTTTGAATTAATAAAAGAAAAATTAATAATATGAAACCACTGGCGACCCCAAGAGAACAGGCAAAGAACAACTGGAACATACAATAATTCTTAATTCTTCCAATTATAAAAAAAATTCTAAGAATGGCCCCACGATTTTATAAATTGAAACTTTCTATCTTTGATATTGTATCTAATTTTCTCTAAACTTAAATTGGACATTACATCATATAACCACTGTCTATGAGCAGGGGATGAGTCATTTTTCCATTTCAATAAAATTGCTCATCTGGCTATCAACATGGTTAAAAACTAAAACTTTTTCCTGAGATGCCAATATGTTTATATGAATCATGAGAAAAACTAAACAAATAAATTAACAGGAAAGGTTCCAAATTAATCTGAAGAATCATTGATGAGGAGATCCAAGATGGTGGCGAGGGGCTTATCGGGTGACCCAAGATCTCTCTGAGGAAAAGAGAATAAAGGATAGATACAAGAAGATCCATTAAAATAAAAAGACCCCAAAAAGGAAGACAACCAAGAATATGAATAGAAGAAAGTGAGAAGGGAAAGAAAAAAGATGGGACAAACAACAAAGGGATAGGATGGAGAAAGAGACTCACTGCATAGTGGAGGTGGAGAGGTTGACCTGGGACCTAGCGGGACATTGGTGGTGGTGGCAGTGCTAACAGAGCCATGAAGCTTCCTGAGGGAATGGGACTCGCCCAGGTGGGAGAAACAGGATGGCCCTGCTAAGGTTGGATCTCGAGGAGGCCAGGAGAAGGACATGACCAAAGTAGTGAGAGTGCTGTTGGGCATGGGAGTGGTGGAGGATGGAGGTCACAGAGGCTGAGCTGAGGCCGGGTTCATGGTGATGTGGGCGGCGATGAGAGCACTGTCAGGAGCAGATGGTTTTGAGACCCGAAATCGGGGAAACCGAACTCAAGAGGAGCTGATGGCGATGTGGGCAGTGGCAGGAGTGTTGCTGGGCAAGGACATTTGGGGACCTGAAGTTGGGGGAAACAAGCCGAGGAGAAATGGACAGAAATGTGGGCAGTGACGGGAGCGCTGTCGGGCATGGGAGAGTCAGAGAAGCCAAGTCAAGGTGGAGTCTGCGGTGGTGAGAAAGACCCCACAGGCTGGAAGAAAAAGTTAAAGTCAAGGATTTACCTGGTAAGATCGCTCCAAATGGCAGGTGTGAAGAGATTGGGTCCAAGGCGTTGGAGGACTTCAGGAGCAATGCGGCCAAAAGGGATTTAGTGGGAAAATAGCTTGGCAGGATAGCCTAGAGTTGGAAAGCGAGGTGGAGGAGGAGGAAGAAGAGATAGAACGAAGGAGTAAAAGAAGGACAATACAGGGAGGTGAAAGATAGATAAAGGGGGTAGAGGGCCTGATGCCCCTTGCCAGAGAAATACTGGAGGGCACTGGCCAGACAAAAATAACTTTGAAGACACTGGTGGCAGGGCAGGGGACAATCAAAAAGGCTGGAAAACATAACAGAAGGGATATCTGAAACAGAAGAGAGAATTGAGAATGGAAGAAAGATTAGAAGAGAGAGAGAGCAAAATGGATGCATGGGAAAGGGATATGGTAAAGATATGGGAGAAGTTAGATACCTTAGAAAACATCAGCAGGAAGAATATGGTTAAAATTGTAGGACTGAAGGAGGGTAAGGAGGGGAGAGACATGGTGGAGTTCTGAAAAAGTGGATCCCAGATATACCTGGGAGGGTAAGAATAGAAAGGGCCCACTGGTCTCTCAACCTCCACTCGGAACCAAACCAACGACCATGCTCTATCCTGGTAAGGTTCCTTCACTACCAGGACAAAGAGAGGATTTTATGGGTGGCTGCAGTAGGTGCAAAGGTTAGTGGGGGGGGGGGGTCTGATGGAAGATGAAGGGGAGAAGGTTTTATTCTACCTGGACATAAGCGCAGTGCTATTGAAATGCAAGAGGGAATTTGACCCAATTGAAAAGAACCTTAAACAAAAAGGAATTGAGTTTACCCTCCTTCACCCGGCAATGCTGAAGAGAGTAAGGGCGGGAAGGGAAAAAAGTTTTTAAGGATCCAAGAGAGGCAATGGATTTTGTAAGAAAGCTGCCATCACTTCAGGATTAAATGTAAATGTAAATAAGGTGGAAAGAGGAAATCAGGGGAAAGATGGATTGTAAATATTGTAATTGTGAGGAATATGAGGGGGATATTTTTCATAATGCTTATGTTTAAAGATGAATGTATATTAGAAGTAAGAATGAATACAGGGAGCTCAAGGATAGGGAGGGAGATACAAGTGGTAGATGGGTGCATTAGGCACATCTCTAAATGGCAGGGGGGATTGGCACCAATAGCATGGTTATTGGTGTCTGATGGGAGGTAAAGATAAATTGGGAGGGGGGAATATATGGGTTGTTTTTTTTGTTTTGCCATCAAAGTAATTTAAATGATGGTACTTTCAGTTATACGAGGGTGGGGGGGGGGGAGAAATAAAAACAGACTCTATGTATTACATGAATGTTAAAAAAAGAATATAATGTTTGATGAGTCTATGAAAATTAAAACAAAATATTTTTTAAAATCATTGATAAAGTTTTTAAAATGTCTTTCCAAAATCAAACATATGGATCAGGGAAGCTTAAAAATTTTTTTACATTTCTCACATAGTGGATCAATATCTCCATAAAAATTAGATAATTTAAATTTGGACATGAGTTCTGTGTACCAGCTTAAATTGTAATAAGCAATGCCTTGCACAAAATGAGGAATCATTAATCAAATTGAGAGTAGAGTATCAATCTTCAGCAGAAAATGTTTTGTTGATATCTCATTCCCAATCACTCTTAATCCCTGACATGGTGGATGAATTTAAATCCAATAAATGATTAGAAATACATGATGTTATCCACCATGAAAATAAAACTGTAAATTAAAAAAATAGATCAAGAATATTAGTGTTGTAATTTGTGGAAAATCCAAACATGGACTGAACAAAATATCTAATAAGTAAATATCTAAAAAAGTGTTTATTGGAAAGATTGAATTTAGCTGATAATTGTTCAAAAGAGGCAAAATTATCTCAAATAAAGAGATCATTAAAACTTTGAATAACTATTCTAAGCCATTCCTTAAAACCAGAATCCAACAAAGACAGTTGAAAAAGATGGTTGTCTATAAATGGACTAGCCAGTGAAAAACCATTAATTCCAAATAATTTCCTAAATTGAGCCCAAATTCTTAACCTATTTGTCATGAACGGATTGTGTATTAATTTGGAAAAGGAAAATGATTAAAAAATCCTAAAATTGCCAACATAGAAATTTGATAGGAGAACTGCAATTCAATTTCTACTCAAGAGGGGCAATTCACTGACTTATCCAACTGTAATAATAAAAGTAAATTACGTATATTAATAGCCCAATAATACAATCTAAAATATGGAAGTGATAATCTTCCATTTAATGTGGTCTTTTGAAGATGGGCTTTGCTTATATTTGTTTTTTTTTGTTGCCTGCCATATATCAGTAGAAATAGCCGAATCCAACGAGCTGAAAAAAAGGATTTGGGAATAAGAATTGGTAACACTTGAAAAAGATACAAAATCAAGGTAAAATATTCATTTTAATTGAAATAATGCATTCCATTATTGTAAAAGATAAAGGTGACCAACCCAACAATGATAGTTTGATCTTATCGAGTGATACCCAAAATTCTTTTTTAATAAGTTTTTATAACTTTCCATAATTGTAATTCCTAAATATTGGAAGTGTTATTTCACTATTTTAAATGGAAAATTTGATTAACCAGCAAAAAAACCTTTTGAGGGTTAACGTTCACTCTTGTGCAAAATTAATTTGTAACTCAAGAATTGTCTGAATCTATCAAACAAAATTAATATGTTTGGCAGAGAAAGATCAGGATATGAAATGAAAAGCAGTAAACTGTCCACATAAAGAGATACTTTATATTCAATTCTTCCTCTAATTATACCATTAAATTCTATACACTGTCAGAGAGCAACAGCAAATGGTTCTAACACTATATCAAAAAGTAAAAGACTTAACTGGCAACCCTGCTGTGTTCCCTATTGAGATTAAACATATCCAATTGCTGTAAATTTGTGCAGACTGATGCCTTAGGGCATGAATACAATAATTTAATCCATTTAATAAAATTTGGACCAAAATTAAGTTTGACTAATGCAGCAAATAGATACTCCCATTCCGCCCGATCAAACACTTTTTCAGCATCTAATGAAAGAACATATTCTGTCGAAGGAGTGGAAAGTAGATATAGAATGTTCAATAATCCATGTACATTACAATAAGAGTAACAATTTTTGATAAAACCAGTTTGGTCTGAATCTATAATAAGTGGTAAATATTTTTCTATGTGCCAAAATTTTTGATAGAATCTTCATATCAGCATTAAGTAATGATATAACAAATACATTCTATTGGCTCTTTCCCTATTTTTCAGAATAAGAGAGATACAAGCCTCATTAAATAATAAAGGTAGCTTCTCTTCATTAAATGAGTCAGTGAATACCAGATTTAAATGGGGTGCAAGCTGTTTGGAGAAGGATTTGTATAATTCTGCAGGAAATCCATCTGGTCCTGGAGATTTACCTGACTGTAATGAGGAAATAGCCACGGCTATATCTTCCTGCGAAATAGGTTTCTCTAAACTTGCACGTTTCTCTTGAGAAAGTACCGGTAAATTCAACCAATCCAGAAATTCCGACATTGGAATATAATCATTCTTAAATTCAGAAGTATAAAGGTTAGAGTAAAATTCTCTAAAGGTCTCGTTTATTTTGAAATTATCTGTTGTCATATTACCAACACTCATGCGAATCTTATTGATTTGATTTTTTAGCAGAAATTTCTTTTAATTGTTCACAAATATCAATCTATAGATTTAAACAATAAAGTTTGCAGTCAGTGTGATTGTAGTTCAATCTATAGATTGCCCATTTGATACACTAAAATGATCTTTCTTTGAAGAATGGACAGATCTGTTTGAAGTGAACATTTTTAATCCCTTCCTGAGGTGAGAACAAACCTAAAAAATGTCTACAAAATTAAACATATAAATTCTGTTGCATAATAAATACATTTTATAACATGTGGAAACAAAATCCATCTGTTTAAGACAAAATCTTAACTGCAACAATGGAAATGAATAGCAGACAACAGCATATTCAATATGCTCTCACAAACTATAAAGTGAGTTTGAGGGTCAATGTAAAGAAATGATTCCTTGTTCTTTTTTAAATTTAGACATACAACACAGTACCAGGCCCTTTCAGCCCACAAGCCTGTGCTGCTCAATTACACCCAATTGATCTAGATCCCCAGTACGTTTTTGAAGGGCAAGAGGAAACTGGAACACCCAGAGTAAACCCACAAACACATGGGAGAATTAATAAATTCCTTACAGTCAGTGTGGGATTCGAACCCCAATCCCAGTCACTGATGCTGCCAAAGTGTTTAGCTAACTGCTATGCCACCATTGAATATAATGTATATATAAAAATCAAAACAGTTATACCAGTGTCCAGAACAAAACTAAGGTAAAAGACATGATCTTTGAAATAACAATACACAATTAACTTCATAATATTGATTTTATAAAGTAGGCAAAAATTCCATCAATATGCCATGGTAATATAACATTCAAGTTCAAGATCATTATTATCTGATTGCACAAGTGCAACCCAACAAAACTGTGTTCTCCGTTCTTTGGTATAAAACAAGCAGCCACAGACAAGACATAACCCACATAGAAACAAACAATACATATGCAGAACAAATAGACATACATAAAAATGTATACCATATATTATTTAGTGAATATTAGAGTTTCATATGGTTAGTGTGTGCATTTCCTTTGGTCGTTCAGCATTCTCATTGCCTGCGGGAAAAAGCTGTTTCTCAGCCTGATGGTGTTGGCTCTGATGCAGGATTTTACTGTAAAATTTCACCTATACACCATCATAAATGGTGCTTTCAGTAAAAAAAAGAACAATGTGTCTTCAATTATTTTTACCTTTTCCATCTGTTGCCTATCACTTGTTTACTACCACAACTATCCATTATCATAGGCACATTGATAGTGTATGGTGAGGTCTGGGCCTGATGTCCCGCTTACCTTAGGAAAATGTATGCATAATATATCTCTTCTTCTTTCTTGGTGTAGTGATTGCCACGTGGCCTCTGTCTGGCTTGCCAAGCAGAAGCTCACGGCAAATGGCCTCTCCTATATTACTGTATCTGTAGCAAGACTTTTTGTTGGTGTCCCTCATTTTCACTGAGTTTGCTACTTCATGGCGTGAACAAGGCAATATAATTGGATAGATATGCTGGACTCATTAGCCTTGTTTGGCAGCCAGCCTAAGAGAAGAAAAACTCTAATTTCAAATCTGGGCTGATGGGGGTTGTTAGCCTAATCAGGCCATCTATCTAGCAGAAGGACACTCCAACGTAACACCTATGACCTGAGGACCTGGCTGTCATTGTCTCAGTGTACTAGGCCGTGACAGATAAACCCTGGGTGTAAAGGGTGGGGACAGTATTGCACAAACTGGATTCCACCTAAAAAATACATTATGCAGGCTCAAAGGATATGCCCATGTCTACGATCCTTCCTAAATCTACGTTCACGAAGTCAAGCCATGAGTGATAGTGTAGGATTACTCCTGGCCTGTACATAAATCAGCTTGTCACAAAATTGCTATCTTTTTTTTTTAAATAGTAGTGGAATGTACAATTTTCCCTCATGTTCTTCCCTTGTTTCGACGTAGGTTTACAATGA
Source organism: Narcine bancroftii (assembly GCF_036971445.1). Classification (NCBI taxonomy): domain Eukaryota; kingdom Metazoa; phylum Chordata; class Chondrichthyes; order Torpediniformes; family Narcinidae; genus Narcine; species Narcine bancroftii. The sequence goes on along the minus strand of NC_091470.1, from coordinate 246,954,170 downwards.
AGTCAAAAAGGACTTCAGCCTGACAAGTTAACTGTCACTTTGTCCACAGTTGCTGCCTGACTTGCTGAATGTCTCTGCTTTAATTCCTTTCTTAATGCCATGCAGAACGATTAGAAAAATGAAGAGTTAATCACACAGCAAATTACAAATCTACAGAACCACAGATGATACAAAAATATTTGTACAATACAATCCTACATTTTGCTCAAGTTAAGATAAAATGAGCTTCAAGAGTTAACAGACAAAATCTGTTTGACAATTAAACCAACAGATGTCACTTTTGAATAACATACAAATAACAGCAACAAACAGGATTATAATAGTTCAATTGGAAGTGATATTTCTCGCACATTATAGTGTGCAAATGTGAGGTAGTACTTGTGTGTGTTCCCATCTTAAAATGTGAGGATTTAATACCCCTGCAGCAGGCCTAGTAGGAAAGGGGAACAAGATGGCTGGAAATCATCTTTGGGGCTGCACGGTTAGTGTAGCAGTTAATGCAACACAATTCAGTGCCAGCACCTCTGGTTCGAATCTGGCACTGTCTGTAAGGAATTTGTATATTCTTCCAATTACTTTGTCAGTTTCCTCCGGGTGCTCCGGTTTCCTCCCACCCTTCAAACTGTATGGGGGTGATTGGGCAGTTAATTGGGGTTAATTGGGGTTAATTCCTCCCACCCTTCAAACTGTATGGGGGTGATTGGGCAGTTAATTGGAGTTAATTGGGTGTGATTGGGCAGCAGGGGCTCATCGGCTGCAAGGGCCTGTCACTGTGCTGTACATTTATTTTAATTCTTTTAAAAAAATCAGGTTCTTAAGTGTGTGGTAGTAGATCTATAACAGCCATGTTGGAAACCCCCTCAACTGCAACTCTGTCCTCCACAAAATCATCCTGACTCCCGAGCATAGCCACGCATTGGAGCCAGTTTTGTTGCCATCCCTACTTGACTAAAAATGGACAAGGCACTTTAGAACTCAAAGTCCCAAGAGCAAATGATATCCCTGTCAATATCATAAAATTGGTTAATAGCTTCAGTCATAAACCTACCGTCATATCTCTACAAAGTAGCTACAGGGATGCTGTAATCATGGCCATCTTCAAGGACACTACAAAGGGATCTCCTTGGGTTCTGACAGGAATTAAGAATCTCTGGGGTTCTCTCCAAGTGATCAGCTGCTCCTCAAATCACAGTAGGGATTCTGTTCATCTCAAGGATCACCAGCATACAATAACTCCAAGAAAAAGGCAGGAAGCAACATCAGTTATTATACATGTCCTTCTTTGGCTTCACTCACGCTATTGACTCTATCAATCAGAAAGGACTGTTGAACACCCTTATTGATTTTGGTCTCCTTCTGATGCTTCCTCCATGATGGTGTATGTGTTGTGAAAGGCCCAAAGATTGTTAATAGAAGAAAACCCAGGCTCAAGCAAGGCTATGCTATTGCTCCAATGGTTTTTTTCAACCATTCTCCCATGAGAGTGAAGCTAATCTTCAAAACTATTGGGAAAATTTATAGTGACCACATTCCAGAACCAATGTCAGACCTGCACTTGAGATGAGCTTCAAGATATTATTGATTTGTTTATTGCAGGATACGAGAGGATGGGCTGCATCCAAAAGACCATCACCCTCTGCCAATCTGCTCCCCTGCTTCATCATGTTGAACTCCAAAAAATAAAGTTTCATAGCAAGAACATGTGAACTACTTTCCAGCCACCTCAGCTGAAGGCAAACATTGATGATAACACTCACTCCTGTTTTAAATGTGGCAACACAGCCTTGGGTTTGGATTATGCTTCTTGATCCACAGATTCCATCTTACTTGCTGAGTGTTGCCAATTTTTTTGAAGTCTCCCTTTCAGATTGTTCCTTCTCTAATTGCACAGAATATTCTACTTCTTTCCATGCACACAGAACAAAGAACAGGTCCTTTGACCTAAAATGTCTATGCCAATATTGTTGCCAAAAATTCTGCTGCTTTCACGATCCATATTCCTCCATATCCTGCATTCATTTGTCTATCTAGAAGCCTCTCAAACATCATTATCATATCTTCTTTCACCCTACCCTGCCAGTTGATCGACATTTATCATTCTCTACATAAAAAGCTTTTCCTGCATATTTCATTTAAATCCCCCATCTCTCGCTTTAAACACATCTTCTTGCATATAAAGATTCTGACCATCTATCCTATCTAAGCCCTTCATAATTTTATAAACATCTCTCAAGAAAACAACCCAAGTTTGTCCAACTTCTTCTCAGAGCTCATGCCCTATAAATCATAGCAGTATCCTGGTAAATCTTGTTTGTATACATTCCAATGCCTCTATATTCTGTAATATAGTGGCCAGAATTACATGCAATACCCAAAGTGTGGCTGAACCAAAGGTTTATATAACTGCAATATAACATTTATTCTTATTGAATATTCTTATACTCAGTGCCATGACCAAAAAAGCAAGTATGTCATATGGAGTGAATCAAGAAAGTTTGCAGATGCTTTGATTGCAGTTAATACACAAAATTACTGGAGAAAGTCAGTAGGTCCATCAGTATCCATAGGAGGCAAAGATATATAACCAGCATTACAGCCAGACAATAACTTTGCTGAAGTTCTAAATCTCAGCAATAGAACCATAGAAAACTACAGCAAAAAGGCCATTTGGCCCTTCTAGCCTGTGCTGAATTATTCCTCGAGACCCACTGACCTGCATCCATTCCATAATCCTCAAGACTTCTCCCATCCATGTATCTATCCAATTTATTCTTAAAACTTCAGAGTGAGCCCACATTGACCACGTCATCTGGCAGCTCGTTCCAAACTCCAACCACTCCCTGAGTGAAGAACTTCTTCCTAATATTCCTCCAAAAAACCTTTCACCTTAAACCATGTCCTCTTGTATTTATCTCTCCCAATCTAAGTGGAGCCTACTCGCATTTACTCTGTCCATTCCCCTCATAATTTTCTGAACCTATATAAAATCTCCCCTCATTCTTCTACACTCTAAGGAATAAAGTCCCAACCTATTTAAAATTTCTCTGTACTCAACAGCTGAAGACCCGGAAACATCCTAGTAAATCTTCCTTGCACTCTTTTAATCTTATTGATATCCTTCCTATAGTTAGGTGACCTGAAATGCACACAATATTCCAAATATGGCCTCACCAATGACCTAAACAACTTCCACATAATATACCAATTCCTATACTCAATACTTTGATTTGTGAAGACTAAGATGCCAAAAGCTTTCTTTACAACCCTGTCCACATGCGACACCATCTTCAGCGAATTATGTATCTGTATTCCCAGATCACTTTGTCCTTCCAGCCTCCTCAGTGCCCGACCATTTACTGTTTATGTCCCACCTTAGTTTGTCCTTCCAAAATGCAACACCTCACACGTGTCTGCATTAAATTCCATCTGCCATTTTCTGGCCCATTTTTACAGTTGGTCCAGGTTCCTCTGCAAGCTTTGAAAGCCTTCCTCACTGTCCATAGCTCCTCCAATCTTAATGTCATCAGCAAACTTGCTGATCTAATTTCACACATTATCATCCAGATTACTAACATAGACAACAAACAGCAATGATCACAGCACCGATCCCTGAGGCACATCACTAGACACAAGCCTCCAGTCTGAGAAGCAATCATCCACTACCACTCTCTGTCTTCTCACATTCAGCCAATTTCAAATCCATTTTACAACTTCTCCATGGATACCTAGTGTCTGAACCTTCTGAACTAATCTCCCCTTGGGACCTTATCAAAGACCTTACTAAAGTTCATGTAGACAACATACACAGCCTTTCCTTCATCTACTTTCTTGGTCACCTCCTCAAAAAATTCATTAAATACAACCTTCCATGCACAAAGCCATGCCAACTATCCTTAATCAGGTCTTGGCTGTCCAAACGCTTGTATATCCTATCCAACAGAACACCCTCCAATAATTTACTCACTACTGATGTCAGGGTCCCCGGACTATAGTTTCCTGGTTTACTTTTGGAGCCTTTTATAAAAAGCAGAACATGAGCTACCCTCCAATATTCTGGCACCTCACCCGTGGCTAAGGACATTTTAAATATTTTTGACAGAGCCCCTGCAATTTCTGCGCTAGTCTCCCTCAAGGACCTAGGGAGCATCATGCCAGGCCCAGGGGATCTACCTTTATTCGCTGTAAGGCAGCAAGCACCTCCTCCTCTTTAATCTCTATATGTTCTATGCCACTACTGCTTGTTTCCCTCCCTTCCTTAAACACCATGCCAGTTTTCTGAGTAAACACTGATGCAAAAAAATTGTTTAAGATCTCCCACATCTTATTAATCTCCAAACATAGACAACTTTGATCTTCTAGCGGACCGATTTTGTCCTTTACTATCCTGTACTCTCAACATTCTTGTCGAAGCCCTTCGGGTCTACTCTCACATTATCTGCCAAAGCAACCTCATGTCTTATTTGTGCCTTCCTGATTTCCTTCTTAAGTATTAAGGTGGGAGGAAACAGGAGCACCTGAAGGAAATGCACGCAGACACAGAGAGGTGTGCAAACTCCTTACAGACAGTGACAGATTCAAATCCAGGTCGCTGGTGCTGTACAGTGCTGAAAAATCCATTACACTAACCATGTCACCCTTTTGTGATAGGAAATCTGTCAAAAATGGTGCCCCACAGGTATTGGGACTAGGAGTGAACAAGAAAGTCTGCAGATGCGTGATTGCAGATAATACACAAAAATGTTGGAGAAATTCAGCAGGTCTGCAGCATCCATTAGAGGCAAAGATATAAAACTAACACTTGGGCCTGAGCCCTTCATGTATGAGCAAAAAGCAGACAGGGGCCTGAATAAACAGACTGGGGCAGGAGGGAAGAAAGGGCGGGTGGGTGGACCACAGACTAACAGCCAAGGGTGTGTGTGTACGTACATATGAAATGGAGAGCTGAGGTTTCAGGGATAGATTGGATGGTTGGATTTACCCTCAATTCATGAAGGGTGACATTATTGAGATTTAAAAATTTATATGGAATACTGACTGGACAGTCATAATATTTTTCACAGGGCAGAGGAGTCAAGAACTAAAAGGCATAAATCTCAACATTATCAATCTAGCTGTCACAAATTCATCTGTCCATAAGTATCAGAAGTGACCACTGAACAACCCTTGTGGAGACAAAATCCTGCCTCCACAATGAAAATGCACTTTGTTGTGATATGTTTCACTATTAACCTGTTAGATGGGCCAGACTGCAAACAGATTTAACAATGAGATGCTGTGGGTCATCAGAAGCAGAACTGTATTCATTTACAATCTAGAGGCTCATGGCCTGGCACATCCCCAACTTTTTTATCACTATAAAACCAGGGGATCACCTGGTACCACATAGTACAGGAGGGCATGTCAGGAAAAGAACGAGGTGTAACTCAGAATGAGGGATCAACTTGGTGAAGTTACAAGACAGGACTCCTTTCTTTGGCTTGGCTTCGCGGACGAAGATTTATGGAGGGGGTAAAAGTCCACGTCAGCTGCAGGCTCGTTGTGGCTGACAAGTCCGATGCGGGACAGGCAGACACAGTTGCAGCGGCTGCAGGGTAAAAATGGTTGGTTGGGGTTGGGTGTTGGGTTTTTCCTCCTTTGCCTTTTGTCAGTGAGGTGGGCTCTGCGGTCTTCGTCAAAGGAGGTTGCTGCCCGCCAAACTGTGAGGCGCCAAGATGCACGGTTTGAGGCGATATCAGCCCACTGGTGGTGGTCAATGTGCCAGGCACCAAGAGATTTCTTTAGGCAGTCCTTGTACCTTTTCTTTGGTGCACCTCTGTCACGGTGGCCAGTGGAGAGCTCGCCATATAACACGATCTTGGGAAGGCGATGGTCCTCCATTCTGGAGACGTGACCCACCCAGCGCAGCTGGATCTTCAGCAGCATGGACTCGATGCTGTCGACCTCTGCCATCTCGAGTACTTCGACGTTAGGGATGAAAGCGCTCCAATGGATGTTGAGGATGGAGCGGAGACAACGCTGGTGGATCATGGGGGAAAAGGCAGGTTGCTGAAGCCAACTCCATGGCCAGATCAGCCATGATTTTGCTCGAGTCAGATGGTCTGTTCCTATTTCTGATGTTCTCTGCAGCTGTGGTTCATCCAGTCATGAGTGTCGGTGCGCAATTATATTGCTCATTAAAGGAGCAGACTCCACAAATAACCCCATTTTCAAAGATGGGGAGCATAACACACCAATGCAATGGGGAAAGCTGAAACTTTCTCTGTCTCCTCTATGGCCTCATCATGATAACAGATCCCAGTCTTCATCCAATTTGATTCACTCCAACTGAGAGCAACCAACAGCTGAAGGCTCTGGATGGAAGGCCCTGAAAACATTCTGGCAACAGTACTAAAGACATACTTCAGAACTTGCCACAACATCAGCTAAGCCACAGCTACAATGCTGGCATCTAACTGACAATAGATTTTCTTTTCCCCAAAAATAGACCTTTTTCACATAAATTATTCACAAAAAAAATCCATTCCAAATCTCTTTGCATCCTTAGTGTCATATCCATACATTTCCATCAATGTACATTGTTACATACATTCTCTAATTACACTGTAGCAACTTGTTACTCCCCACTCTATTGTTTGAGTGGCTATCCCTCCATCTCAGTCCCTCAATGCCTGGTGACAGAAGGATTTTTCCCTGTGTTCTTTCCCCATAGCACCCTTGTGTTGGCTGCGCCAAGCCTCAGTGCATCCCTCAGCATGTACTCCTGCAGCCTGAAATGTTCCAATCAGCAGCGTTCCCTCACAGACATCTCTGTCTGCTGAAAGACCGACACCTTTCACCAAGTTGATGAAAGGGCACCTTTCACCAAGTTGATGGTTTTCCAGCAGTTCTGGATGTCCATCTCTGTGTGCATCCCTGGGAAGAAATTCTCTTTCCAAAAATAGACTTTAATTGCAATAAATTATTTACAAAAAAGAAAACATTCAAAGTCTTCTTCACATACTTTGTGTCATGTTCATCATTGTACATTGTTTCATATGCTCTCTAAACCATTGCCTCCATTGTTTCACCTTGTCATTTCCTCCCTCCCCCTCCCACCCCACCCCTGTTGCTTTAGGGGCTTTCTCTTGGTCTCAGTCCCTCAATTCCTTGTGGCGGAAGGACTCTAAATGATATGAAAAATAACCCAGGTATGTCCTGTCCACAGGAAGCAGGACAAATTCATCCCAGACAATTAGTGCCTGACTAGTCTGCAATCAATATCAGCAAAGAGATGAAAATGATCATGCAGTAGCTTATTTTGCGTTCTGCCAAGATCAGTCAGCTGATGACCTCATTGCAGCCTTGGTCTGAACATGAACAAAAGAGCTGAACTCCAGGTGAAGTGAGAATAAGTGCCTTTGACATCAAGGTAGCATTTGATTGGCTGAGGCATCAAGGAGCCCTGGCCAAACTGGAGTCACTGGAAACGAGGGGAAAATCTTCTGCAGGTTGGAATCATACCTGGAACAAAGAAAAATGGTTGCAATACACAGAAGTGCTGGATAACTCAGCAGATCAAGCAGCATCCATAGGATGCAAAAGTCAATCCACATTTCAGGAATTTGGAAAAACAGGGATATGCCTGAATAAAAAGGTGGGGGTGAGAGAGGGAAGACGGAATTGCAGACTAACAGATAAGGGGCTAACAGAGGGAAAGGTAGAAGAGAAAGAAGCTGGGAAGCAATGGGGAGAGATGGACAAGGGCTAAGAAGGGTAGTTCTCCAATAGAAAAAGGAAGGTAAGTGGTGGGAACTCGAGGAAAGAAGAGGGGTAGGGAAAAAGAGAGACCATGGAAGAGGTTAATGAAAAGACAGATGATATGGTTGGAGATCAATCATTTCAGCTACAGGCCATTTCTGCAGGAGTTCCTCAGGGTGGTGCATTTGGCCCAACCTTCTTCAATGACCTTCCTTCAATTGTTCGCTGATGCTTGCACAATCTTCAGCACCATTTTCAACTCCTCAGATTATGAAGCAATTCATCCCCAAATGCAGCCCTACCTGGACAATATCCAGGCTAGGGCTGATAGGTGGCAAGTAACATTCACACCACATGGATGTCAGACTATGGTTAAATTATCTCACTGATTCTACACAAAGCTCTGGAACACTTGAACAGCAAAAATGCATGTATCAGGATGCTCCTTATGGACTACAGATGGCATTTAACACCATCATCCCCTCAAAACTAATCAGAAAACTCCAAGACCTGTGAGTTAATACCCCACTGTGTAATTGGATCATCAATTTCCAGACCACAAGAAGTTTAGATTTGTAAGAACTTCTCCTCCACTATCTCCAACAGTACCAGAACACCACAGGGTTGTGTTCCTAGCTCTCTGCTCTACTCATTTTACAAATATGACTGTGTGGCTCGGTATGACAATAACACCATCTAAAAATATGCAGACAGTAGTGAGTATGAATCAATCTACAGGATGGAGATTGAAAACATGGCTGAATGATGCACCAACAACAATCTTGTCACCAAAACTAAAGAGCTGATTGTTGCTTTCAGGAAAGCCAGAGATGTACACTCAGTGATCACTGGGGCAAGCAAATTTAAGTTCTTGGGAGTCACAATCTCAGAGGATCTTTCCTGGATCCAGCACACCAATGGCATCAAGAAGAAAGCACATCAGCACCTCTTCTTCCTCAGGAGTTTGCGGAGGTTTGGTTTTGCACCAGAAACCCTGGCAAATTTTTACAGAGGTGTGGTGGAAAGTGTGCTGACTGTCTGGTATGGGGTCACCAATACTCCCAAGTGTAAAGCCTTCCAAAAGGTAGTTGACCCATCCCAGGACATCACAGACAAAATCTTCCTCACTACTGAGAACATCTACAGGGGATGGTGCCTTTGGGAGAGCAGCAGTAATCATCAAAGACCCATATGGTCTGTTCTCACTGCTGCCATTGGGAAAGAAATATATGTGCCACAAGACTTGCACCATCAGGTTCAGGAACAGCTGCTACCCCTCCACCATCAGACTCCTCATGACAAACACAGAGACTCATTTAAGGACTTTTACTTGTTCACTTTATTGATTTTCTGTTATATATTTTCTGTATTGCATAGTTGGTTTGTTAAATTCATTATCTGTTTACAGTTCTTTTTTTACATGTTTACACTGTGTTCAGCTTTTTTTGCACTACCAATTAGTCATAATTCTTGTGCGCCTGCAGGAAAGAAGAATCTCAGGGTTGTACAACAATAAATCTGAAGTCTGAAATATCCAACAAGAGAAAATCCAAGCATCTCCACTTCACCTTTAATGGCATTACTTTCTATGAATCCCTCACGAACAATATCTTGGGGGCTACCATTGACTGGAATTGAAATGGAATAACTATATGTACAAGGTGGCTACAAGAGTAGGTCAGAGTTTAGGAATCCTTGAGTGAGTAACTCTTCCCCTAACTCCCCAAATGAAAGATTTGGATTCACCTTGTGTTCAATCTCACAAATATAATTAGATACAAATGCTTCCTGAAACATTGATATTTGTGTCTTCATGATATCCAATTAAACTATTCACCAGATCAGTAATGTAATAAGATTGAAATATCTACAGAAAAATTATCTACAGAAAAATAAATGCAAAGGTATATCGCAAATACCAAAATTTATCCAATATAACAGGACGCAAGAGTTACCTTCAATACATAATGTTAATTCACAATTAAAATGTAGACAACTTCAGCCAGAAATGAGGATTTTAGAGTGACTACATTTGGAGGACAAATCTATGAGAGTTGCCAATGGATCCTTTGACTATGTATGGAATCAAAAGGCACAATGCAACAAAACCCTCTCACTATACCAGGTAAAATGTCACAATAAACATGAACATGACATGAGAAAAATAATGGGCCTTCTTCAATATTTACAACCGAGCTGCTTCAGTTTGATTGACGGCTTTCTGGGAAAATTTTCTCTGATTCTATTTGTTCTGCAGTGAACTTGAATGAAACAGGTCTACCATTCTCCACATCTAGATTATATGTAATCTCCAAATTGTCCTCATGCTGCAGAAGCCTTGCACCTTACATTTCCTTCTCAATATAGCCAGGGACCAACCAAATTAAATTCACCTCAGTACTGTAAGTAGTCAGTACATTAGCCTTACCCCAATCTCTGAAACCTGTGCTTGAATTCAAGTGTTAAATTTGGAACAACATATCAAGTACAACAAGGGTCTTGGATAGGAAAAGTAATATCCAATGTAGAGCTCAATGAAGAGTATATTTAAAAAATTAAAATAATTTTCTCCAGCATGCATGGAAGCTTTACCTGATTCTCTAGAGTGGCTTCTGTTGATGGCACAGGCAGATTTGTCTCTTCACAAACTGCTAAACTTCTCACTAGTTTACCTTTGGCCCCTGACTATGAAGCACAGGAAAAGTGAACATGTTATTATTCATGAATATTATCTCATTGTAATTTCATTACAGATTACCAAAAGAGGACAGCAATTTGATGTGAAATAAATTGTAAAATTTAGAAATTTATTTTTACATAAAATTGGATTATTTTGAATAAAATGGGTTACATTTTGAGAACATTACAATAAGCTAACAGCGTGATGTGTTCAAAAGCAAAATTACAATTTATTTCTAAATTTATAGCATGAATTAATGTAGAAATTTTAAGATGTTTATAATAAGACAAATAAGATATTTAAAATATAACACACAAATAAAACAAATTAAATCAAATAGTGTTCACAATCTGGAAACTTCCCAGAGAACCAAGAAGATTGACAGTGCATCACACACGTTCATTATTGAACCAGCCATATCAAGTTATCAGCAGCATGCAGAATGGGACACAATCAAGCCTCAAACCTAAGATTTGTATCGAGGGATGATCATTTGTTCTAGTTTCAAAGATTTTCTGAACATTTGGACATAAATTTAGAATTAAAGAATTTAGAAATACAGGAAAAAAAACATCAGTACTAGAATTATTTCAATGGCAAACTTTGACCCTCTCCAATAAAGAATTGCTGGCAAGCAATCAACAGTTCTAAGCAGACAGAATGTGAATAGGAATTTTCTGGACATCTGTGGATACTTTTAGTGGCTGCACATGTGGATTAAATGCTGTATGGTGCATTATCCAATTGTGAGATACTACATTATTCACTAACCACAATAAGACAACTTTTTAGCCAACTAACATTTCAGAATCATGATTTACACTAAATGTTTGGATAGAAACATCAGGTGACCCCTATGGAGCTACATGTTTTCAAAAGACTGAGTATATTTGTCATTCATGATATCAAGACTGAATATTCCAGGGAATCGATTTTTTTTTACTGCTGATAGATTTTTTTCATACTTTGAACTTTTTAAAGTTCCCTGAGACCAAGGAGAGAGTTTCTGATTGTGGAGCTAATCAGGTTCAATGGTGAAGGAGAGAGGATTGGCAATCAGATGGATGCCTGGGATTGGGCTGGTGAGGGGTGGGGGGGAGGAGGATGAATGGTGCTGTAGTAGACTGCATTTAACTTTCAAGCAATGAACCCTTGGATGGGAGAATGGCCTTGGACTCTGATCAGGGCCCATTTGATGGAAATGATTTTAGGGATTAGGTTTGGGCTGTAGGGTAGAGAATTGCTATTGGTAATTGGCATCAAGCTCTATGGTGGGTGAAGGTGATTCATTGATGATCAAGAGCTGATCATTGGGGAGGGGGTTTGATGATTAATTTCAGGCCTGGAGGTATCAGTGGTCAGGAGTAGGGCCTGAGTTAGGGGTGGTATCAGTGGTCAGGACCAGGGCCTGGGTGGTATCAGTGGTCAGGACCAGGGCCTGGGTTGGGGGTGGTATCAGTGGTCAGGACCAGGGCCTGGGTTGGGGGTTGTATCAGTGGTCAGGACCAGGGCCTGGGTTGAGAGTGGTATCAGTGGTCAGGACCAGGGCCTGGGTTGGGGGTGGTATCAGTGGTCAGGACCAGGGCCTGGGTTGGGGGTGGTATCAGTGGTCAGGACCAGGGCCTGGGTTGGGGGTGGTATCAATGGTCAGGACCAGGGCCTGGGTTGGGGGTGGTATCAGTGGTCAGGACCAGGGTGTGGGCTAGGGGAAGTTGTTAGGATGATTAGGTGCAGGCCCTGGGTTGGCAATTATACTGGGCTAAGGACCAGGAATGGTTTGTAGCTTGTGTTAATGATGAGATGTAGATCTGGAACTGGGACTGTTGTTGCTGGTCATTATCACGTCTTTGGCTGGGGATCATGTTGATGATTAGGACCAAGGTCTGGGGCAAATGGTTGATGTTTTCACTTAGTTTAGTCCTGGGGTGGGGCCTGGCGAACAATGGTTCAGGCCTTCAGTTGAACGAGGACAAGATTAATTGCTGAGATGCTGCAAAAAGATTTGAACAAATGCAATCAATCCTTCAATTTTACGAGGATAAGAAATTCATTGATGAAAAAGCAGAAGACATTTAGGTCTCAGACCCTACCCTGTAGTACCTCTGCAGTGACATCCTTAGGCTGTGATGATCAACCTTCTCCAATCACAACCATCTTCCTTGCGAATTATTGGAGTGTTGTCCCTTTCATATTCATTAACCAGTTTTACTAGGGCTGCTTTATGTCACAGTCAGTCAAATACTTCCTTGATATGAACAACTGATACTTACACCTCATCTACGGAATTCAGCTCTTTGGCTTGTACCTGCACCAAGGCTGTGATGGAGTGTACAGATAAGTATTCTCGGCAAGATCCAAATTTACTGTTGGTGAGCAAGTGAGTAAATTCCACAATATATTGGTAATCAGGATGTGATCCTGGGTTAAATAGGTTTATGAAATCTTCATTCAGTTGCCATGAGGACTGGGAAGGGGGAAGGGGTGGAGTTGATGACTATACAATTTAGACAAGGTTTGTGATGTGTCGGTGCTCAGGATATGGCCCTGGATTGGGAGAGGAGTGATGAGAAGGGGTGTCAGAACATAGGGTGGGCAGTTATGTCAGTGATTAAGATTGAGCCCTGAAATGTGCAGGCAAGTGATGTGGTTGGTGACTATTAGGCCCTAGGATTAGGTGTGGTGTCAGAGATCAGGATCAGGCTTTATAACAGCAGTTATTGTATGGTTTAGAACCGTAACCAGAGAGATCAGCAATTCGGTAGTTGTGTCAGCAATTTGTATTGGACATCCAGGAGTCAACAATGGAAATAGGGTGGAGAAGAGGGGATAAAGAGAATGCAGTGGTTGCTGAGGGATGAAAGGTAAATATGGGACTTACCTGGCAGGGGCCTCCCAATCCAGCATTGTCCTGTGAAGACCTAGATGCCCTGGGTAGGTCCAACGATAGTTGCCCTCAGGACAATGTGGTCTAAATTCTTCTCCAGGGCTGGAAAAAGATTGTTGCACAAGGAATGACATCATCCAATGTTCCCCAGATGCAATAACTTATGTCGGGGTGGAGGATGACTTACACTCAGAAGAGCCTAGTTGAATTTCTGGAGTAACAGATAGAACCCAGAACTGCTTGCCACTGCATGTTACTCCAACAAGAAAAAAATCTGATTGTGAATAGCTGACAAAAATAATGTAATTGAATTTCTCAGCTAATTGTTCATGAGGAATGGAAAGGAAGGTGCAGAGTGACCACGCTGAAGAACAGCAATGGTGAAGGTTAATGAGGAGCTAAGCTACTAGGCAAAAGTATAACATTCAAAATATTTTGGATGATATTGAATGAAAATGGGATACATGGGATATTAGGTGTTTCGAAATGGAGTAGAGCATGTATACAACAGCAGCAATCTATAGATTGCAATTTTTTTTCTTTACACATATAAATCTGGTGTGACTGATGAATGCCAGCTCCAAAAATATAAGTTTCATGCAAAAAAACAGTTGTTTGTATTGTCGTCTTCAATAGAGTACAAAACAACATCTACCATGATAACTTTAATGGGCACCATAACCTCACTCAGTAGTTTCATTGTTGCTGCAGAAGCAACAGATTAAAGATTCCAAGGTTCTTTTTATTGGTTCAAAGGTTATATTTATTGTCTCATAATATTAATGATACATTTTGTTGTCATGGCCACCTTCAACATTCTTGGGTGAAAAATCTGGATCGGTGCATATTGGAAAGATTATTTTACTTTTCCCTCTCATCCACCCATGAAGCACTTAACAAGTTAAAAGTGTTGAGTCGCTTCTTAATTGTTCTAATCTGTACTTTACATTTCAAAATATGCCATTAAGGGTACAAAATTTAAAGGTCCCATGTTTCACTCACTTGCTTGAATCCTTTGTACTCTAATTGATGGGATGATTTATGGGTGAACATTGGGAAGAATTTGTGATTATAAGATGAGATATTCAAAGGATTTTTCTACCTTAAATTGAGGCAATTCAATAAAGATCTCATAAACCTATTTATGATGATAAAAGTTAAATTTTGATCAGTTAAATCTGCATAAGATCTGTTCAAGAAGTGATACATGTGGAAAGTAATGGTAGCAGATGACTAGCTTTAAATTATTGGACAGTCCTATAGAAAAGATGTCAGATTGTCTTTTCTCACTGTAAATGCTTTGCCCTTACAATAATTTCTGTTTTAATTTATTTTCGATAATTACTTTGAAAAGTACAAAAGTCTAAAGATTTCAATTTTTTTTGTATTATACAAATTTAAATTCCTTTGGCTCCCATTAATGGTGAGAAAATTTAAAACTCTACACACAAAGCTATCAGAATAATATTTAATGTAAACCTAAACATTGTGATATTTATTTTTAGTATTCATTTTCTATGAATTTTACTGAAAGTGGTTTATGACAAATCTCTAAAAGATACCTAGAGGTCACCTCAGTTGAAGCTTGAATGTGCATGCTTTCATTAATCCACACAAAGTCGGACATATTCATAAAACAAGGCGAATCAAAGCATGCACAGCAACATCAAAACATACCGCTATCCTGCATGCTAACACTATTAGCTGAACACCACAATTAAATTGTGGAGATCAAAGCACATTAAATGCAACTTTAAAGAACAATTAATTAATTTCATTATTTCAAGTCTGGCATATATTTGCACTGAAAATTACCCTACCTTTGCTCTTCTTCTTTGCTGCCCTTGGCATGCCATTCGTTTCTACATAGCAAATTATAAAGAATGGTCACTCATTTGACAAAGACAAGATGAAAATTAGACACATTATAAGATATTTGATTTAATGATACAAACCACTGATTATGATAAATGAAACAAACTACTCTACAGATGGAACCGAATGTGATGTGGTCATGTTTGTTTATTTTTGATTTTAAAAAAGTATACATAACTGTGAATTGTATTCCACATTTTCACACAGCTTTAGAAAGGTTGTCATTCAAAGTATTCAAGCAGCAACTTTTCAACCTTTGGGAAACTGCTTTTCATTAAAAGAAAAAAAAAGTGTAATTAGCCAAACAAGACATTTGGCCTTAATTTAGTTTTGATATTAATTGATGGGATGAATTATGTGACGAAGGCCTTTATTTATTGCCCATCCATAGTGTCCTTGAGGAGGTGGCAGTCAGAGATCTTAAACCATGGTTGTCATTTGGTACTCTTATGTCATTCATTAGGTGAGCACAGTGACAGTGAAGGAATATTTATATACATGCGCTTGCACACAGACACATATAAATAAGTTCATATTAATAATTTAGAAAAAAAACAAATAAAACATCACAAAAATAAATGAAGTGATAAATTATCCTGTTTTAAAACTACATTAATCATTGGAATTAAAAGTCAGATATTCAGGCACTCACATCCTTTGAGCCATCTCACCTGATGATCAACCTTTGTGTCATTTGCCTTATCTTCTTTTCCCTTCTCTTTTTCCTCCTCTTCCAAGCTTTCAGTATTAATGATGCAGGTCACCCGACAAGATGGAGAAATATCAGTATTTGGCTCATTTCCACTTTCCTCCAATTCCTCTTGCTTTAAAATCTCTTTTTCAGACATTTTCACAGAAAAGAATTACACAAGATGCAGTGACCTATGGAGTCAAAACATCAAATCACTTTATTCCCAGAACATGCTTCCTCATTTCCCTTTATTGTTTATTTTAAAGGAAAAAAATGGTAAAGTCAAACCTTTGTGGTCAATATTTTTAGTTATCAAATTGATAGTTTTATTATGAACACAATAAAGATTATGAATTATTTATCATTGCTATATTTTTAAATTTTCATCAAGAATATCTTAGCTAACTCACACAAAACTTCTTAATACATATGAATTTTCATGAAGCTATTTTTCAACAAATTGGACATTTTTAATTATTTACAATAGAACACACATGTTCCAGGCAAAAAATCCAATTAAACTGCACACCTGTCCCTAAATTACTCGTTATAAATAAATGCTAAAAATAAAAATCACGGTCACTGAATACAAGCCCATTTAAAGTTGAATTCTGATTGCAGTATTTTGCAGCTATATCTTCTACATCTGACATTTCAACAATGCAAACTATACGAAGTGACAATGGCAGGAGGTACAGCAAGGCATGAAGCAGAAACTAAACAAGTTCTCAGGATCAAATGGAAAGCGACAAATCCCTGCTTATTTCTGAGTCTGCAAAAAGCACTGGATCAATGAACTTCTGTTACAATGGTTTCAAAAATGCTTCAAAATAATCAACTTGGACTAGTAGTGTGGCAGCATTAACAAGTATTTTATTTGATGCATTGGCATTGTGCGACAATTCTCTACTCAAAACTGTAAATATGCTTCACAAATCATTGAACAAATCAACATGTATACTACAAAATTGAAATAATTTTGCCAATCCAATCAATTCTCTTCAACTCTAATACAATCAAACATTAATTCAGCACAGCACAGTGAACATTCTATTAAAAATTCTTGATAATCTTTTAAATAACATTGAACTGCATGGCCCAGAAATTGGATCATGTACAATCTGCAAGCACACATTTATTTAACAAGAATTAAGCAGTTATGCAACCCAGTACTTCCAGTCACAACATGTGGCAATTTTGTGAGTAGGATGGGAATAGAGCAGTCCGAATCTGAAATGTCATTGTGTTTTCTACGCTGGAAAGTGTGTTCAACATTCACAGAAAAACAAGGCTGTCCATTCAGCGAAGGAACTTATTTAAAGGGTCATTCAGAGACTTGCTTATTTCTGCAGCCTGCTGCACTGTTCTTTGTCGGCTGTCTGGGGACTTGGGAGACTACTGCAGGGGCGCACTATGATTTGGATGAGGTTCTCCTTTCGTTAGCCTGCAGTATTCCTGCATCTCAGCCTGTTGCATCTGGTTGCATAAGGGAAGTCCACTTGATGATGATAAGGGTTTATAGTCATATACGTAAGTAAAGATACAAATGCACTGAAATTCTTGTTTGCTGCACAGCTATATAAAATATACTGACAGAAAGTACAAGTTAAATGATCTCATGACAGTGAAAATGATAATAAATATAAAAGGAGAGAAAAATATTCACAATTGAAGTTGGTGCAAAAACTGTGATATTAGAATGGTGCAGCCAGATGGTTGTTGTTTCTAGAATAGTGTAATGGTTAGAGAACAGCTTCAGAGCATAATGGATGCTGGAAAAACTGTTCTCAAATGTAGGATTCAGGTTTCTGTACCTACTACCCAAAGGAAGCAGTGAAGGAAGACCATGACCAGGGTAATGGGGATCCTTTATAATGTAGGCTGCCTTCTTGAGGCAGAGTTTCGTGTAGATAGGAGGTTGGGTCCTGTGATGGACTTGCTGTGTTTGCCACTTTTTGCAACCTTCTGCAATTCTGAGCACTCAAGTTTCCAAACCAGTCTGCAATGCTACCAATCAATATACTTTCCACCAGTAAGCATTGATAGAGAATTCAATGAAATGCTGAATCTCCTCAGACAGAAGGTAAAGAAACTGTGTCTCCTTGACACAGACCATCATGCTGAGAAGTCATGAATGACAAAGTGAAACAGTGCAAACATACCATACTCCCTTCAAAGTCCTGAGTTTAAATGAATTACAAGGGGTATCAATCTCTGACATTTAATTTCATGTTTCCTCATGACAAAATCCAGTTAACCCATTAAGACTAAGCCAGTTGCTAAAATATTCCCATCAAACTACTTTTTTCTCAGTTACCTAATCTCTTACACAAGCCCATTAACAATGACCTGAAGCATTACAGTATTATTTTTGGGGGCAAGTTACAATCTTTGTTTTGGGATGTGGGAAGAAATCAGAGCACCGAGTGGAAAGTCATATGGTCACCTATGTGCAAACGCCACAAAGAAAGCACTGGAGGTCAGAATTGAACCTGAGTCATTGGAGCCGTGAGCCATCAGGGGGTCTGTCCACTGATGATCAGTAATGCTTTCACTGGTGCAGCAGAGTACCTTTGGAATGACTGCCACAAAATCATCAGGAACTGAATGGAAATGCCACTGGTGCCCTCAAATTGAGATTCCAATGCATCCCTGCTCGCTACGACAGTCCCCCCACCCCCACTCACTACAACTCACGCCATGCCCCCGTTTTTGATATTCTAGTGGGCTACGTCCCCAACCTTTTCCAGGGTTTTCTGCTTAGAGGTATTGGTGCCCTCATACCAGGCAATGATGCAACCAGTCAGCACACTTTCCACTACACATGTGTCGAAGTTTGCCAAGGTTTCTGATGTCATACTAAATCTCTGCAAATTCCTGAGGAAGTAGAGGCAATGATGCTATATGTACTTTGAACCCACTGTGCCATTTGACATCCATACATTGCTCTCACCACAAGATCATATTACTTAAGTTTGTAAATTAACATTAGATTTGAATTGTGGTGGTGGTGTTACATATCTAGATGGATTTGCTTCTTACATTTGGAATGCTCTCTGCCTCGAGATCTCAAGGCTTTTGGAATTCAGCCATAGTCCATTTGTTTTCCACAAGTCAAAAGGCATGAGAAAATTGTCCAGTGGCACCTAAACTGAGATTGGTATGAAGGAGCAGATATGACCTATGGAAAGCCATCTCCTGGGTGAAGTGGAGATTCTGGATGAGCATGCAAAAAAAAAGATATTTGACAGTTGTGCAGAGCCTAATTGACATAACCCCTGTGACAAAACCAAATCTGGTGCAGTAGGAGACAGCAAAGCTACACTCCCAGATGAACAATGTCTTTTACGCCCAATCTGACCACCAGAACAAAGAAGAACCACTGCACACCTGATATCCCCTGATGATCCTCTACCCTCTGTATCCAAGGATAATGTGTGGGTTGCCTGAAGGAGAGTGAATCCAAGGTAAGCAACTACTCCAGATGGAGTAACCAGCCGAGTACTAAAAACCTGTGCTAACTTGCCAATGTATTCACGAATGTCTTCAACATCTCAGTCTGGCAGGGCATGGTACCCACCTGTTTCAAACAGGCGTCAATCATATGTGCTCAAGAATGGTGTGGTAACCTGCCTAAATGACTATCTACAATGATTAAATGTTTGAGAGGGTGGTGTTGAAGCACCTCAGCTCCTGTCTGAGCAGCGACATGGATCCTTTCCAATTTGCCTATTGCAGCAACAGGTCTACGGCAGATGCCATCTCACTGGCTCTACACAAAACCCTGGACCACCTGGACAGCAAAGACACATACATCAGAATGCTCTTTATCATCTGCAGTTTGACATTCAACACCATCATCCACTCAAAACTGATCAGCAAACTCCAAGAACTGGGCCTCAATACCCCAACCCCCCTATTTTTTAATGAATCCTGGATTTCTTCACCTCCAGGCGCCAATCAGTGAGGATTGGAAAGAACATTTCCTCTACAGTTTCCATCAGTACTGGAGCATCACAGGGCTGCATACTTAGTCCCCTGCTTCAATCACTTTATACCTGTGACTGCGTTGCTTGGTACGACAACAACACCATCTAAAATACCACGGTAGTGGGTTGTATATAAAAGTGTAATGAGTCAGCATACAGGAGGGAGATTGAAAAGTTGGCTGAATGGTGTACTAACACGAACCTCACACTCAGTGTCACCAAAATCAAGGAGCTGATTGTGAATTTTAGGAAGGGAAAACCAGAGATGCACACTCTACTGATCATTGGGGATCAGAGGTGGAGAGGGTGAGAAAATTTAAATTCCTGAGAGTTCCTCTCAGAGGAACTTTCCTGGACCCAACACATGAAAGTCACAAGAAGAAAGCACGGCAGCGCTTCTACTTCCTCAGAACTTTGCAGAGATTGAAAACCTTGGCAAACCTCTACAGAAGTATAGTGGAAAGTATGATGACCAGTTGTGGTATGGAGGCACCAATACCTCTGAGCGGAAAGCCCTGCAAAAGGAGTGGACATAACCCAGTACGTCAAAGGGAAAACTCTCCCCACCATTGAGAAAATCTACATGTAACACTGCTGTTGGAGAGCAGCAGCAATCATCAAGTATCCACACCACCCAGGACATGCTTTGTTCTCACCGCTTCCAAAAGGAAAGATATATAGGTGCCACAAGACTCAGAGCACCAGGTCCAGAAACAGTTGCTAACCCTCCACAATCAGACTCCTAAACAACAAACTTATTTAAGGACTCTTATTCTGCATGTGATTTATAATTGAATATTTATTTTCTGTATTGCAGTTTGTTTACATTGCTCTCTTTTGTTTACTAATCTTTTCTTAAGTTCAGTTTATGCACTACTGGTAAGTCGAAATTCTGCCTGGCCCACAGGTAAAACAATCTCAAGGTTGTATGTGATGTCATGTATGTACTCTGACAATAAATTTGAACTTTGACTTTGAAGTTTGGATTCAATACTTTCAATTCAGCAAGGATAAAGTTCAGGAATTCAGGAGTGAATCTGGATTTTCAGCTGAAGGGCAATTCTCTAGCATTGTAATCTCACTGGGAATCCTGGGCTCTGGTACATTTGTCTCCATGGAGACTTCAGGGAAAATTTTAGGACAATGCACCAGGTTCTCACTATGCTATTCATCACATTGGAAAATGATTATGATTTTATATTGAAAATTATTTAACTACAAATATAAGCAATTATATTTATTTTCCTGGGAAAGGAATAATTTGCAGAGCAATGGGGAAAGGGCACTCCTACACAACTGGCAGATCCACTTTGTTTTGAATGAGCTCCTTCTATGGCATATTAATGTAATTTATGTAAGAAAAACATTATTAGTATGTTTGAGACAAAGGTTTAATGCAATTATATGTCGATGTACCACAACAAACAGCCATTGGTTCAGGGGCAAGAAAACTTAAATATTTAATAGAGGAGAACATACAATAATGATACAACATGGATGATCTGCACAACAAACAAAAACTCAATATAGAAATGAGAGAAGAAATAGTAAAGTGAGCTAGTTCTTGGTTTTAATCAGAAATCAAAGATTGCCATTTGAAATATTAAATATCGGTTATGTAATATGTTTACAAGACCACCAATATGAATTCATCTTGATTCATAGAAGTCAAGTTCCATAATTTAGAAATGACAAGGGTTTCTTTGGAGAAATTGGCATGGAAATATGATTTAGGAGGTTTATAGCTCCCCAATTTTATTAATTATTATAAAGCAACACAGTTGAAATTTATTAATGTAATGTATGATTTAAATAATGTTCCAGTATGGGTAAATATAGAACTTGATAAAGTAGGAGAAACAGATCCACAACATTTTATATAAAAAAGGAATGCAAGATTGTTAACAGTAAATTGAGAACACTCATGCTGAAACATATAATTAAACTTTGGAATAAAATTAATAAAGAGATTGGAGGAAGACGTTTAATGTCTGGAAGAACACCTTCATTTTAAAATAGACTTATTCCATTTTCTATAGAAAATGAATATTTTTTAAAATTTGGCAAAATTGTGGTATTAAGAAAATTAAAGATTGCTTCAAAGCTGGGAAATTTATTACTTTTAGTAGAATGAAGGAAAAGTTTAAGATATTGGAAAATACAAGATTTTGTTAGTATTAAATTAAGAGATTTTTCTGTGAAATTTTTGGCCAAGATTTAGAATTACCAGTGGAGAGAGAAATAGAATTATTATTAAGTACTAGGGATGTAAACAAATTCATTTCAGAGATGTATAAATCATTACAAAGGAAGGCTGGAAAAAAAGGGGTTCATAAACCAAGACATAAAGGGGAGGTAAATTTAAATAAACAAATAGATGAACATAGATGGATTCAGATATATACAGAGAGTACAAAAAGTACAATAAATGTGAGATATCAGTTAGTTCAAAATAATTTTATTCACCACAAAAGTTACAAAATATGAATTATATTTATTCAGATTTATGTTTTAAATGTGGACAAGAAGTTGGTACTTTTTTGCATTCAACTTGGCAGTGTTCCACAAATAAACCTTTTTGTCTTGATTTGGATAATTTATTAGAATGAATAAATGGAGAAAGATTCCTACAGGGTCCAATGTTATTTTTACTGGGAGATGTTAGAGGGATTAAACCTAAATTAAAACAGAATATGTATCAAGTAAAAATTTGTTCAAATCACCTTGGCAATAGCTATAAAATGTATTGCTATAACTTGGAAGCTGGATATTGATTTGGGAATGGATAGATGACATGCAAAAGTTCAAAGTTGTATCTCACTTGAGAAAATTACTTATAATTTAAGAGATAAATATCATACATTTTGTGAAATACAGATCCCATATTTTCAAACTGTTGATATTAACATTTAAAAGAATCTCGAACATACCCTTTCTCCTTGAGGTCTCTATAAATATTTATATGTTTAAAAGTTTTGGAAAGTGAAGTAGTCCTGTTGTAGTATTCTTGTCCCTCTTTGTATTTCTCTACTTTTTTCTTTTTTTTTATAAAATACCACATGTATTTGGATTAAGTTTGAAATATTGTGATATATGTTTGCTAAGTGGATTTATATTAAATAAAATATATTTTAAAAGTTCCATAATTTAGCATAAGACATTTATATTCATTTAACATTGTGCTGAAATAAAATCTGTAGCTTGATTGTAGATTGTGAGTCATAAATAAAATGTATGCCTGAATAAAGCATACAGCTAGTTAATAATAGGAATCTGAATAAATAAAAATTACCAGAAATACCAAACCAATTCTAATTTAAACAAATTATTAATAATTAAATCCCTAAAAATTAATAGCCAGTTTTCTATGTTGCTTAATGATTTTTATGTCTATTGAATGATAAATAGTACTTAAAGTAAAGGAAATTCACTCATCCCTTTAACCGTCCTTGTCTTCATCCACCCCTACATATCAGAATCATAATGAGTTAAGTGCTTTTAATATCAACCAACAGCAATGCGGATCATCAATCACATCTATTTTGGCAACACACGCAAGTGCCAACAAAATATGTAATGATCTACATTAATTCAAAGGTACATCAGGTTTTCACATAAAAACGCATATGGCAATGTTGAATTCATACCGCATTGCCACTCTGAAACAAAAAAAAATTGTTTTCAAATCATGAATATATTTAAAATCACATTTTCATGCTTCACTTCATAATTTTTCATAATGTGTAAAATTGTATTCATTAATTTGACAATTCAATGTTTCTTCACACATCAGATTATGATGGCACACAGAAAATGAAGTTTGACCAAGTGGTGCAAATTAACCAACACCCACACTCTATCAACTCCTTAATACTTTATTTTACTTAAGATTAACTTTATATAGTGCAACTTTCTATTGATGTCAACAGAGAAATAAAGATCAAATTATTCTCAAATCTCATGCAATTTTTCCTACGCTGGTAAATCTGTGCCATTTATTTTCCTGGAAAAGGAATAATTTGCAGAGCAATGGGGAAAGAGCACTCCTACACAACTGGCAGATCCACTTTTCTTTGAATGAGCTCCTTCTTTGGCATATTAATGTAACTTGTGTAAGAAAAACATCATTAGTATGTTTGAGGCAAAGGTTTAATGCAATTATATGTCAATGTACCACAAAAAAAGGCCACTGGTTCAGGGGCAAGAAAATTTAAATATTTAATAGAGGAGAACATATAATAATGATACAACATGGATGATCATTGGTGAATGGAATTACAAACTGATGAAATATATCCAAACTAAAGTTTTGCACAATTTAATAAGATATTCAAAAATCCTGCTTCCCTTCACCAAATTAGCAATTATTACTTCAGAATTTTTATTCAAATTTTGCAAAACAAAATTACCTTCAGTGCACTTGCTTCTGCAGATTGATGTTATTTATTTAAGGTTCCTATCTGATACTGCTGAAATTTCACAAATGTTTAATAATAAAATGAGTCCCATGCCCTCATCAACAGTCCAAAATTTTAGCCTCCATGTTGCGTCCAGAGAGGATTTGCTGGACTATCTTCAACCTGAAAGAAATAAGAAAAAAAAATATTGGAGGGGTTAAAGGAAGTCAGAAGTGGAAGATTTTCTGCATTAATTACCTGCTTGAAACAAATCTGCTTCACAGTTTGAATTAGCTCCACCTGTCTCAAACTGCTGGCTTCTTCTCTAATGAAGGCAAGAAATGGTTATTCAATCATAACGGCTCCTACACAAAGAGCTAAAATTAACAACTATTTTACACTATTATTACGCATGTCTAGTGATATTCTGCTTTCATTCAGTTATCTGTAGGATTCTTATATCCTTTCCAATAATAGGAGATAGAACAGCTTTTTGCTCCCAATCTTAAAAAAAATGATTCAAAGTGAAGCAAAGTAGAAGAGAAACAAAACAATGTACTGAATAAACATCAAAAACTGCTGATCTTAAAGTGTGAAATAAAAACGGAAAGTGTTGCAAATCAAGCAGGACCTAAGGAGAGACTAACACAGTTAATGTTTCAATAAATCTCCAATCCAATTCTGAAGGCTCATTGACAAGAAACACAAATGGTGTTTTTCTCTCTATAGATGCTGTTAGATCCGTTCAGTATTGCCGAGCATTTCCCAGATAGAGTCACAGAATATTACAGGACAGAAACAGGCCCTTTGTCCTAATCTTTCAATGCTAACTAAATTGTCTATGGAAGTGTTCCAATTTGCCTGCCTTTGTCCCATATCCTTTGAAACTTTTCCTATCTTCATATCTTTAGTATTTTTAGCTTTTTTTTATTGTTTCAACTGTACCCACTTCTCGCATTTCCATATATAGATGGAGCTTAATGCAGCAGCTGAATCCATCAGAAACCATTCCAACATGATTTAATTATTCATATCTTATGTAAGCACAATGCTTGAAATATATATTCTGGAGATTTTTGAATATAAAGGGATGTATAGGAAACATTATGATTATTTTGCACTATAGGTCTTGAAAGTGTTTTTCTTTCTATCTTTTGACAGGATTTCTACGATTTTCAGGTTGAAATGCATAACTCCTGAAATAGGACTGGGCATTTCCAGTCGAGATTCATGTGTACCCCTGATGCAATTTCCACATTAGAGCTACATCAAATACTATTACTCCAGTTGCTGGGGAATATTTTAACAAATAAATTCTTGGCTGTCACCCCTTTACTCTGGCCCCTGGTCATCACTATTACCCAATGATCCCTCACTGAGCTCAGATACAAATCCTTTCCCTTAACTCAGCTCCCTGATTCCCCGCTTCCTTAACATTCTTGATCAAGGCACATTTCCTCACAATCCACTTCACCAGAATGGATATCAATCTTTGGCCAAGTTCAATCCCTCAGAGCTTAAATGATTAATAGCCCTCTCCTCTTGACCATGCTTTAGCTTCCACAACAATGTCTGAGGTTGTTGAAGCTGTGATATCCAATCGTTTTTTCAAGCACACTTCAATTTCTCAGTCGAAGTGTTTGAAAACAAGGTGAGCTGCCAGGTTACTGGAGGACAGAAAATATGATGCTTTTTTTGAAGAAATGGAGTAGGATAAGCAAGGTCATTACAAATCTGTGAGTCTAAAGTTCAGGTAGGGTTGTTGTTGATGATAGGGAAGTTATAGAAAAAAATAGAGGATCGTGATTAATCTACACTTGGAATGGAAAGGATTAAACAGGATTGGGGTTTTTTTTAGTTGGACATACGACCTGACCAATTCATTTGACTTTTTTTGTATTCAGAAACAAAATATTGATGAGAGCAGTGCTGTTGATGTAGCATATGAAGAGCACAGAAAGATCTTTGACAAGTTTCCACATAGAAATATGGCCCAAAATGTTAGTCCATGGAACCCACAGCAACTCAAATGCGCAAAGTTTAATATAGGAGGCATATATTGATGATGGAGGATAGGGTGATCATGAATGAAAGCTTGTGACTAAAGGTATACCACAGGGATAAATGCTGGATCCAGAACTAACAAGAGTAGGGCATACACAATGAATGGTATGCCCAAGGATGTCCAAGGATTGTGAAGGTGGCAGAACAGGCTGATAATGTGGTAAAAAAGACATGCTAGTCTTCATTAGCTGAGACAAAGAATAGAAGAGCAGGGACATTATAATACATCCCTGTAAAACAGGGATGAATCCATAAATGGAGTACTGTGTTTAGTTCTGGCCACCACTATGCAAAGGAGAAGATTACACTGTAAAGGATGCAGAAGAGATTCACCAGGATGCTGTCTGGGATGAAGCATTTCATGTATGAGGGGAGACAGGATGGACTGAGTTTGTTTTCCTGATGCCAAGGAGGCTGAGGGGTGAGCTGAATAGAGGCATAAAACAGTTTGAGGGATATGGACAGCAGAGATAGTGGGGGGAAAAAAATCCACACATCAGTCTTTATGAAGGTCCAAAGTTTAGGGTAATAAGAGTTTTAGAGGGGATTGGAGGAGAAATCTTTTCACTCAGAGGGTGGTGGAATTTGAAAAGCACTGCACATGAAAAAGGGTACTTGCTCGTCAGCATGGACATAATGAGCCAAAGGATCCATTTCTGTGCTGTGTGACTGATAAAAGTAATGTCAGTTCAAACCTAATATGGTAACATTATGATAAATCTTTTCATGATTTATTTTCTGATACTAATTATCCAGCAGAAAATTAAGTAGGAGTGGGAAAATTTTCTCAATCAGCACATCCGGAAGTAACAGTAGCAGCAAAACAGCAAACAATTAAGGAAATAGTCACAAAGCTGTTGCTAATTTTAATGCATGTAGATATAATAAAGTTTTGTTTCTGTAAAAACGAATAAAGAGAGCCATCTGTCCAAAATGCAGGAACAGCTGTGAGACAATTTACATTATTGTCATAAAAATAACTAAGAACCAGTTAAGTAACTACTCAGTAAGCTTTTACTACTGTCATAGAGCAGCCATTCTCAATGGGAGCTCTACGGCCCTCGTGGGGGCCACAGCACATTGACTAACCAATTTGATTGAATGTTCTAAAGAAGTAACAAAATGTATTAATGATGGCATTGAAGGTGAGATCATCTCTATGGAGTTCCATGTGGACGACTGGTCCAAAAGGTAAGATCCCATCCAAGTTGGTAAATTGGATCTAAAACTATTGGTAATCGGAGGTAGAATTCAAATATTACTTGTCATATTATATGAAGGGTAATAATGTATGTTTCTTTTTGTGATTGTAAGTCATTAACCTTTGGTGTACCACAGGGATTGGGGCTGGATGTTTGATCCAGTGAAGAGGATAGTCATTGGCTACAGAATGATATTGATCAGTTGATAAAATGAACAGATAACTGACAGATGAAAGTAGTGTGAGGTGAAAAGAGTCAGACATTCTTTCACCTCACGTAACATAAATATTTTTCATGTTTTTTTCTATGAAGTCAGTAAGAGAGAAGTATGGAAGAAACCAAAACTTGACTGCTTCACAGGGAAGGAAGGCCCATAAGCTTTGAGCAGAGTTCTGGGGGCCATAGCTGAAAAAAGGTTAGGAATGGCTGTCGTAACGTACAGAAAAAGTATGAAAGCAGAACAGAAATGGGCCCTTCAACATTTCATGTCCATACTGACCATCAAGTATTCATCTATTCCCGCTATATCTATCAGGAATTGGTCCATAACCCATTCCATGGTGGTTTAAGTGCTTATCTAGATAAGCTTCCACAACAATGTCTGAGGTTGTTGAAGCTGTGATATCCAATCGTTTTTTCAAGTGCACTTCAATTTCTCAGTCGAAGTGTTTGAAAAAAAGGTGAGCTGCCAGGTTACTGGAGGACAGAAAATATGATGCTTTTTTTGAAGAAATGGAGTAGGATAAGCAAGGTCATTACAAATCTGTGAGTCTAAAGTTCAGGTAGGGTTGTTGTTGATGATAGGGAAGTTATAGAAAAAAAATAGAGGATCGTGATTAATCTACACTTGGAATGGAAAGGATTAAACAGGATTGGGGTTTTTTTTAGTTGGACATACGACCTGACCAATTCATTTGACTTTTTTTGTATTCAGAAACAAAATATTGATGAGAGCAGTGCTGTTGATGTAGCATATGAAGAGCACAGAAAGATCTTTGACAAGTTTCCACATAGAAATATGGCCCAAAATGTTAGTCCATGGAACCCACAGCAACTCAAATGCGCAAAGTTTAATATATTGATCATTCCTGCCTCCTCAGGAAGTGTGTTCCATATTCTAACCACCCAATGGGTGTCAAACATTTCTCCTCAAATCCCATCTAAACCTCTCACTCCTTATTTTAAGTCCATGCTCCTTACTTTTAGATACTTCTGCTTGAGGGAGATGTTTCATACAGTTTAGTATAATTATGAATACCTCAATCAGGTCCCTCTGCTCAGAGGAAAATGTATCCAGGCTCTGCAATTTCTCCTCATAAATGCTCCATCACAGGAAAGATTCTGGTGAATGCCCTCTCTACCTGCTCCAGTGCAATCATATTTATCATATCATCTGACAACCACAAGTGCACACAATGCTTCAGCTATCATCCAATTATTGTTTTTACCTTTTATTTATTTTCTGCAATTTTTTTGCCAGTTGCTTGAGGTTTCCAGTTTCTTGAATTCTGAATAACAGGGTTTAACTGTACATATTTGCTACCTTCAGGGATCCCTGGCCTTGTATCCCAAGGATCCACTGTTCCTAAGTATTCCCTTAGGGCCCTACCGTTCAATGGATGTTCAATCCTTTTTAGTCATCCCAAAGCATCACCTCACACTAATTTCATCTGTCAGTTATCTGTTCATTTTATCAACTGATCAATATCATTCTGTAGCCAATGACTATCCTCTTCACTGGATCAAACATCCAGCCCCAATCACTGTGATACATTAAAGGTAAATGACTTATAATCACAAAATGAAACATACATTATTACCCTTTGTGTAATATGACAATAAATACTATCTGAATTCTGTCTTCGAGTACCAACAACTTTTGATCCAATTTACCAACTTGATGGGATCTAACCTTTTGGACCAGCCTTCCACATGGAACTCCATGGAGATGATCTCAACTTCAATGTCGTCAATAATACATTTTGTTGTTTCTTTAGAACATTCAATCAAATTAGTTAGTCATGATCTCCCTTTAACAGAAATATGATGACTATCTTTGATTCATGCCTGCCTTTCCAAATAGAAATGAATCCTCTCCCACAACAATTTTTCCAATTTAATTGTCATTCACTCGCCTGTTTTATTATGCTGTTCTTCTTGAATAGAGGGTTCATATTTGCTGTCAACTTATCATCTAGAAACTCACCTGTGGCCAGCAAAGATTTAAAAATCTGTATCAAAGCCTCAGCAAAATTCTTCTTTGCCTCCTATTCAGCCAGGATATGTCTAATATCTCCACGCTTTTTAGTAATAACATGCTCTAGAATTTCACTGAATTCTTCAACTACGATGTCATTCTCATTCTCCCACATCCCTCTGCCTTTTGTTTTGAATTTTATTTGTAAGAAAAAGAGATTGTCACAAAATATTAGAAATTACTAGGAGAAAAGGTTCACCATGAGCAGCATAATACTGCTGGATCGCAGCTCCAAAGACCTGGGGTTAATCGTGACTTTGGAGGCATGTTATGGAGTTTGCAGTTTCCCCTGTAACCATGTGAATTTTCCTCAGATGCTCTGGTTTCCTCCCACATGCAAACATGCAGATTGGTTGGTAAATTGGCATGAAGAAAACGGAGAATCTTGGATTACTGTCTTTTAAAACAATAGATTAATAAATTCTTTGGCTTGGCTTCGTGGATGAAGATTTATGGAGGGGTATGTCCAAGTCTGCTGCAGGCTCGTTGGTGACTGACAAGTCCGATGCGGGACAGGTAGACACGGTTGCAAGGGAAAATTGGTGGGTTGGGGTTGGGTGTTGGGTTTTCCTCCTTTGTCTTTTGTCAGTGAGGTGGGCTCTGCGGTCTTCTTCAAAGGAGGTTGCTGCTCGCCGAACTGTGAGGCGCCAAGATGCACGGTTTGAGGCGATATCATCCCACTGGCGGTGGTCAATGTGGCAGGCACCAAGAGATTTCTTTAAGCAGTCCTTGTACCTCTTCTTTGGTGCACCTCTGTCTCGGTGGCCAGTGGAGAGCTCGCCATATAACACAATCTTGGGAAGGCGATGGTCCTCCATTCTGGAGACGTGACCCACCCAGTGCAGTTGGGTCTTCAGCAACGTGGATTCGATGCTTGCGGATTCTGCCAGCTCAAATACTTCGATGTTGGTGATGAAGTCACTCCAATGAATGTTGAGGATGGAGCGGAGACAGCGCTGATGGAAGCGTTCTAGGAGCCATAGGTGATGCCGGTAGAGGACCCATGATTTGGAGCTGAACAGGAGCGTGGGTATGACGTGGGATTAAGAAATATGACTCAGAAAAATGAATGGTGGAGTTGAGTATGAAATAACGTGAAAAATTCTGCAATTATTAAAAATTGAGAGGTTTGTTTTTATTTCAAAAAATACAAGACAGACAACATCACTAAAGAGCAAATTCAGACAGAAAGTAAATAATCTTTCTGAAGATAATGAAAAAGCCTAATATTGCAAGATGATTAACTGCTCTGTCTTCTGGCTGAAAGTGGATCTTATGAGAAATCTTAATCCAGGAGTCTTAACAGAATTAATGTGTGGAATACATACAACAAAATATTGCTATGAGGGATACACTTCTGAAGTCCACAGTTTGGCCAGAAAACAGGAAGATAGATGCTAAAGTAGGCTGTGGTAGATTTCACCCAGATGAATGTGATGTTATGTGTGTTTAAAGAATGAATCTCTTTCAGAATGAATGAAATCTATTTTCCACCAAGATCAGCCAGAAAAATGAACATAATAAATCAGAATTAGAATTTATTGTCAAGAACATGTCATGAAATTCTTTGTTTTGTGACAGCATCACATTGTAAACATTTATATAAACCACCTTACAAAATAAATAAAAATAGTGCAAGAAAACGTAAAAGTCAAAGTCAGGCAGTGTCTATGGTTCATTGTTCGTTCAGGAATCTGATGACAGAGAGAAGAAGTTGTCCTTGTGCAGCTATGTACTTGTCTTCAGGCTCCTGTACCTTTTTCTCAATGGTAGCAGTGTGAAGAGGGCATGGCCTGGGTGATGGGAGTCCCTGGGGATAAAATCTTCTTTCTTAAGAGACCACTTCTTGTAGATGTCCTTGATGGAGTTAAGTCTTGTGCCCGTGATGGCACAAGCCAAGTTAACAACCCTCTGGAGGTTTTTCTTGTCCTGTGCATTGGCACCTCTATAGCAGACAGTGATGCAACAAGCCAGAATGCTTTCCACGGTATACCTGTAAAGACTCCCAAAACTTCTAATGACATACTGAATCTCCTCAAACTTCTCACTGATGGGCTTTCTTCGTGATTGCATCAACATGGAGAATCCAGGACAGATCCTCGGAGATGTTGACACCCAGGAATTTGAAATTATTGACCTTCTCCACTGCTGACCCCTCAATGAGGACTGGTTTGTGTTCTCCTATTTTCCTCCTGAACTCCACAATCATCTCCTTTGTTTTGCTAACATTGAGTGTAAGAATTTGATCAAGAATTTACAAAAATATCCTCACAAATTTAAATTAAATCAAAAGATGGGTTAATAAGGTAAAGATAAAACAAGAGATCAATGTTCCCAACTGATTTTTAAATGATCAAGTCCAAAGATAAACACTTCAAATCAATAAATATGCTTCAGGTACTCTTAATTAATCACAGATCCACACGTAGAATTGAACAGATATAAGTAGCCCAAAAGTGAGAGCAGATGGTGACATGAAAGTGATAATTTGCAGAAGGTTGTCAAACATTCTGGGAAAGTGCAGAGTTTCTAAAATTCTAATGGCCTCAAAGATGGTTTCACAAGTGATGCAACCAGAAATGATAAAGAAACAATATTCTTTGATAATAATCATTATCATCTCTCTAAATCAAAATTGCAACCTGCTTCAAAAGAGGTGGGGACAGATTTGAGGTCATAACTGATGGGATGTCTTTGCTAATTGTTTATATTAGCACCAATTAAACATAAAACAGTTCTAGTCTAGTTCTTTACTGAGTGATTCTTTGATGTTCAACCTTGCCCATCACCATCACCATGCAGAATTGTGAACAGCATTTTAGTCAAGTGTGGTTCTCTTGGCAAATTATGAAATCTTTTTTCTTCAATAGAGAATCATAGAATTATTAAAAGAAAGAGAAGACCATGTATCCCATTATGTATACACCAGGTCTAACAGAGCAAATCATAAATTTCACATGCCAGTCCCTTCTCCATAGCCTTGCCATTTTCTCGTTCACTCCATTCCTTGCACCACCACCAGATAAATAGGCAATACTGTCTTGGTACCAACCACAGGGTGCACAAAATAAAGTTTTTCCTTTTAATTTTTGCATTCTGTGATTGAAATAACATGACTTCACCTTATTCTTACAATCAAAATCCATCTATCTCACATTTCTTCATATTAAAATGAAAATGCCACACATCTGCCCATTCCACCAGTTGAACTTTATCATTATCCTTTTCATAATTTATTGACAAAACAGAAGAATTGGCCAGGATCTGCTGAGTCTTTCAGATGTAACTATGTTATTCACTTATCCTCAAAGCCTGGATCAATATGCACCTACTATAAACACCAATCACTTGCAAATACGATAGATTTGCATACATTTGAAGCACAGGTATATGGATTTGGATTGGGGCAAATTGAATTCCATCTGATCTTCTTGGCTTTTCTAGACACATCTTGGGAATCTATTTGTACTTGTTCTGGTACTATGGGAAAGTCCCACTGAACCATTACTGGGGGATGCCACAGTGGAGCTTCAATACTGGCCTCCAGTGCTGTCTTTGTGGAGTTTCCATATTTTCCCTTTGACCAAGACAATGTTCTGGAGCCACCACATCAAGGCAACCAGGAAGAAAGCACACAAATGCCTCTACTTTCTAAGGAGTCCAAGGAGATTTGGTGCAACTTCAAACATACTGTCAAATTTCTGTAGGTATACTGTAGAAAGTTACAAACTTGTTGCATCACAACCTGGTTTGTTAATTCAAGTCCCCAGGAATACAAAAGGCTGCTGAAGGTAGCAAACATAGCCAAGTTCATCACAGGTTCCAACTACTCATTGAATACATCTATGTTTGGGACTGCCTCATGAAGGCATCCAACATATTAAAGGACCTCCATCACCCTGGCTCAGCCTCTTCTCACTGCAACCTTAAGGTAAAGGTACAGAAGACTACCATGTTTAGGTTCAAGAACCGTTTCTTTCCAATAACTATCAGGGTCTCCAATCTCTCTATGTAACAGTATCATAGACTGCTCTGACACTACAGAAAGGACTGTCTGCAGTAGTGCATTGACATGTTTTTTTTGCATATGGTAACTGTGTTTATTTATTTTCTATCTTTTGTATTTATTATCTTTTAATTAAGTTTATTGTATGCCTGTGGTGCACTGAGGTAGCAACAAACAAGCACAAAACTCAAAAGACTGTACATCAGGCTTTATTCCAATAAAAGTCTGAACACCAGTTCATGCCTTGGTGGCTCCCTGTGTGACTGGCTCAGAAGGGCCCAGCTCAGGACTATATTCATGTCAGCTGATTGACAGCTGGCCAGGTGGAGTCAGCCCCTTAGGTGGTCTTCCTGCAGGTACAGAGATTGCCCCCTGCATTAGGCTGGTGGTCATATGTCCACAATGCCATTGTAGTTTATTTTAATAAAGTACCTGTTCAGCTGCAGCAAGTAAGTATTTTGGTACAATAAACTTACTTTCATTATCGTTACCAAGTGGATGCTTCTTGGATACTCCAATTTTCTCCCATATCCCAAAACATATTGGATGGTTGGTTAACTAACCATTATAAATGACCATTAGTCATAAAGTTGTACAGCATGGAGACAGGCTCTTTGGTCCATTGTGTTTCTGCCAACCACAATGCTTATCTTTACTATTCTCACATACCTTCATTAATTCTATATCCCTCATTCAACTACATGTCAAGATACTGCTTATGTTTTGTTACCGCATGGTAGGCTGGTCTGGAAGATCAAATCACATGGGATCCAGAATAGCCACAAATACCATGTACCCATACCCCTAAATATCTCTGTTCTCAAGGCCTCTTATTGTGTGCCCCACCATTCACTGTGTTAGTCCAGTCCTGCTGTAATCTACCAAAGTGCAACACCTTGCATTTGTTTGTGTTAAATTCTACCTTCTATTCCTTGGTACACTTTCCCTGTTCATCGAGAACCTGTTATAATTTCAGATAACCTGAGACACTAACCACTATACCATATTGGTGTTATCCACAAAATTACTTATCACATTAACCACAAAAAAAGTGGACCTGCACCATTCTATGCTGCACATCGCTGATCACAAAACTATAATCTGAGTAACATCCCTCTCCTACCCACCTTTGTCTCCCACCAAGTCATTCCATTGCCAGCTCACCCTGGACCTTGATCTTCTGGACCAGCCTTCCATCCAATTCCTTGTCAAAGGCCATGCCAAAATCCATGCAGAAAATGCCATTGCCTTGTCCTCATCACCCTTCTTCGTCACTCCTTCAAAACATTCAGTCAAATTTGCGATTTCTCACCCACAAAGCCATGCTGACGATCCCTCATCAGTCCTTGCCTTTTCAAATGCATATAAATACAGTCCTTCAGGATCCCCTCTATCTGTGAGTGACGTTAAGATCATGACCTGCAATTCACCGGCTTGTCCTTGCAGCTTTTTAAATATTAAAACAACTATGTTAACCATCCTCAAATCTTCAAGCACCTCATCTGTGTTTAACAATGACACAAATATCTCTGCAAGGGTTCCTTCAATTCCTTCCTTGGCTTCCCATTCTTCCCTGGTTTCCTGTTGATAGTGAGGAGATTGTGTTCATAAACTATCTGTAGATTTCTAAATATTAAGGGAATCCAGGAATAAGGAGATAACATTTAAAAGGACTAGCATAGAAGATCAACAATTATCTGGATAAATAGTGAAGCAGGCTTGAAGGACAGGAGAGCCAACTGTTCCTGCTCCTACTTCTTATACACTTATGTTCAAATCCACATTCGACTATTCACTAACACAGGGTATCAAGTTCACTTATACTCTAATATACAGTTCATAAGAAGAAGCATCTCATGCTGATTATACAGATTTCTTTATCAACAGCTGAGAAAGGTGCAGAAGAGGTTCATGAGAATGTGACTGAGACTGAAGAGCTTGAGTTATAAGCAGTGACTGGACAGGTTTTATTTCTCTGGAGTGCTGGAGGCTGCTGGATGACCTTATAGAGGTATACAAAAGTGGAAAAGGCATACTTAAGGGAAATGGTCAGTGTCACTTTCCCAAGGGTAGGAACATTTAAAACTAGAGGGCATAAGTTTAAGGGGAGAGGGAAAAGATTTAAAGGATGACTGAAAAGCAAATTTTTTCACACAGAGGGTGGTGGGTATGTGGAACAAACTGCAAGACCAGTGGTTTTCAACCTTTTTCTTTCCACTCACATACCACTTTAAGTATTGTGAATAGTAACGGATGGCTTCAGGTGGTATGTGGATGGAAAGAAAAAGGTTGAAAACCACTGTTTTAATCTTACCTAATTGACTCATTATGTGCATCATTTCATAACTCCAAAGGAAATGGGCCAAATACAATTTTTCTCAGCAGAATATTTCAGTAACAATTGAGTCTAGAGCTCAACCTTCCCTTCCCACTCACATACCACTTTAAGCAATCCCTTACTAATCACAGAGCCCTTATGGCATAGGATTACTTAAAGTGGTATGTGGGTGGAAAGAAAAAGGTTGAGACCACTGTGCTAGACAAAGTGCTACAGGTGGGTACAAAGTTTCAAGGACAATTAACAACTACATGGCTGGGAAAGGATTAGAGGGATATGAACCAATCACAGTCAAATAGGACTAGACCAGGTAGGAAAATTGGATGAAATGGACAAGTTGGAGGAAGGTCTTGTTTCCCTATTGTTTGACACTCGTGACATTTGAAAAATCTTCAGATGACTCTTTTCTATTTAAACTATCTTGAATTTAATTATCATGTAAAACTTAAATGTGCCAATTTTATTTTAATTAAGAATTGGTGGAAAGAAAATGAAATGGGAAATTATTTAGTTGAGAAATGTAAAATAATTTAACAGCAAATATATTCTTAAAAGCCTACAGAGGTTGTGAAGTTGAAGTAAGTGAACTTCACATACCAGATTCACATTGTGTCTTAAATACATTCACTAAGTTGTAAATAAAGAGCATATTCTTATGTTCCAGAATGATATTGATCAGCTGGTAAACTTGTGAGACTGAATTTAATCCTGATAATTTTGAGATAATACGTTTCGTAAGGTCTGATCAGAATGGGATATAAACAACAAATGATAGGACCCTGGGAAATATTGAAGAACGTAGGGATCCAGATGCAGAAGTCAAAAGATCTCTGCAGGTCGAAACACATAGAGATGAGGTTGTAAAGAAGGTATATGGGATGCTTAACTTTATTAGCTGAGATAATATAGGGAATATAAGAATGTGGGGGGGTGGAAGGGGGTATTGGTAACATTACAATACATTGGTTAGACCATGGCTTGAATTTCATGTGGGAAATATATGATTTGACCGGAGAGGATGCAGAAGAGATTCAATGGGGTAAAAGAGACTAGATTGACTGGTTTTGTTTTCCTTGGAGTGGAAATGCTGGTGCAGAGGGGAAAGAACCTGACAGAAGCATACAAGATTATGAGAAAGGGTAGCTCAAACCTTGCCCCATGTTAGAGGTCTCTAAGACCAGAAGGCAAAGGTGTAAAGTGAAGGGCAGGGGAAGTAATTAAGCACATCATCATTTTAAGTTCACTGCAGCACTGCCTGCCTAACTGCAGTAAACTAGCATTACAAATGTATAAACCTTGGCAATGTCATTAGTTGTTACTTCCTTATGTTCAAAAAAAACAGATACAGAAACCTAAATATAGGCATAGAAATGATGAGCTGCGTCTATACGGCCATTCAATTCTTCAAACCAGCTCCTTATTAACATAATCATCAGTGATCATCCTAACTCAGTACCATGTTCCTGGTTTTTCCCAATATGCCTTGAGCTTCTTGTTGTAAGAACCTCATCATGTTATTTTAGCTCATTATCATGTGTACAGAGATACGATTAAACGTTTCATTTCCATGCACTCCAGGCAGCATTCACAGAAAAACACAGAGTAAACAGACAACAGGTTAAAAAATTAATCATGACTATTGGGCATAAACTGAATTTCTAGCATTTTAACACATAAAAGTAAATCAAAATGTTGAGAGTGGTGTGTAAATGGAAAATGGAATGAGCTGTCAGAGGAAGTGGTAGAAATGGATATAATTAGGACATTCAAAAGACATTTGGACAGGTACGTGGGCCAAGTGCAGGTAAATGGGACTCGAACAGATGGACAACTTAGTCATACATGAACATGTAACCATCTCCACCACTTCTTCTGGCTTCACGTTCCATATACCCACGACCCTACTTCTGTAAAACTTCCCTCCCAGATCTGCTTTAATTCTTTCCCCAGATCGTAAAACTGGGCCCTCTAATTTTAGTCTTCCTTCCCCTGGGGAAAAGGTCTGTGACCTTACCTTTTCCTCACATGATTTAATAAACCCCTATAAGGTTACCCTCAGCTTCCTGTGCTCCATGGAAAGAAAAACAGCTTATCTACTCTCTCCCCATAACTCAAGCCCTCCAGCACCAGAAACATCCTTGTGTATCTTTTCTGTATCCTCTCTGGTTTAATGACATCATTCTAACAGTATGATGAGCTGATCTGCACTGAACATTCCACAAGTGGTCTCACCAATATCCTACATAGCTGTAACTAGGTGTCCCATCTCTTTCACTCAATGTCCTGACTGATGGAGGCAAGCAATCCATCTTTTTTTTTCACTTGGGTCATCTCCAACCCAAAGGTATGAACATTGAGCTTTCTAACTTTAGGTAACCTGCATCCTTGCATTCTTTTCCCTCATTCCAGTAGCACATGAGCAGCAGGTATCTCCCATTTTGGTCCTAACATGCTTAAGGGAGAAGGTGGATACAGTGACACCTATCCTGATCACTCAGCATACATTCCACCTGAACTCAAGGACTGCCTTTATGTACTCCTGCACAGGACGGTGTTACAATGACCATATGAAAGTCCTTTCAAGGTGGTATGGAATAATGGCTCCATGTTTGATATAGACATTGGTGGCAGGCAAGAAACGGTTTTGGTAGATTGCCTTAAGCCGGCACATGTGGACCTGGATCAGCCAGTAGGGGTGGCATGCCCCCATCACGGGTGGCGTCTGCCATCCCGTCCTAGCTGTATAGGTGAGACTGTGGTGTCACCTCCGAACTCCGGTTTGGGGAGAGTTATGTGGCAAACTGTGCCATTCTATTATCAAACCGATGTCTGTAGTTGCAGGGATCAGGAGTTCCCGGTGACCGGGGGGGGGACAAAGAACACTGGGAGGTGCATGACTTCAGAGGTCAGGTGATTGTGATAGCATGCCAATTGTAATTATTTAAACTCCTGCGAAGATTCCACGAAACAGTTCTGTTGGTTCAACTCACTGATAACTTCTGTTCTGCACCATTCACTACAGCATAAAACATTTACAAGGATGTTATCAGGACTTATAACTGAAGACGACACTGAATAGTCTGCAGCTTTTTTCCCTGGTGTATAGGTGGCTGACAGAGGTGTACAAAATTGTAGGGCGTTGATAAGGTAAGTGGTCAGAGATTTTTCTATGGGGGGGTTGGGGAGAGGTGTATAAAACTATTGGGCATAGATTTAAGGTGATAGGGGAAAGATTTAAAGGGGTTATGAGAAACAGTGGATGGTGAATATGTGGAATGAGCTGCCAGAGGAATAGGTTAAATGAAGGCATAGTTACAAAGTTTAGATATTCTCCTCAATGGCAATCAACACAGGCACACCTCAAGAATGCATGCTTAGCCCGCTGCTCTATTCGCTCTACACCCATGACTGTATGCAATGGTTGTCAGCAGAATCAATGACAACATTGAGGAAGCATACAGGAGGGAGTTGTCAGCTAGTTGAGAGGTATCACAACACTCAATATTAGTAAAACTAGGGAACTGATTGTGGACATCAGGAAGGGGAAACCTGGAGAACACAAACCAGTCTTCATTGAGGGTTCAGTAGTGGAGAGGGTAAGGAGCTTCAAATTCCTGGGTGTCAACATCTCTGAAGGCCTATCTTGGGGCCATCATGTCGATCCAATCACGAAGAAGGCTAACCAGTGGCTACACTGTCAGGAGTTTGAAGAGATTTGGTACGTCACCAAAGACTCTTGAAAATGTCTACAGGTGTACTGCGGAGAGCATTCTGACTGGTTGCATCACTGCCTGGTATGGAGGTGCCAATGCACAGAACAGGAAAAGGCTACAGAGAGTTGAAAGCTCAGCCAGTGCCATAATTGGCAATAGTCTTCACTCTATTAAGGATATCTTTAAGAGGCAATGTCTCAAGAAAGCAGCTTCTATCATCAAGGTCCCTCACCATCCAAGCCATGCTCTTTTCTCACTGGTACCATCAGGAAGGAGGTACAGGAACCTGAAGCGCACAATCAACATTACAAAAACAGCTGCTTCCTCTCTGCCATCAGATTTCTGAATGGATAATGAATCTTTGGACACTCCCTCACACTTTTTTGGACTAATTATTTGTTTTTTAAAATGTATTTACAGAATTGTAATTTATAGCAATTTCTGCACCTCCAATGCAGAATATTGCTGCTGCAAAACTAAAGATTTTGTGACCTGTTCATAACAATAAACCTGATTCTGATAGTTAAATGATTAGCAATGATTTAGAGGGTTGTGGGCCAAACATAGGCAAATAGAAATAGCTCATATAGCAACTTGGTTGGCTTAGACAAGTTGGGCTGAAGGGCTTGTTTCCATGCTGTGAAACTCTACCACTTTATGAGGAGAATCTTTTCTAGTTGGGTCTGACTGTTAGGCTGTTTCATAAAACTGATAGTCTTTCCCAAAATAATGAGATGAAGCACAAAATTAATTACAATTTTGTTTTACTGGAATGTGGATGAGGAAGAGAGTGTGTGTGTGTGTGTGTGTGTGTGTGTGTGTGTGTGTTGAATTATATAAGACAACTCATCGCCTTTCTTGTCTGAAAAATAGCTACTCACCCTAATGCCACCTTCAAACACCAGACCCATTGCCCTGCAGGTCGGTTACAGGTAAATGTAATTCTTTATTGACCACCCACCCTTTCAGGCATTCAACTTCATCCACCCAAAACCCTCAGACTTCTCTGTTTCAAGGATGATTATCCAATTTTTCTGTAGCTAAAATTGTCGAGTCCTGGCAACATCACCATAAGTCTCCATTCCATCTTATCCAATGTTATCTATCATATCTTTCTTTTTTATGCTAACACTACATGCAATACTCATTCTGTGGTCTAGTTATTGTTGTGTAACGTGTTTGCATGTGTCTCTCTGTGTGTCTTCATTTTTCTTGTTTTTGGCTTCTGCTGAATTTTATTTCAGCTGGTACAACAAAATAAGATGCTACATTGCCATTGCTGATACAACGATTTGAATTTTAGATAAATCATGCTGGATTAATCAAACAGGCATGAATCTACAAGAACACAACTGATTATTACATAATTTATCCAGAATGATATGAAGATTTGTGTTTATTGATTAGCACAGTAGATAAATATTCCTTTTAAATTGTATACTCACAGCTATTTGCTCCTGATGTTTTAGTCATTTTAATTTGCAGCTATTTTCACTTGGAATCATTGAGTTGTACATCGAAACTAGTTCTTCAGCACACAGCATCAATGTTGACATCATGCTTATCTATACTGATTCTACATGCCTGCATTAATGCCCAATCCCGCTGTCATATTCATCCAGATGCCTCTGCCACTTCTCCTTCCTTTTCCCTAAATACAGCGGCTCTCCAGGTTATGAATGATCTGACTTTCAGAAGTCCGACTTTACACATTTTCAAATTTGCAATAATAATAAAATGTTGTATGGTCTTCATTAATGATTGAATGCTGAATACATTCCACTGAACCAGTGGTTTTCAAACAGCCCCCCCGAAACTCACATTCCACCTTAAGGTGCTCTGTGATTAGTAAGGGATTGTTTAAGGTGGTATGTGAGTGGAAAGAAAAAGGTTTGAAAACCACTGTTTTAATCGTATCTAATTGACTCGTTATGTGCACGGTTTCATAAATCCAAAGGAAATGGGCAATGACAATTTTTCTTAAGCAAAATATTTCAGTAACAATTGGGTCTAGAGCAGTGATTCTCAACCTTCCCTTTCCATTCACATACCACCTTAAGTAATCCCTTACCAATCACAGAACACTTATGGCATAGAGATTACTTAAGGGGGCATGTGAGTTTAGGGGGGCAGTTTGAAAACCACTGCTCTAAACTATGGGTAGTGTTTGGGTGATGATTCAATGTAAAAAATTGTGGCAAGTTTCTTCAGAGCCATAAGGGTTATAACAGAAAATGGATGTTTCTGACTTATGGAGTACTGACCTTACACATAGTTTCAGGAACAAAATCTTTATGTAACATAAATATTGCCTGTATTTCTACCAACCAAGAAACAGGTCCACCAAGTTGGCCAAATAAAACAGTACAGGTCACAATCCTGGTATTTTTGTCAAAACTGGACTCACTGTATCCTTCAATGCTAACCTGCTGGAAAGTACAAGCCAAAGGTCGATGTGTGGATGGCGCAACCCTTTTACATTAGGCAGCTGGGTGATGCATTGCATGGGCATATCCTTGGAACTCTTCTGGAACAGCTGACAGATTTGTTGGCATGGACCATCAAGCAGTTTTTACCTCTATCCTTCTAGTATTTAATTTCAATTAGTGTTGTGGAATCTAAAATTAAGTATAGCCTATACTAGGCTAAGGATGCCTGTATACCCACTTAGGGGGTTCTCTGCTTCCTTGTTACAAGTGCCCCAGTAAGAGATGGGCAGAGATCCTGCCACTTACAAGGATCTACAAAACTGGTAACAAAAGCTTGTCTGGGTCCTGAAAAATATTCCATCCATAATGCTTCACTTCTGCTAAAGTCCTGCTGAAATTACATCAAAATCTTAAACATTAATGTGACTCATCTCTCTCCTAACCACGCTGGACTTACCTAACAACCATAGCAAACAACAGATTTCCTCAGATAATTGCTAAAAAGGCCATCAACAATCAATCCAACCCATTTAGTGAATATGATCTTAGAATAGCACAATTTTTATGCATACAAATGAATGAAATAAAGAAAATATTTGAACTAGATCTTCAAAACAATCCAATAATTTTCCACTCAATCTAAACTTTCAGCTCTCCTGAAAGGTGTATCCATCATATATTAACAGAGAGAAGCAATGCCTATGTGTTAACACTCAAATTGAGAGTTCATAATTGAAATGTTAATTCATCTTCAATTCATGCCACCTCCCTTCAAAGGATGACTCATAGATGAAAGGAGAAAAAATAAAGTTA
Source organism: Narcine bancroftii (assembly GCF_036971445.1). Classification (NCBI taxonomy): domain Eukaryota; kingdom Metazoa; phylum Chordata; class Chondrichthyes; order Torpediniformes; family Narcinidae; genus Narcine; species Narcine bancroftii. The sequence continues at coordinate 246,911,095 of NC_091470.1, read as the reverse complement.
AACTTCCTTTGAAAAATCCTGCAATATTATTGCTGGAATAATTTAGCACTTAAGATGGCAGTAACAGATGTCCTGGATAATCTTGGTACAATATTATGAATGAGAGTTGATAATCACATACATAAGTAGAATGTACAGACGCAATGAGAGTTTTACTTGCTGCAACTTCCCAGTTACATAAATACATGAATATTAGTCATAAAGAAAATGTAAGGTTTAAGGAACTAAAATTAGATAGGAAAATCTAATTAAGGAATATAAAGATGGTGGGAAAGAAGTTAAGTAGGGGATTAGATAGGTGAAAAGATGCCAATGTCCTTGGCAAGTATAATGAAAGTGATCACACAGCAACCTATATTTAATCAAAAATAGGAAGATAACTGGAGAGTTTAGGAGCACTCAAAGACAATAGGGGGGGGGGGGTGGGTTTATGATTGGAATTAGAGGAAGGAAAATAATATGGAGGATCATGACCAGCACCGTGGAGACTGCTAGCATAATAAAGTATTTTGAGATCAAGAAAATCCTGGGTCTTTAGAAGAGCATTCAGGTGGATGTCCTCAGGGTTTGATGGGAGAAATACCAGATAATTGAATGCAGTAAGAGAGAAAATAGTTGGGGGATTGACTAAGATCTTTGTATCCTTATTAGCAACAGGGACCACTGTTGTTTGCAATATGCAGTATATAAATAACTTGGATGAAAAGTAGATTGGTGGTTTACTGTTGTGGATAGGGCACTATTAAAGATACAATAGGACATAAATCAGTTATACCTGTGGGCAGAGAAATGGCCAATGGAGTTTAATATCTGGAAGATCATGTGTAAGGGCAGTGCATACAGTTAATGGCAGGACTCTTAAAATCATAGATGTGCAGAGGATCTGGGGCCCAGGCCCATAACTTCTTGAAAGTGGCATGGAAGTAGAAAAGGGTAGTAAAGAAGGTGCAGGGCATGCTTGCCTTCAATGGTTAAGATATAGATCATATGAGTAAGGAAGTCATGTTGCAGCTGTATAAAAGTTGGGTTTGGTTTTACTTAGAATACTGTGTGTAATTCTGGTCACCCAATTACAGGAAGGATGTGAGGAAAGGAGACAGAACAGATTTACCAGGATGCTGCCTGGATGAGAGGCTATGAGCTCTGGGAGAGCTTGTACAAATTTGAGTTGTTTTCTCTGCAGTGCTGGAGCTAATGAGAGACCTCATAGAAGTTTATAAAACTATGAGAGACATGGATATGGTAAACAGTCAGAATAATTTTCCCATGGGAAAAATTCCACATTGCTGTGGATGTGTATTTAAAGTGTTGGTGGTGGTGGGGGGGGGGGGGGAGGAGGGTAAGGGGGTCAGGTAGTGATTTTTAGATGCATTAACCTAGCTGCCATTAGTAAATGTGGTACGAGATATGAGTATTTAAGAGGCTTCTCAAAAGACACATGAATTTACATGTAATAGAGATATATGGATCACTTGTAAGCAGTAGAGTTCAAATGGGCATTGTGTTCAGTGTAGACATCGAGTGGAAAGACCTGTTCCTGCACTATACTGTCAACTTCAGTGATCTTTACAACAATTTGCGTATTTTTACAATAAAAGGCAGGACAAAGAGAAAAAAAGGATAATAACACATAAAAGAAAGTGAAAAAAATTAATGATATTAAGAGGTTGTTGGTATTCTTCAATTGCCACTTTTCAGATAAAATAGAAAACATTCAGAACATGCATCAGATATTCAGTCTATGGAATGAAGTATTAAAGGACACATATCACTCCTTGAAGAAAACTATAGAAGTTCTCAAAAGTTTGTTTATTTATTTGTCATAAAATATCGAGTACTGTGAGAAGGGTTCTTCTGCAAGTAGCCAAACAATTCATCTCCAACATTTGTACAGCCATGTGAAAAGTACAATTAGAGAGTGGAAGACTGCAGTGATAAGAAAGATCACTTAGCACCAAGCAAGGATACCGTGATGACACTGTTGAGAAACACAAAGGTTGCAGATGCTTCAATCTTGAGCAAACGAAGAATTGCTGGAGAAACTCAGCAGGTCAGATATCAACTAGTGGTAAAAATGGTCAGTCAACATTTTTGGGCTGGATCCTTTACAACACAAAAGATAAAGGGGTAATATTACAAATATAAAGGGAGAAAGAAGCTGGATCAGAGATGAGAGGGTATAGGACAGGGTTAGTGTTAACCCTAATCCTAACCCCATAGCTCTTTTACCTGTCTCAGTCTTACTTTTCTCTGAACAGTCTGTCCCCTTCCCCATCCCCACCCCCCCCCACCTAAGTAGTGTCCTCTGCTATTTCTCTCTCCAGTCTTCATTTATGCAGTTATCCTGTTACCCTCTCCCCAGACTTTGTACTTTAGTCTTGATGAAGAATCCTGACCTGAAACACTGACCATTTCTCTCCATTCTGCTACCTGAACCACTGAATTCCTCTGGGTTCTCATTGTTTTCCTGAGTATATCAGATCAATAGAATTAAATGTCACTCTTGCTGATGTCAATTGTTGCCATGCATCATCTACTGGCACTGTATGGTGCTCAGCAACAGCAGTATCCTTAAATAGACTGAGCAGCAATAACAAAAGAATTCTCATGGAAGGAAACCAAAATGTAAATAAAAACTTTCTTATTGCCTAAGCTTTTAAATATATTTTAAGTAAAATTAAAAAATCAAACATACACCAGCGATTCAAACAGAAAACTGAAATCTACGCAAAGTTCAAACAGAAGAGTTGCTAATTGTCGTCAATGTAATGCAAGAAAGACTGAAATACTTTTATGCTTGAACCCTGTTTCAGAAAGAAAACAATGCTATGGCTGCAGCAGTCATTTGTTTTCAGAACATAGAACAACAGAGCACAGGACAGGCCTTTCAGCTCATGATATCCGAGCTGAACATGAAACCAAGTTTAACCAAATCTCTTCAGCTTGCAAATATCTCTCCATTCCCACTTTCTATCCATCAGAGTCCCTTAAACACTACTGTCATGTCTACTTCCACCACTCTCCCTGACAGTACATTCCAGGCACCCACCGCTCTGTGTAAAAAAGAAACTTGCCCTACACATCTCCCTTAAACTTTCATCTTAACCATATAACCATTTACGGAGCGGAAACAGGCCATGTTGGCCTTTCGAGTCCGCACCGGTTCACTCTTGTTAAATCTCTTTGCACCCTCTCCATAGCTTACATATCCTATACATGCTTTTTACAATTTGATGTTTTTACCCTTACTGTCTCCCCTATCAATGCCTGTCATAGTTTTATAAACTTCTGAGGTCCATTATCAGCCTCCAATGCACCACAAAAAAAACCTCAAATTTGTCCTGATCTCTTTGTGGCTCTTATCCCTTTAATCCAGGCAGCATGCTGGTAAATCTCCTCTGCGCCCTTTCCAAAGTTTCTGCATTCTTATTGCAACCAAGCAACTAGAGTTGCACATAATACTCCAAATGCTGGCCAACCAAACTTTGAAAAGCCCCCGCATGACTTTTTTACTTAGACTCACTACCCTGATCAATGAAGACAAGCATACCACACGACTTCTTTACCATCCCATCTATTTACATAGCCACCTTCAGGTAACTTGGACTTGGACCCCCAGATTCCTCTCTATATAAAATCCCTCTGTACACCAATTTTCTGATACATTATATTGGCAAATGATAAGAAACATGAGCTATTTCAATCACAATCTATTGAACAGTATAATGTTAGAGATACTGCAAGCTACAATGAATAGAAAAGTGAAGCTCTTATCCAACTTATATCCAACAAATGGAATTCACTTGTGTATAAATTCATCCATAACATGTCAGTCTCAACTGTTAACAGCACAATTTATGGACACTTTCAAATTTTGACAGATCTCAAAATATGTAGAAGGATAGCTGCAGCACTTGACCAAAGGCTTACAAAACAGAAGGACCTTACACAATCTGAGGGGAGTGAAACGTGAAATCTCCTGACTGAAATGCATGAACTACAGACACTTGAAGCACTAAAAGAGAGCACCAGCTTCCTCTCTGAGGCATCTGATGTACATCAGTCCATATTGCTTTGCGTCATTATCAAGCAGAACCCATAACTGACATGTGGCCTGTTTCTTTGTATAATAAACCTTTTTAAAACAATAGAGGGACATTGAGCTATTTGTCATGCTGCCATCTTTAGCTGTTTAACTGTGTGTTTGCTATACCCTGTCCTTTGTCCAGATACATTTCAGCCTGTATTTTTTGACTCTGTAACACTAAACCCTACACACATGTCGTATTACTGCACTACCTGCTGTACTTAAGTTTGAGTAGACTTGCCTGGAAACCACACAAAGCAAAGCAAAGCTTTTCACTATATCTTGCTACAGCAAGCAATTCAATCATTTTTCAGGAAATTATTTTGCCAACTTAAAGAAATGGGTTTCTTCATGCAAGGTTAAAGCATGCTGGTAAAGCCAGAAAATCAGGAGCACATTGAAGAAGCTCTTCCACAGTTTCACAAGCAAGAGCAAAGTCTTCCACATTCCTTTCTTGATCAGAACAACATAGACGAGCAATGTTGGAACTTGTAAAGATGGGTAGAAATTCATATAAATGTCTATTATTCATTGTATGGTGCAGATTAATTATAATGGAGTCATATAATCAAAGAGTACAGTCCCTTGGGCTGACAGTCTCTCTAGAAATCAACAGATATTTTGCACGTCTGAAATTCCAGACCATCAAACTCTCTGCATGACAGAACATCTGGAATGACCTGATCATCTTATGAGTTCTCAATTGCTGCATTTTGGAAAACAAATTAGGTCTAACCAAAGCCAGCTGAATGAGAGAGTAATATTTAAAAAATTTACCAGATGTCTTTTTGATCACTGAGTGTTGTGTGTTCTGGCAGCTCTATCCTTTTTTGTGATTCAACTGCTGTTCTATTTCTAATCCTTCATTGTAAAATTAACTTCTGAACTAATGCGTCATCAGTAGCTGATCGATGATTCTAAAGAATAACATTTTTTTCTTGGATATGCAAGCTGTTTGACAATGAGAAATGCTAACAAATTGTTCTTCACACTAAATTGTTGTTTGCCTCAGGAAAGACCAAATTGTAAGTGGTCAAACAAAATCTGCCTGCATGGAATGAGGTACAATTTGAGTGAACAGATCAAAATGAGTCAGTGTTGCCAATTCACCACAATAAAATATAACCTTCCCACCCCATCACTCAACCTAGAATTCATGATATTTTTAATTTCCAATAAAAATATCAGAAATTAACCATTTAACTGCCCTAAGTTTTAATACTCTTTAATATTGCCCTCCTATAAAATCACTAATTCAATGCATCTCTAGTCATTTTTAAGAAGGAGAGTGAATAGTTACTTTTCAAGCCAATGCAGCAGATCCATGAGGGTGAAGGTGAACTCTTATGAGGTCATTTAGTTTGAAAGTGGATCGGCTAAATTGAGAAAAACGTCAGCATTTTGGTAGCCCAATGTCTAATCAACAACTTTCGGACATTGCTAACATGCATCAGGCTCACACAGTAAGAAAAATTAAAAATACAGAAAAATCCCCAGTATCTGGAATTCAAGCAACTGGCAAAAGAAAAAAATAAATCATAGAAATAAATAAATAACTAGACATTTAAATAAAAGTTAAAAATTGTAAAAGTAAATGTTCTCCAAAGCAACACACAAACCCCTAGGTGAAGATGGGAGCAAACAGTCAGCCAGCGGAGTGCCCCAGTTGTACCCCACCCACAGCAGCACTTTGAATAAAGTTTCAATAAAGTTGTGTTCGAATAAAATGGTGGCACCCAGCATGAAGAGCTGGCCGATGCCACTCACCACTGGGGTGACTCTCCCAAAGTGTTTCCCTGTCCCTGCCTATTAAGAGTCTTAATCTTTATGAGTATGTATGTAAAGGTTAATCTGTAATCTTGGCGGGGGGGGGGGGCACGGGGGGGTTAATTATAACAGTTGCATGGTTAGTGCAATGCTGTTACAGCACCAGTGACCGGGGTTTGAATTTAAATTATCTGATTAAAGTTAACCTTATATAATTAAGATCTACAATACTGATTTTTTTTTCGAATTACTTTGCATTTCGCACTGTCTTTTGTTTATTAAATTGTTTATTCTTAAGACCATAAGACATAGGAACAGAATTGACTATTCAGCCCATCAACTTTGATCTGCTATTTAATCATAAGCTGATCCATTTTTGCACTCAGCCCCACTCCCCAGCCTTCTCCCTATAACCTTTGATGCCCTAGCTAATCAAGAACCTATCAATTTCTTGCCTGGCCTTCTCAACTCTCTATGGCAATAAATTCCACAGATTTATCACCCTATGGCTGAAGAAATTCCTCTGCATCTCTGTTCTAAGTGAATGCCCTTCAATCTTGAAGTTGTGCCCTCTTGTTCTAGACTCTCCCACCATGGGGAACAATCTTTCTAATTCTACTTTGTCCACACCTGTCATCATTTGAAATGTTTCGATGAGATTCCCCTCATCCTCCTAAATTTGGAATACAGACCAAGTGCTGTCAAATGCTCCTCATATGATAACCCTTTCATTCCCAGCATCATCCATGTGAACCTCCTCTGAACCTTCTCCAATACCAGCACATCTTTTCTTAAATAGGGAGCCAAAAACTGCTCACAATACTCCACGTGAGGTCTCACCAGTGCCTTATAAACCCTCAACATCACATCCCTGCTCTTATATTCTATTCCTCTTGAAATGAATGCCAGCATTGCATTTGCCTTCATCACCATCAACTCAACATGTAATTTTATCTTCAGGCTATCCTGCATGAAGACTCCCAGGTCCCTTTCCATCTGGCCATTTTCAATGTTCTTTCCAGTTAAAATATAGTCTGTCCTTTTATTTTTTTCTATCAAAGTGCATCAAGTCAAGCAAAGTTGTCATCCGATTATATAAATACAACCTGACAAAACAGTGTTCTCAAGTCCTTGGTGTAAACACGCAAACATCTCTTTGGCTTGGCTTCGCGGACGAAGATTTATGGAGGGGGTAAATGTCCACATCAGCTGCAGGCTCGTTTGTGGCTGACAAGTCCAATGCGGGACAGGCAGACACGGTTGCAGCGGTTGCAGGGGAAAATTAGTTGGTTGGGGTTGGGTGTTGGGTTTTTCCTCCTTTGCAAACATACATATAAACAATACATATGAAGGTCAAGTATTTTGTCTATACAAATAAATAAATAAATATTGTTCCTCAGTCTGGTGGTACTGTCTCTGATACTCCTGTATCTCTTGCCTGATGGGAACAGTTGAATGATACTCTGCACAAGGTGGAAGGGGTCCTCATTGATTTTGTATGGCCTCTTCAGACAACAATTCCAGTGGATAACATCGATAGAGGGGAGGGAGACTCCAGTGCTCCTCTTTGCCTATCTTATGGACCTGTGAATTGACCTTCAATCCATTTCTCTGCTGCAACCATACCACACTGTGATGCAGCTGGCCAGGACACTCTCAATAGAGCTCCTAGAAAAGGTTGACATAATGGTGACGAGTAGCCTTGCCCATTTCACTCTTCTCAGGAAGTGCAGTTGTTGAACAGGAGTGGGCTGAGCATACAGCCCTGAGGTGTGCCAGCACTCAGCATGACAGAGCTCAACCAGGACTGACTGTGATATTTCTGTTCAGATGACCAGAATCCATTTACAGAGAGGGGTATAAAGTCCCAGCAAGAATGACCGAACTCTTTATGACACAGGTCTAAGTTAATGGTTCTCAAACTTTTTTTCCCACTCACATACCACCTTAAGAATTCCTTACTAACAGAGCCCTTATGAGAAACATTGATCTAAGATGTAGGTGGCCTTCAGATATTCATCAACTAGACACAATAAAGTTCCTTTTTGCTCATCTCTCATTGCCTAACATGGACAGGAATTTCTTGTCCACTCCCCTCTATTCAATGTTAATCTGTAGACTCGTTACCTCATACAAATAAAGAAATCACTTGGCAAATAATATGGTCAACAAAATATTTTAAGTATATCCTAAGAACAGAAATTTTACACATGTGCTACAAGAGAGTACAGTAAAAAAAACAAACTGCTGAAGGAATTCAACAGGTCAAGCAGCTTCTGTGGAGGCAGAGGGACACTCAATGTACTGTCAAGGCACTGCATTAAGACTACTTAGAACTTGACTCAAATGTCTCTGGCTTTTGGAGTGGTTGAGGCCAGAGGTAGATCCAGGCATCAGGCAATATGTGGGTAACAATGGAAGCAGGTAGAGGATGACAAAAACAATTGCCTTGACCAGATTTCCCATTTCAAGCCAACAGGCTCTCCAGCAATTCACCATTGAGAACATTACTGCATGTCAGAATGGCATCAGATAGCTAGGGCTAGGATTCCAATCATTATTTTCAAAACATACAAGGGTCTAAATACATGGGTGGCTGCTACACTTCATGATCCATGACTTGCATTTGCAACATGGAAACATCTTCGCTTCACAACCCCTTTAAATCTCCTTCCACTCTTTAAACTAAAGCCCTCTTTGTTTTTGATGTACAATTTTATATACCTCTATCAGGTCACCCTTCAGCCTCCTTTACTCCAGGGAAAACATGCCTAGCCTATCCAATCTCTCCTCATAACTAAAGTTCTCCAATCCAAGGCAACATCCCAGTGGATATCCTATGCACCCTCTCCAAATAACCGCATTCTTCCTTCAGTGAGAAAATATAAACTGCACATAATACTTCAAGCATTGTTTTTGTAAAGTTGCAACACAACATCCCAACACTGACATTCTATACCTGGCAATGAAGGTTAAGATGTCATATGCTTTCTTCAACTCTCTATTTCATGTGTTGCCACTTTCTGTGAACCAAAGCCAAATTCAATCAAATTAATGATATGAACTAACATTATATAGGCTTTCCCCAATGATCTTCGAATATAATTTTGAAGGGAATTTGCCTGTTTCCCCTCAGTACATTTTCCAAAAAAGCAGACAGATCAAAGAACAAAAAGATGAAATCTGACTTTCAACTCAAGTAGAGTTTACCCTCTTCTTTAATTTGTGGCATCAAAAATTTGCATTATCCCTATAAATATAGAAATCACTTCAGCAATTCACCTGTGTGCTGCAAATGTCTAGGACAGTACTCTTCAACACTTCCTGCTTTTGTTGAGGCTTTGGGATAATCTTCTGTTTCCATAAGCAATCTGTTCATGTTAATGCACAACCTGAAACCTCTACTTTAACTAGGAAAATAACAGCAATGGCGATCGAATGGAGAAGCACCATTAGCATAGCAGTTAGCTCAACTCTATTAGCGTGCTATATCTCTAAATTAAAAATTAAAATGAAAAATATAGGGATCAACATTGAGATTCTTGAATTACAAAGAATAACTGCTGTGGGGATTACCTTTGGAAATTTTAAATTTATCAAATGAGCAGACAATAAAATGTGGACTATCAACAGCAAAAACAACAAAATTAGAACATAAAACACTGAATATAAAACCTGTCTGAAGGTGGAACTCATACACTAATACTTTGCCAAGAGAAACACCAATCATCAAAATAAAATTTTCTCAAAAACATATTGATATTATTGTATTATATGCAACAATCATAAATTGAAGTTTGCATCTGAACAAATGGATACAAGTAGCATTGCATTCTTTTGCCAAAAATGATAAAAATCATTCAGTTGATAAAGGCATCAAAGAGTTGCACTCTTCATTCATGTGTAGGGATTTGTTGTACTGCTCCATTAACACCAATACCAGGCGGCATCATTACCAATAGATGTAAAACGATGTTCGTTTTCTGCATTTCCACCAAGGTTTATGTTGACTCCTCAATGAAATCTATAATTTTTTAGTTGGAGTGGGCTAGCTTTAATTTTTTGACCACCAATTTGATTTAACTTTGTAATGCTTAAACAAACAGATATTTGATTATTCACAAGATATTTAAAAATGGCTTGATTCTTTATTCATCAGCTTCTCCCATTCATTAGTTTTTCCTTGTCAGCATATATTCATGCAAATCAATGGAATTCATTTAAAATTGGTATTATCACAATCTCTCTGCATTAGAATGCAATATTTTCTCTGTGAGCCTGGTAAAAGGTACCATTATGATTTCAATTAGGTATGATTGGCACCTAATTGGGTAACCAAGATTTCTTGCTGAGTGAGTTTCCACTCCAGTGTAGTGCTATCCTGAGCTTAAATCTAATTTGTTTAAAGAAAAAAATGTTCTTTCCTCATACAGTAACTTAGCTAAAGTGATTGGACCCTGATTAAACTGTTGCCAGCTACATGAATTTCAAACTTGTGATAAGGTATTTTAATAGCCTTACTGATAACTCCTAACAACATTCTGACGTTGTTATGTACAAAATTCAACATTTCTCATTACTGCAGGTGAGAGCAGGGGACAGGGGATGGTTATAGTCACAGTCTGGAATAATGCACAGAAAAAATTTTGCTAATATCATTCACAGAGCAGTAAGAATTCATATTCAGGGAATATTAAAATAAAATGTGTATTAACATCAGTGAATGTCCATTTGAAGATGTTTTGGCTAAGAAAGAGAAAAAGACTATGTTCTGACGACAGGTCATTTCCCTATCTTATACAGAGAAATAAAGAACAAATTGACTTTTTAACAGAGCTTGATTTTTTATCTATTTTTTTGTGAAATAATTCTTCTGGAGTAAGTAATATGCCCAAATGCACAACCTGCACAGTAATTTGCAAATGATTTTATTTTTTACACAGATTATCGGTGTCTTGCAAGAAGTTGCTAGCTTAACATCAGGTTCTTGCACAGTTGAAAATGACTCCATAGTGTCAGTTACAAAAATGATTGACAGCTATCAGAGCTCTGCTTTGTTCAAATCTCAACTGTCTTTTTCCAGAGAATACAAAAACTACAGATGTTGGTGTCTTGGGTGAACTGGAGGGACTCAGCCGATCAGGTAGGAGCCATGGATACAAATTGTCAGTCCCAACCCGAAACCTTGACTGATCATTTCTATCCATGCTCACTGGCCCTCTGGCTTCTCTTTTCACAGGTTCTGGATACAATTGTCAATTGAATGCATTCTTCATTCGTAATTGAACCCCGTGCAGCAGAATCCTATGTTATTTGAGTTGTACTAAAATTGGACCATGTTTGATGTTCAAGCTAGCTTACGATGAAGATATTATGGTTGTCTCGGTAACAATTCTTAAAATTTATAATTCAAAAACCACTCAAAGAATAACTTCTGTTATAGCAGGCTCCGTATTTTCTATACTATACTGTTACAATATTTGTCCACATCATGAATAAAACAACTTATTATATTTTATCATGATATGCAACATCTACTTCTTCTGCAGATGATCTTTTCTCTGTATGTCATACATTCGGAACTAAAATCAGCAGATCTGAAGTACAAGCTTTTATTTTTTTATCAGAAACTCTCATAAACATCTAATTCTCACAATTTCCTACTAATGTGGATTGATCACATTTATATTTAACAGTATGGAACATGTTTTGTCTTCAACCACAGCAGGACTTATGCAACGGATAATTGACCTATTGTGTTTCAGTTTTCAGTATTTGTAACAATACTGGTTAGGTGGATCAGCCTTTTAAGATGACAAGAGCCCAGAATATGAGATTATCAACTATAACAAATCGAATAAAGGTAATGATAGTTCAACAATTTTCACTGCAAGATTAGCATTCAAAGGTAATGACACTAAATCATGGAAAGGGATTACCAAAATCTGCAGTCAATTTATAAACTATTACAAATTAATACCTGTCCTTAATATGCAATATTACAAAACCAATTGACAAAAAAACCAACACGCAGTTTGAAAAAGGAAATTTTGTTCTTACCTCAACAAAATGTCAGAGGCCAAGTTCTTGTCAAACTCACAATTCAATACTGCTATGTATCTGCCTTCCTAGAAGACATGTTTTTCTCCCCTTCACTCCTGCTGCTCTCAAGAATGAGCTCACTCCACCCACACACAGAACTGTTAAGTCTCCTGTAGCTCTGCGATAACCATCCTCTTGCACACAGTTCTGATCCTGACGCAACAGAGCTGGTTGATTAGTGTAAAATCATTGGTTGCTGGATCTGTAAAGAACTGTTTCACCTATAGCAAGCTGTGCTGTTCATTCACAAGGTTTCAACAAAAGATGCACTTGTCCATCTCAAAGCAGTGGACTTACTATGCATACAAATAATTTTATTTAGTTCATGTACTGGCTCATCATAAACCTAGTAACAAAAATAATATGAAATGATCATAAAAGCTAGCTTTCCAAATATAAGGCCTGTCAAAAACCTGGCACCCATGGCAACAACAGAACATTAGTTATCAATCAAAGGATTAATAACTAGTCTGCAACTATATAACTATAACTGAATGTCTTACACCTATATATATTCTCATAAAAAGCACAGAGAACAAATAGCTGGCTCCTCTGCCAAAACAATCTCGAACAAGATAAGTAAACAGCAGCAAGGGATAATGCAATACACGAAAGTGCTGGAGAAACTCAGCAGGTCACACATTATCTATAGGAGGTAAAAGGCAGTCAACGATTTGGGCCTGAGCCCTTCATTGTTGCTGAAAAACATGTGGATGCCGATTAAAAATGTGGTGGGAGGAGGAGAAGAACAAAAGAAAAGAAAGAGGAGCTCAGGCTAACAAGTGAGAGGTAATAGGTGGATACATGTGAGAGGATGGAAGAGAAAGAAGCTGAGAAGTAATAGCAAAGGTTAGAGGGCTAAGAAGTATAGCTCTCCGATTATGGAAGGGAAGGGGTGGGGAGACAGAAGAAAGGAGATGGGGGGAGAGAGAGAGAGACTGGGGAGGGTTAACGGAAATTGGAGAAGTTGATATTGATGCCGTCTGGTTGGAGATGAGAGAGAAAAAATAGAACATCTTGTTCCTCCAATTTGCCGGTGGCCTTTATTTGGCAGTATGAGGCCATGGACAGACTTGTCAATGTGATAAACCACTTACTCTAAATTGTGTTTACAGCAGTCACACAGCCCAAAATGTTTAGGGTCTACACTCATGTTTGCAAGAATACCTGACCATAGTAACAGGATCACTGACTGAGTTGTTCTGCCCACCAGGAATGGGTGCTATCAATAAAAAAAAGCAAATCTAAAATAAAAATATAAAATACTGGATCAATGAGCACATAACTTGTGGAAAGAGAAACAATGTTAGTGTTTCAGATCAGACCCTTTATCAGAACTCTCCTTTCAGCAATTTCTTGCAAGCAAACTCTGGTTAATCACATGAGCAAGATCAAAGTTTATTCTGTTTCCTTGGGGAAAAAAGACCAGTGAAATTACTCTGTCCTTTCCCTTACCAATACTATCCTCCTTTTCTGTCCATAAATAAAATTAATTTAAAAACTTCAAATCATTAACCATTTTTTCCTCTGACATTAGAACTTGTACAAAATATTAATCCACAACATATCTGGCCATAATATGACATAAAATTTTAAAATCTGAGGGCTAACTGATATGATCAGAGAAAATTTGGTCTCTGAATCATTGTAGATTTTCTGAGCATTGGAGGGAATTGTGGTGAAACCACTCATGTATGTAAATACCTTTGACCTTGTATGTTTTTTTTAATTTTTATTTTTCACACTATGAATCACACTAACCAAAATACACACAAACATTTCCCTCTTGAATATACACAGTGTCATTTTCTCCCCTTTTTCCCCCCTCCCTTCTTCACACCCCCCCCCACCCACTCAACGTTCAACCTATATGATACATTAAACCCATTAAACAATGTCATCATCTTGTATGTTGACCCTGCTCTCACTGGCCAGCTCATGACTCCTCTCCTTTATTCCCCATAAAGGCTGTCATGCCACAACCCTGTCCCCAGTTCGAGCCCAGGTCAGTGTGAGCCAACAACTCAAGAGATCCTGTCCATCTCTAGCTAATAAAAGCCTTCAGTTCCAGTACTTCAGTCTTTTGGTTAATTGATCGTGCATCAATTTTATTAGCTGGAATTTTTGCTTCCTTGAAACATGGATAAGTATCTGATGTTTGATCGCCTGGAAATCGACCTGAGAGAACCCAAGGCGGCCGACAAATTCGCTCTCTGGCACCGCTGCCTCAAAAGACTCCTCGCTGCCTCCACAGACACGATCCAGGACAACAAGATAGGTACCATCTGCTACTTTCGTATATCGGGCACCGGGATCTACTGGATGGTACAGGACTGCCGAACCTATAGAGAAGCCATGGACATCTTAAAAGACCAGTTCAAGATACGGGTGAACAAGGTCTACATGCGGCACGTTCTCCACTCATGCAGTGACCCGGGAGATTTTTAATGAATTTGCCGGGGCCCGGCAGGAGCTTGTATGGGACTGTAACTGCCAGACTGAGAGTGCTGAGCAGCATGCACAACTACTGATGAGAGACACATGCGTGGCTGCCACCTGATCTGACTATATGAGGCAAAAGCTGTTTGAACAGAAACAATTGAGCCTACCTCAAACCATCGAGCTAGCGAACACCCTAGAAGGGGCCATCCGCAATTCTGACACATGCGCCACCATCTTGGGAAGCGGGATCGCAAACCACCCGTACTGATCTGATATCCTCCGCCATCAGCGCCCGTCCCCAATGCACTACCTCTGTGGGCAGGGCAAGCACCCGAGGATTGCCAATTGAGGAAAAAAGTGACACTTTGAGAAGGTCTGTAAGTCAGTAAAGCAAAGCCCTAAGCCCAGCAGAGGCACATGCGAGAGCAGACCGCCACTTACGGGGAACAGGGATGCACACACGCTATGAAGACCACTGACCACTATGACATCACTTTCATCTTCTTCCTCATCACTTCTGGTGATAACGTCAACTCCGCTTTCTCCTTTTTCTCTCCCAGCTAGTGACGGCAGGGCAGCATGCAAGCCATGGGGGCAGCCATCATGACCGCCATCTTGTCAGGTGACCCTGAATCAACACTGACCACATCAACTCTACAGGGCCATGATGGGCATCCAGGTAAACGGCCTCCCCACCTCGTGCCTCTTTGACAGTGGAAGCACTGAAAGCTTCATTCACCCTAACACAGCACAACAGTACTCTCTGGAATTGCAGCCAGATAAGTTCAGCGTCTCCCTGGCCTCCAAAGTCAAATCGGCAAAGGTCCGAGGGAGCTGCACAGTAACTTTGATGGTCCAAGGGACTGTTTATACTTACTTTACGCTCCTTGTTCTGCCACAGCTTTGCGCACCTGTCATTTTGGGGTTGGACATTCAATGTAACTTAAAGAGAATCATTTTCGACTACGATGGGCCACATTCTCCCCTCACAGACTGTAACAAGCAATTCGTGAACTAGGTGCTGCCCCCTTCCCACTTGATTGACCATCAGCCCCAGGCCATGCTGCCACGCCCAACATGTGTTATCTCCATGCTCCTGATCTCCCCCTGCCCCGTTCACTAATCTCACCCCTGACCATAAGCATTTTGCCACTAAAAGTCGGCGATGCAGCACGGAGGACAGGGTGTTCATTAAGTCAGAGTGAGACACCTCCTCACTGAGGGGGTGATAGAACAAAGTACGAGCCCCTGGAGAGCCCAGGTAGTAGTAGTAAAGAGTGAGGAGAAACACCGGATGGTCATAGATTACTCCCAGACCATCAACAGGTTCACCTGGCTAGATGCCTACCACTTACTCTGCATCAATATGGTGAATCAGATCGCACAATATAGGGGTCTTTTCCACAATTAACCTTAAATCGGCATATCACCAGATTCTCATTTGCCATGAGGACAGCCAATACACTTCCTTCAAGGCAGATGGCCACTGTACCACTTCCTTAGAGTTGTGTTTGGGGTCAAGAATGGAGTGTTGGTCTTCCAAAGAGAGATGGACCGGATGGTGGATGAACATGGGTTGCGAGCCTCCTTCCCATACCTTGACAACGTGTCTATCTGAGGCCATGACCAGCAGGATCACAACAGGAATTTCCAGAAATTCCTCCAAACCGTGAAGTGCTTTAACCTGACGTATAACTCAGGGAAGTGTATCTTCAGCACACATTGACTGGCTATAATAGGCTGTGAGGTGGGGAATGGAATCATCGGCCTTGAGGTACACTGTCGGTCATAAAGGCTCTGAACAATTTGTTCACCATTTTCAGATAACCCTGCTACATCCACAGTGATAGGGGCTCATCCTTCATGAGCGACGAGCTGCACCAATTCCTCTTGTCCAAGGGCATTGCCTCTAGCTGTACCACCAGCTATAACCCCAAAGGGAAACTGCCAGGTGGAGCGGGAGAACGGCACAGTCTGGAAGGCAGTACTACTAGCCTTAAAGTTCAAGGGCCTCCCTGTCCCTCACTGGCAACAGGTCCTCCCAGAAGCCCTCCACACTATCCGGTCCCTCCTGTTTACGGCCACCAATGAGATATCTCATGAGAGACTCTTTACATTCCCCAGGAGATCAGCATCAGGAACGACCCTAACCTCCTGGCTGATGACCCCAGGGCCAGTACTCCTGCAGAAGCATACAAGGATCCATAAGTCTGACCTACTAGTCGATACGGTCCAGATGCTCCACGCCAACCCACAGTATGCCTATGTGGCGTCCTTGGTCAGACGAGAAGACACAGTATTCATCCGGGACCCTGCTGCAAGCGGGAGCATCTGGACCCCCACCTCCAGCCAACAGTTGGGCACCCCTCTCCCAGCCCTCTAGGGTCTCAATGTCCCACCCCTGGCCTCCCCACCAGCTGGTATACTTGCACCCACCGCCCTGGCCCAGCCGAACACCCCAGCCAAGCTGACTGAGAAGGAACAGCCACAACCGATGGAGGCCACCACACGTTCGGACGTGCACTGGTCACAACACCACAGGAGGCCACTGGACAGACTAAAGTTATGAGGGTGCCTGACTGCACCACCACCCCAGGACTTCTTTGTAAAAATGTGGGGGTGAATGTGGTGAAACCACTTGCATATGTAAATACCTTTGACCTTGTATATTGACTCTGCTCTCACTGGCCGGCTCATGACTCCTCCCCTTTATTCCTCATAAAGGCTGTCATGCCACAAGCCTGTCCCCAGTTCAAGTCAGTGTGAGCCAACAACTCAAGAGATGCTGATCATCTTTAGCTAATAAAAGCCTTCAGTTATAGTACTTCAGTCTTTTGGTTAATTGATCGTGCATCAATCAGGTACTCTTAGAGCACAGAAATTAGGAAAAGTGTTTTCCCTGTCACCTGCAGTTACATTGGGCTGGTAATTGAACAATTACTTTTATGCAGATGTCCTGACTAGGAATGTCAACAGGCCATAGTTTCACATTCTCAACCTGGGGTTGAGAGATAACAATAATCTTAATTTTACGCAGACACTATGATACCCAACCCTCTCAGCCCTTTCCTCTGTTATTTTCTGAAGCCTGCATATACTCAGAATTGCCTTGAGTTAAAGTAAAAACATACAATGCTGGAGAGACTCAGCAGGTCAGTTGTCCTTGGGGATTAATTTGCTAATGATCTGATGAGGCAAATCTTCATGTGAATATTCGCTGACTGCAGAACTTTCATGTTTTCATGAACTTACTAGACCTCCCTTTTCAGGTAAAATCCTCCCAGCCACCTTTATGGTCTTGCACGCTCAATCCTGCTCACTTGTTTGATATCTCTATCTCCTCTCTATCTGGTGTATGTGTTAACTATTTGCTACATTTTTAAAAGGATACAGATTTACTTCTCAGGAGAACAAGCACAATTTCAGTGATCATAATGGGGTTACACTTACAATGGGGTTTCATTTCAGTGATCATAGTGGGGTTACACTTACAATGGGGTTTCATTTCAGTGATCATAGTGGGGTTACATTTACAATGGGGTTTCATTTCAATGAGATTTCAAGTGGGAAATTAATTTCTATTTTCATTTTCAATATTTTTATTGAAATTTAAATTTAAATTCCACATTAAAAAATACAGAGTATATAGGAATACATATTATTATTTTTAAATTACACTTAAATCACACCATATCATCCAACGTAGCCTGCATTCTCAATAAAACAAATTATAATATAGTATTATTTTGTTATTTTATTATAAAAATAAAATCGTAACACACTATCAAAAACAAAGCTGTTTGGCAAAAAGTGGAGAAAAAAAATCCTTATAAGGAGTAATAAAAGTCAACAGCTCTGCATTGATACCAAACTAAAGATTTTGGAAGTAATTCAAAAAGGGTCTCTACAGCATTTGAAAATTATATTCAAATCAGAAATTGAGCATTTAATCTTCTCTAATTTGAAACATGACATAACTTCATGAAACCAATGAGCATGAATAGGTGGAGTGACATCCTTCAATTTGAGCAACACTGCCCATCTAGCCATAAGAGATATAAAGGTCAATACATGCAATTCAGATGCCGTTAAAGATATGCCTCTCTTTAAAAAGTGGAGAAAAAGTTTGAAATACTTCATTCCAGTATTTCCCAAGAATCTGGCATGTCCAAAACATAGGAATTAGTGAAGCATCTACATTGTTGCTTCTATCACAACAAGGAGATACATCCACATAAAAGCAAGATAGTTTGACTTTGGACATGTGAGCCCTATGGACTACTTTAAATTGTAGGTGGAAGTGGAGAGCGCATAAAGATGAGGTATTAACCAATTTAAAAATTACATTCCAAGTTTCTTCAGAGATTAAAAGCTGTAGGTCCTATTCCCAGCCCTTTTTAATTTTATCTGAGGGACTCTCTCTTATTGTCAACATGTCATAAATGTTAGATATTGAACCATTATAAAAAGGTTGTAAATTAAAAATCACATCTATTAAATTCTTATCAATGCTCCAGAAAATTGAGATCACAAAAAAATCTCTATTCTGAAAATAACGAAAAAAATGAGTATTTGCTGAGATATATTTACAGTTGTTCAAAAGAAGCAAGATTTCCCTCAATAAATAAATCTTTCAAACATTTAATGCCTAATCTGCACCATTTTTTAAAAGCTATGTTAGTCATGGAAAGTTAAAAGAAATTATTAGAAAAAATAGAACTAGAAAGAGAAAATCTCAGTAAACTAAAATGTTTTCTAAATTGTATCCAGATCCTCAAAGTATGTAATTTACTTTATTTAAAGATGTGGGAAGTGAGGATCCAATAAGAGAAAAAAATAAAAAAATTTGTAACATAATTAGATTGCAAAGAGACCTAAATTGGACAGACTTCATGGTTAATATAACCAAAACGCAAGATTTTGTATATTGACTACTCAATAATAGAACCTAATTTGGTCAGGCTAAACCTCCATTCTTTATAAGTTTTTGTAGATGGTATTTATTTAAGTGAGGGTGTTTGTTCTTCCATATATAAGATAAGGTTCAATCAAGGGAATCAAAAAAAGACAGGAATAAAAACAAGCAAAGCCTGAAAAAGGTATATGAATGTTGGTAATATATTCATTTTAATAGTTAATTTGACCAATCAATGATAAAGAAAGAGGTTACAATTTGATAATGCCCATGTCACATGTTTTATAAGAGTGAGAAATCTTTCCTTGAATAAATGTTTATAATTGATACACCCAAATAAGTACATTGATTTCTAACAATCTTAAAGGAAAGGTTAGTATTTATCAGTGCCAAAATATTCAAAGGAAAGAGTTCACTTTCATGTATATTTAACTTATAAACTGAAAATTGACTAAAATTAGAAATTAAAGAAAGCATACAGAGCAATGAAATCTCAAGATTTGAAATAAAAAGCAATAAAACATCATCATAAAGCAAAATTTTGTGGGCTGTGCCTTCTTTAAAATGCCAGTAATATTAGATTCTCAAAAAACAATAGCTGAGGGTTCTAGAGGGAGGTCAAAAAGCAATGGACTTAAAGGGCATCCTTATCTGGTTCCATCTAACCATATAACAATTACAGCACGGAAACAGGCCATCTCGGCCATTCTAGTCCGTACCGAACCAAGTGCATTCCTCTAGTCCCACCTACCTTCACCTTGTCCATAACCCTCCATTCTCCTCCCATCCATATACCTATCCAATTTTTCCTTAAGTGACAAAATGGATCCTGCCACCGCTACTTCTCCCGGAAGATCATTCCACACAGCCACCACTCTCTGAGTGAAGAAGTTCCCCTTCATGTTACTTTTAAACTTTTGCCCCTTAACTCATGACCTCTTGTTTCAATCTCTCCTACCCTCAAGGGAAAAATAACCTATCTACATCAACTCTGTCTATCCCCTTCATAATTTTAAATATCTCTATCAAATCTACCCTCAACCTTATAGACTCCAAGGAAGAAAGACCTAATCTGCTCAATCTTTCTTTGTAATCTAGATTCTGAAACCCAGGTAACATTTTTGTAAATTTCTCTGCACTCTCTCTACCTTGTTGATATCCTTCCTATAATTCAGTGACCAGAATTACACACAATATTCCAAATTTGGCCTCACCAATGCCTTGAACAGTTTCAACATTACCTCCCAACTCCTGTATTCTATGCTTTGATTTATAAAGGCCAGCATACAGCATGAGATTCTACTTTCAGGGAATGATGAACCGTTACTGCTACATCTTTCTGCTGTACTGTATTCTTCAATGCGCTCCCATTTACTACGCATGTCCTGTTTTGATTATTCCTTCCAAAATGAAGAACTTCACACTTCTCATCATTAAACTCCATCTGTCATCTTTCAGCCCACTCTTCTGAGCAGTCCAAATCCTTTTGCAATCTTTGAAAACCTTCTTCATTCTCCACAATTCCACCTATTTTAGTATCATCTGCATATTTACTAATCCAATTTACTGCCCCATCATGCATATCATGAGTGTAAATGACAAATAGCAAGGGACCCAATACTGAACCTTGAGGCAGCCTCCAGCCTGATAAACAGTTATCCACTATGACTCTCTGGCATCGCCCTTCCAGCCACTGTTGAATCCATTTGACTATCTCAAAGTTAATACCTAACACAAGAACCTTCCTAACTAACCTTCCATGTGGAAACATATGGAAGGCCTGACTCAAGTCCATTTAGACAACATCCACTGCTTTCCCTTTATCAACATTCCTCGTCACTTCTTCAAAAAAATCAACAAGATGGGTCAAACATGGCCTTCCACGCACAAACCCATGTTGAGTATTCCTTGTCTCTCCAGATACTAATATATATTATCTCTAAGAATGCTTTCCATTAACTTACCCTACCACAGACATCAAACTTACGGGCCTATAATTGCTAGGCTTGCTCCTCGAACCCTTTCTAAACAAAGGAACCACATTAGCAATATACCAATCCTCCGGCACTATACCCATCTCTAATGCCATTTCAAAAATCACTGTCAGAGCCCCTGCTATTTCCTCACAAACTTTTCTCAAGGTCCTAGAGAACATCCTGTCAGGACCTGGAGACTTAGCTACCTTTATATGCTTCAAAATCTCCAATACTTGCTCTTTCTTAGTCACTACATTTTCCATAATTACCCTCTTGGCTTCCTTTACCCTACACAATTCAATATCCTTCTCCTTAGTGAATACCAAAGAAAAGAACTTATCCAAAATCTTCCCCATCTCATTAAGGGTCCAAATACACAGTTGTCCACTCTGATTCTCTAATGAACCAATTTTATTCCTCACTCTCCTTTTACTATTAATATATTTATGAAAACCTTTTGGATTTATTTTCACCCATTTGCTAAAGTCACCTCATACCTTCTTTTAGCTTTCCTAATTTCTTTCTTAAGATTCTTTTTACATTCAATGTATTCTCCACACATCTCCTTTATTCCTTGTTTCTTATATTTATTGAAGTTTAAATGGTTTAGAATTCTAAAAATTTGCAAGAACCCTGGCAGAAGGGAATAAATATAGTAATTTAATCTATTAAATAAATCAGCCCCAAAATTAATTTTTTCTAATGTCTTAGATAAATAATTCTATTCCACCCAATCAAAAGCCTTCTCCGCATCCAAAGATATCATACATTCCGAAACCTCCTTAGAAGGAGAGTATATAATATTTGATACATTTAATATTGAAATGGGAATTCCAATATTTAATAAATCCAGTCTGATCATCACATATAATAAATTAAAAAATATTTTCAAGTCAACGAACCAAAACATTGGATATAATTTTAGTGTCAATGCTAAGTAGAGAAATTGGCCTGTATTAATTTTAAGAATTAGCGAGATGGAAGCATCGTAAAAAGATTGTGGCAACTTGCTCAGTTTAAAAGAATAAGAAAAAAACAGAACATAGGTGAGGTGTAAGTACTGAGTTAAAGCCTTAGGAAATCCATTAGGACCTGGTGACTTCCCAGAATGTAATAAACATATAGCCTCAGTAATATCTTCCTATGAAATGGCTTGATCCAATTGCATTTGATTAGTGGCAGATAGTACAGGACTATTTAATTTATCTAAAAAATTATTCAATACAATATTATCCTTTAGAGCACACATGTCAAACTCTGGCCCGTGGGCCAAATTTGGCCCGCAAGATCATATTAAATATATATTAGAGTTGGCCCGCTGGCCGCCGCGCCAGTATAGCGCATACACACTGAAGGTGAAAATGAAGACGCCGGAGGTGTGGAGGGATCTCAGAGTCCCGAATCCCAGGGATTGGAGCGCTGCACTCAGCCCGCCCGGCTCCCGGACACACAGACGCAGCTGGAGTTGGGGACCATCCTCGCTGGGTCTGCACTTCAGCGGCGACGCCGGACCGAACGTCTCGTTGGCGATGCCTTCCCCCTTGCTCCGTGTGCGGCGGACCCTGCCTCCCGCTCCTTTTGTTGGAGACGAGCCCGGCGCCATGAGATCGCAGTTTAATCTCTCTCCAACCATGGGAGGGGGGTGGGAGCAACGTGCTCTTCTCAGCCAATTCCTCCTCCACCCCGGACGCCGGCGTTTCAACGGGGGGGTTCGGGTGCCTTCGACAGGCGACCGACCTGTTGGTCCAAGACAAGGGGAGAGCGTACAAACTCCACACAGACAGCACCTGAACTTGGGTGAACGTGGAGCTGCGACCCCACATTCCACATCAGGAATGTGTGTAAGATTGGGAGCAGTGAGACGGAAGCTTATTTTGTTCCTGTGATTTAAGCCTTTCTTGGGGTGGGGGGGGGGGGGGGTCCTTCTCTGACCACTTGCCTAACAATTAACCTAATCAGATGTGGAGTTACCACAATACAACAGTTCTCAACCTTTTTCTTTCCACTCGCATCCCTGTGCCATTGGTGCTCTGTGATTAGTAAGGGATTGATTAAGGTGGTCTGTGGGTGGAAAGAAAAAGTTTGAAGACCACTGCTTTAATCATCCCTCATTGACTCGTCATGTGTACGGTTTCAGAACGCTAAAGGAAATGGGCCAATGACAATGACAATGAAAGAGTTTATCCAAAACTATTATTAAACATTTATTTTAATAAGAAAAAGTTTAAAATTACATATGTTGAAAGAAGAGAAAACATGCAGATGTTGTTTGAAAAATTTCAATAAATATTTAGTTCGGCCCTCGACTTAGTCCAAGTTTTTAATTTTGGCCCTCCGTGAATTTGAGTTTGACACCCCTGCTTTAGAGAGTCAGAATGATAAAGTTCAGAATAAAATTCCTTAAAGGTATCATTTATTTCTAAATGATCAGTTGTCATAACACCATTAGCTTTAGTATTTCTCTGATTTACTGTTTGGCTACTAAAGCTTTTAATTGATTAGCCAATAGTTTACCTGTTTTTTTTTCTCCATTAATATAGAATTGACTTTTAGTTTTTATAAGATGGCTTTCAATTGGATATGTTAGAAGAAGCTCATATTTATTTTTAATGAAATTACTTTCAACGGAATTATATTTGAGGTGCGATTTCCTCACCCATGTCTATGTTGAAACGTGCAAACCGTCTATTGATGTGCATTGCCAATTTCAAAACCAACTCCTTCACTGCTGCAATGGGGATCCCAATTATAATTTCTCTCCTTGGTTACTTGGCTAAGTGTTTGTTTCTAATGGCTTTCAACTTAATAGGTTCTGGAGCCCAAATAACAGTACCCTCCACAATGTTTGGGACAAAGTCATTTTTATTTTAATTGCCTGTGTTCCACAGTTTAAATTTGTAATCAAACAATTCACATGTGATTAAAGGGCACATTTCAGATTTTATGAAAAGGCATTTGTGTACATTTTGGTTTGAGCATGTATAATTACAGCACTTTTTATATATAGTCCCCTCATTTCAGGGCACCATAATAATTGGGAAAAATAGCAATTATTATGGATATTAAAATAGTCATCTTTAGTGCTTTGTTGCATATCTTGCATGGAAAGTCTGCTTGAAGTCTGTGATTCATAGACATCACTAAGTGCGGAGTATCTCCTCTGGTGATGCTCTGCCAGGCCTCTACTGTAGCCATCTTCAGCTCCTGCCTGTTTTGGCATCTTGTCCTTTTAAGTTTTTTCTTCAGCATATAGAAGGCAAGCTCAAAAGGATTTAGATTGGTGACTGACTTGGCCATTCAAGAATTTTACAGTTTTTGGATTTGAAAAGCTCCTTTGTTGCTTCAGCAGTATGTTTGGGATCATTGTCTTGTTGTAGTATGAAGTGTAGTCTAATGAATTTGGAGGTATATGCTTGAACTTGAGCAGATGTTTCTATTCAACTCAGAATCAATTTTGCTACATAGCAGTTACACTATCAATGAAGATACTATAAGTGTACAAGTATCTGTGGCAATCATACATACCCAGACAATAACACCCCCACCAGAATGTTTCACAGATGAGGTAATATGCCTTGGATCTTGGGCACTTCCTTTATGCTGCCATACTTTCCTCTTGCCATTACTCTGATACAGGTTAATCCTGGACTCATCTGTCCACAAGACCTTTGTCCAGAATTCTGCAAGCTCTTAAATACTTAATGGCAAGTTGTAATCTTGCCATACTTTTTCTGTGGCTTTCTTATGATTTGCATTTTGGAGTGTAGCCTCTATATTTATGTTCATGAAGTCTTCTGAGAACAGGTCATTGACACATCCACACCTGCCTCTTGAAGAGTGTTTCTGGTGTGTCAGACAGATGTTTGAGGGTTTTTCTCATTATGATGAGAACTGTTCTGTCAACAGCAGTGGAGGTCTTCCTTGGAATACCATGAACTCACTAGTACACTTTCTTCTTAATAATGTTCTAAATTGTGGCTTTTGGTAATCCATAAGTTTGGGCCATATCTCTTACTGTTTTATTCTTGTTTTTCGGCCTCATAATACCTTCTTTGACTTTCAATGGAACAACTCTGGTCCTCATGTTGAAAAATGGCAACTACAAATGTGATCAAAAGCTTGGAAGCATGCCTAGCTCTCTTATACCTGCACCAATGATGCAATTATACATACCTGAGTACTCACAAACACCTGTGAAGCCAAATGTCGCAAACATTACGGTGCCCTGAAATGGGTGAACTATGTATTAAAAGTGCTGTAATTTCTGCATGGTCAAACCAAAATATAAACTAATAACCTTCAATAAAATCTGGAATGTACAATTTAATCATGTGAATTGTTTGATTACAAATTTAAACTGTGGAGCACAAGGCCAAATAAAGGAAAATTATGCATCTTCATCCAAAACATTATGGAGGGAACTATATGTCTGTCCTGTAAATAATATATACTTGTTTTTTTGACAGTCAAAAACAACATCTTTGGAGAAATGCATGATTAAACCAACAAATACATGTCTCTTCACTCTCCCTCTCCATACCCCTCCCCCCACCTCCCACCACCCTAACCAAGAAAGCAGCAAAGCTCTGGCTTGTGCATATCTACAAAGTATTTGATTATCTCATGGTATGCTGAGGCTAATTTCTGGTGAGTGGGCAACAAATTGGCTCCAATATACTGCAATCTAGCTGCATTCATGCAGATACAATTGCCACTCTTCCTGAAATATTTCACCTTCAAATAATTGAAGACATGTGCTTCCTCACATGCCAAAACCAGACTCAATAAAAGGATTCTAATCCATGAATGAATTTCAAGTCATGCCAATATCCCACTGTGATAAATCATGGTGTTCTAATAACTTTGGGGCTTCGTGCCGTAGAATTAACAATTGCAAAAATACAGATGCAATAAAAAATGAAAATGATGGGAATACTCAGCAGGTCAGACAGCTCCTGGGGAAAGAGTTAACATTTCAAGTCAGTGACACCATGTGTAACTGAAAGGATGAGAAAACCAGTGTACTTTAAGTGGAAAGAAAGGGAAAAGGGTTAAAAACAAAGTGAATATTTGTGATACAATGAAGATGAAGATTGTTCAGGAACACACAGTTGCTTTTGGTGAAATCCAAGACAGGGAGTTGAGTTGCTTGAAGGAAAATAAATAAAAGCAGATCAATTAGGCCAGTGAGGAAAGAGAAAAAATGCTGCAAGAAGCAGAACGCAAAGAATGCTGTTCTATGTTTCATGCTAAAATCACTCAGCAGTTCAGGGATCATTTTAGAGAAACACACTATGATTTAATTTTATAGATTGAACAGCAACGAAGACTCTCAAAAACTTCTACAGGTGTACTGTGGAGAGCATTGTGGCTGGTTGCATCACTGTCTGAAATGGAGGCGCCAAATCGCAGGACAAGAATAATCTCCAGAGGGTTGTTAACTCAGCCTGCGACATCACAGGCTCCAGACTTCACTCCATAGAAGAGGTGGTATCTTAAAAAAGCAGCCTCTTTCCTTAAAACCCTCCATCACCCAGACCATGCCCTCTTCACCCTGCTACCATTGGGAAAAAGGTACAGGAGCCTAAAGGTGAGCACTCAGCGGCACAAGGACAGCTTCTTCCCCACTGCCATCAGATTCCTGAATAATCAATGAACCAAAGACACTGCCTGACTTTTCGTGCACTGTTATTTTTACATTTTTATAGCAATGTTGTAAGATGGTTATAATATGAATGTTTGCTCTACGATGCTCCCGCAAAACACTGAATTCCATTACTTGTTCATGACAATAAATTTTGATTCTGATTCTGACTTAAGTCATAGCTGGCCAACTTTGACACAAACAAGAAATGCTGGTTATCTGAATTTGTTTAATTAAACATTGAATTCTGAGGACTGCAACACACCCAGACTGAGGACCTGCTCTTTTAGTTTATGTTAGTCTTTCTGGTTGAAGGCAGAGATCAAAGGCAGAGGTCAGCATGTGAGTGGGACAAAGAATTAAAATGACACGCAACTGGAAGCTTATGGTCACATCTGTAAAATGTACAGAGGTATTCTGTAAAACAGCCACCTGTCATGATAATGAATATGTATGAGATATACCGGAAGTCACGTGGTATGAGAGAGAGATAAGAACACAAGCAGGAGAACAAAGGAAACCGGAGAATAAAAGCCACTGGGAGAAGTTTACCTGATAAAACTTGTGTTTAATGTTTTATTAACTTCACATTTCGGGCCACAAATGTGACATTGGCGACGAGGATGAAAGAAGCTTGAAGAAAATTAAAGACTAAACAAGATTACAGAGGATTACAGACAACTTCAAGGTGATAAGAATTTTCTCTTTGTCTCAGTACTTTTGGGGCTGGAATATTTCCACATGGCTGGTGCAGACGGTGACTTTCTAACACATAGTGGAATTGCTCATTTTGACCCAACGGGTGATGCAAGCACTGTAAGTGTGAAGTGGAAGGCATGGCTGGAAGAATTTGAATCCTACGCCGACAGTCGTGGCCTATTTCTAGATACCGGTACAGTTGAACAAAAAGCGCAAAGAAGGGTGTTACTTCTTTTCACTGCAGGACCCTCAGTTCGGGAAACATTTAAGACACTTTTGAATACTGGAAGAAAGGATGAGTACCAGAAAGCGGTAGATGCATTAAATGCACACTATGTAGTGACACCGAATGCTACATTTCAACGCCATTTGTTTCGGAGAACGAGACAAGAAGATGGCCAGACAATTGCTCAGTACGTGACGAGACTACGCCAGCTAGCTGTTGGATGCAATTACATGCCAGCTGATTTGGACAACCAATTATTGGATCAAGTCGTACAGCACTGCAGATCAGATAAACTCAGAAGACGTCTACTGGAAAGAGGGAGTGAGTTGGAACTCACCGATGCTTTAACCATTGCTGCTGCATTAGAGGCTGCTGAAGGGCAATTTCATACCATGACCCTGAAAGACAACTCAAGCCAGCAAATTAAGAGGCTCTCACATCGCCATAATCAGCCAAGATATTCGTCGACACAGGACGTGGAGTGTTATCGATGTGGAAACCGAGGTCACTTTGGAAAAGACCCATATTGCCCGGCCAAAGGCAAAGTTTGCAGAAAATGTGGAGGTAAGGACCACTTTGCAAAGAAGTACAAAAGCAAGTCCAATGCAGACCAGAAGAGGAAGAGTACAACTTCCAAAGGCAAAGCCTGGGGGAAAGGAAAGTATCCTGGAAAGAAAGATACCATTCGCCAGATAGACGGTGACGATGATGATACCCAGGAGGAACAGAGTTGTTACCAATTTACGTTGAATGAAGTACATCATGAGAAGGTCCCAGTGATCATTGGTGGAGTGACAGTTCAGGTCATTGTAGACTCAGGCAGTGACAGTAATGTGATTGATCGACATTTATGGGAGAAGTTGAAAAGGAAAAAGATCATCTGTACCTCAAAGAAGTGTTCCAGGAAACTGTATCCATACACAGCAACCAAGCCATTGCAGACCATTGGATGTTTTACTGCAACTGTTGAAGCTGGAGATAAGTACACCGAAGCAGAGTTTATGGTCATAGAAGAGAAGGGAGAACCATTGCTGAGTAGAAGCACAGCGCAAGACCTGGCAATACTTCATATTGGAGCTTGTGTCAATTCAATTCAGTCATACGAGGATATGAAGCAAGAATTCCCCGCAGTCTTCCAAGGAGTAGGAAAGCTGAAAGGTCGACAATTGAAGCTAGCGGTAGATGAAACGGTCAAACCCAAGACACAACCAATTCGCCGAACTCCGTTTGAACTTCGTGGGAAAGTCGAAGACAAAATTAAAGAATTGATCGAACAAGACATTATTGAACCGGTGGAACATTCGACACAATGGGTCAGCCCAGTAGTGATTGTGCCCAAACCAAAGGGTGACATAAGACTATGTGTTGACATGAGAATGGCCAATGAAGCTATAATTAGAGAATGACACCCTATACCAACGGTGGAGGAAATACTTCAAGAACTAACTACCAGTAAGATATTCTCAAAAATTGATCTGAAATGGGGCTATCATCAATTAGAGCTGGATCCAGGTTCCCGAGATGTAACTACATTTGTGACTCACTGTGGATTGTATCGTTACAAGAGACTATCATTTGGAATTAATGCAGCTTCAGAGATCTACCAGTATGAAATCCATCGAGTGATTCAAGGCATTCCTGGAGTTGCCAACATTTCTGACGACATCATAGTTCATGCACCAACGAAGGAAGAGCATGACAAACGGTTGAGGCGTGTACTATCTAGACTACAGGAGGCAGGCCTTACCGTGAATGGAAACAAGTGCCAGTTCGGTGTGTCAGAAATGGACTTCATGGGACACAGACTTACACGGAAAGGACTAAACCCTGCAGAGGCCAAGGTGAAAGCTATTGCAGAGGCACGTGCACCTCAGAACGCAACAGAGGTGAGGAGTTTCCTAGGATTGGTTAATTTTTGTGCAAAGTTCATTCCTAATTTCGCTACAGTGGCAGAACCACTAAGGAAACTAACCAGGAAAGGTGTACCTTTTCATTTTGGATCTGAGCAGAAGAAAGCGTTCACAGTGCTGAAGCAAAGCCTGACAGATGCAAAAACTCTTGGATATTACGATCCGGCGGCATCAACCAAAGTCATAGCGGATGCCAGCCCGGTTGGTTTAGGAGCCGTGTTGGTCCAGATGCATGATGGAGGACCACGAATCATTGCCTATGCCAGCAGATCGTTATCTGATGTGGAAAGAAGATACTCTCAGACAGAGAAAGAAGCACTCGGACTTGTATGGGCCTGTGAGAGGTTCCATGCATATTTATACGGCATTGAATTTGAACTCATCACAGATCATAAGCCATTAGAGGTGATCTATGCACCTAGATCCAAACCATGTGCCAGAATAGAGAGATGGGTACTCAGACTACAACCCTACAAATATAAAGTAATCCACATAGCAGGGAAAGCAAACATTGCTGATCCGCTGTCCAGATTGGTGAAGGATGGAGGTCCACAATCCAAGTCAGAATTGGGAACTGAAACAGAGAGCTTTGTACGCTTCGTAGCTATTCAGTCGACGCCGAAAGCTGTGACTACGAAGGAAGTCGAGAGAGAATCCAAACGAGATCCAGAACTCATGGAAGTAAGAGAATGCATACAGAGTGGACAATGGGACAAGTGTACTCACAAGGCTTACATTCCCATTAGAGACGAACTTTGTTGCATTGGACTGTGTGTATTAAGAGGTTGCAGATTGGTGATTCCGCAAAGATTGAGACCGAAGATCGTATCCTTAGCGCATGAAGGACACCTAGGTATTGTTAGTACCAAGCAAAACCTCAGAACCAAGGTATGGTGGCCAAGTTGTGATAAAGACGCAGAGAAATTTGTTAAAACTTGTCACGGATGTCAAATCATAAGTAGGAGTAATCCGCCAGAACCGATCCGGAGTATGCAACTTCCAACAGGACCATGGATCGACGTAGCTGTTGATTTTCTTGGACCTTTACCAACGGGTGAATCAATTATGGTAGTGATAGATTACTACAGCAGATACTATGAGTACGTGGTGTTGAAGTCCACAACCACTGAAAAAGCAATACAAGCGTTAGCAGAGATATACGCAAGATATGGATTACCTGTTACATTATACTCTGACAATGGTCCACAATTCATTTCAGAGACATTTGCAGAATACATGAGGACCACAGGTATCCACCATCATAAAGTAACTCCGAAATGGCCGCAAGCTAATGGAGAAGTAGAGAGACAAAATCAGTCCATTGAAAAACGATTGAGGATTGCACACGCAGAAGGACAAAATTGGCAAGAAGCATTGCTATCTTATGTGGCTGTCTATCGAGCAACGACTCATGCAACCACTGGAAAAAGTCCTGCAGAAGCATTTTTTGGGAGAAAAATCCGCACCAAAATGCCAGAAATAAAGGAAATCCGAGACGACCAGGAGATGAGGGACCACGATGCTGAAAAGAAAGGTGCAGCAAAGTTGTACACAGATTCGAAACGTGGAGCCAAGTACTCAGACATCATGCCAGGAGATAATGTTCTAGTGAGGCAATGAAACTGGTGGTAAGCTAGACACACCTTATTACCATCAACCCTATACTGTCGTATCCAGAAGTGGCAGTATGGTGACAGTCAAGTCTCCGACTGGAGTCCTGTATAAGAAATTTCATTGCATGGAATATAGGAGTTGGGAGGTGATGTTGAGATTGTATAAGACGTTGGTGCGGCCTAATTTGGAGTTCTGTGTGCAGTTCTGGTCGCCTAATTATAGGAAGGATATAAACAGAGTGGAGAGAGTGCAGAGAAGGTTTACCAGAATGTTACCTGGGCTTAAGCATCTAGAGTATAGGGAGAGATTGGACAGATTAGGTCTTTATTCTTTGGAGCGTAGAAGGTTGAGAGGGGATTTGATAGAAGTATTTAAGATTATGAAAGGGATAGACAGAGTGGATGTGGATAGACTATTTCCGTTAAGAGGAGGAAAGATTAAAACAAGAGGACATGAGTTAAGAATTAAGGGGCAGAGGTTTAGAGGTAACATGAGGGGGAACTTCTTTACTCAGAGAGTGGTAGCCGTGTGGAATGATCTTCCGGGAGAAATAGTGGCGGCGGAGTCAATTGTATTATTTAAGAAAAGGTTGGACAGGTATATGGATGAGAAGAAGATGGAGGGTTATGGGCATTGTGCAGGGAGGCGGGACTAGAAAGGGGTGTTTGGTTCGGTGCAGACTAGAAGGGCCTAATGGCCTGTTTCCGTGCTGTAATTGTTATGTTATGTTATGTTATGTTAAGTGTAAAAAGGTACCAGTCCAGAGATATATCAAGCGAAGAGGTTGAAAGGCCAATACGAGATGCTGAAACTGAGAGACCTGATGATGTTCCAGAGGCAGTTACCAGCACTCCTGATGAAGTGACTAGAGCGCCAGAAACACTCGAAGCCGTGGCGAGCAGTATTTCCGATGCTGAGAGTGAACAACCGAGAAGCGACGAAAATATCGCAGGCAGGCCGAAATGAAACCAGAAAGCGCCCAAACGATACGAAGACTTTGTTCCATAGTTTTAATAAGAACTTTGGGACAGTATTTTAATCTTATATCATAAAGTGCATGTATGAGTGCTGTAGGAAGTAAATTTTATGTAGTTGAGTTATAGTATTACCATTAGTTACGATGTTTGTATGTTTCCGAGGGATATTGGTAAGTGAAGGTAAAGTTTATTTCTGATTAAAGGAGGGATGTCATGATAATGAATATATATGAGATATACCGGAAGTCACGTGGTATGAGAGAGAGAACACAAGCAGGAGAACAAAGGAAACGGGAGAATAAAGACACTCAGAATTTTACCTGATAAAACTTGTGTTTAATGTTTTATTAACTTCACATTTCGGGCCACAAATGTGACACCACCCAACCTTGTTTTTCTAATACTGAGGAGGACATATTGCAAGTATTGGAAGTACAAGTGAATTGTTGCTTCAAATGGAACAAATGTTTGGATCCTGGATGGTGGGGATGATGTTGAGGTAAAATAGTGCATTTCCTGCAATTGGATGGGGAAATATTTGAGAAGGGAAGTATTTGGTGGAAGAACAGATAAGGATATTGTGGAAGGAATAGTCCCTTCAGAATGCTGAGATGTTTACAGAGAGATTAGAAGAGATGGGTGAAGGACAGGACAGCAAGAATCTTCAGGAGTGGTGAGGAATATATAAAAGACGAGGTGGAATTGCAATAATAATTACAGAGACCATTACTACAGCAATATCCTAGAAGACTGTTCACATGAGGCCATACAGGTAGACATTATAAATAAAATGGGGCAGTCACTTTCCTGGGGATTCATTACAGGCCTCCTGATAGTCAATAGGAGATAGAGATGTAGCTATGTGAACAAATCTGGGAGAGAATGATGAACTTCCCCAATGTTACCTTTAATGTGAAGAATAATGAGGCACTCAAATTCTTAAAGTGCATCCATAAGAGCTTTTTTTTGAGCCAGACACACATATAGTGCAGCATAAGAAGGGACATTACTGAATCTAATCATTGGGAATGCCACTGACAAATTGTTGAAGTGTCCATAGAAGAACATTTTGGAGAGACCAAGTTTAATTCAGCAAAAATTATGGAAAGGCAAAGGGATGTTCCGGAAATGAAGACCATGAATTGGAGGATGGCTACCTAGATGGGAGCAGATGTTATGGGAATATCTATATCCAGGACAAGTGAAATTCATTCAAAAGTAAAATATTGGCAGTTCCAGGCCAATGTGTTCCCAATAGGGTGAAAGTCAAGAAATCTTGAATGTAAAGGATATGAAAGATGAACAATGTTAAAAGGAAAAGGATGCATTAAAATTCCCTTAAGGAGCACAGAAAGTGTAGGATGGGGTGGGGTTTACTTAAAAAGTAACTCAGGAAGGTAAAGAAGAAAGCACAAAACATAAATTGATGACAAGTGTGATATTTGTCATCAAAATAGTCTTCAGTACGGCCTTTAACAAGGTCCCACAGGGGAGACTGGTTCAAAAGGTTGGAGCTCATGGGATCCAGGACAAGTTGTCAAACTGCTGGATCCAAAACTAAGTCAGTAATTGGAAGCCGAAGTG
This sequence comes from Narcine bancroftii, assembly GCF_036971445.1. Lineage (NCBI taxonomy): Eukaryota > Metazoa > Chordata > Chondrichthyes > Torpediniformes > Narcinidae > Narcine > Narcine bancroftii. The sequence continues at coordinate 246,877,152 of NC_091470.1, read as the reverse complement.
TCATTGGACACCTGTAGCTAGTGATGAACCCCAGGAATCACTGTAATTTTTCCTGCATGTGATATTCATTTCCAATTGGTCAACCTATACATGATTAGAACAACTTTATAAAGCATTGCAAATGCCACAGCTAGTGTCCAGTTCTGGGCATCACATTATAGGAAAGGCACAGTTGTGTGGGCGGACATGCAGTGAAATTTTCCAGTTATGAGGAAAGAATTTAGAGGTCGAGTTTGCTTTTCTTCAAGCATAAGGCTGAGGGAGGATCTGAAATGCAAGATTATGAGTGGTTTATACAGGTTAGATTATACAGAATTATTCCCCATAGCAGAAGCATCCAAATCTATAGAACACATGTTCAAGCTAAGGAGTAGAAGCTTAGAGGGGATTTAAGAAAAAACTGTTCTTACCCAGAGGGTGGTTGGAATCTGGAACACTGTCTGAATGGGTAGAGGAGACAGGTGGTCTTACAACATGCAAGAAATATCTAATGAACATTGGAATTGTCAAAGTATATATACCCGGTAACTATGGACCAAGTGTCAGTAAATTGATCGCTGATGATTAGAAGGATTATGATGGGCTAAAGGCATTCTTCCATGCTGTACAATTATATAAATCTGTGGCTCATAATGGGAGCTTATTGAAGGGTGCACAAGGAGCAGGGTTAGGTCATTCAGCCCATCGAGGCCACTTCACCATTTGTACCATAGCCAATGTATTTTTCCTCTCATCTCCCTTCTCCTGATAATCATTGACACCCTTTTACTCATTGGGAATCTATGAAACCTTTAAATATTGCCAGTGACTAGGCCATGAATTCCAGATTCACCACCCTCTGGTTGAAGATATTTCTCCTAATTTCTGTTCTAAAGGAACATCCTTTCATTCTGAGGTTATGCGCTCTAATCCTAAGCTCTCCCGCAACTGGAAACATTTTCTCCACATCCACTCCAATCCGGCCTTTTCAATGTTCAGTAGGTTTCAATGAGAATCCCTAATCATTTCTTCCCTTTCCATATGATGGCAGATTATGTCCCTCACAATTTCCTTCATTAACTTTTCCACCACTGATGTTAGACTGACCTGCTGTTCCTTAGCTTATCCTTGCAGCCCTTCCAAATTCTTATGAATACAGATCCAGAGCCATCAAAATCTACTTGCATGTTAATCCTCTTATTCCCAGGATCATATTCGTAAACCTCCTCTGGACCCTCTCCAATGTTAGCAAATCCTTCCTTCAATAGGAGGTCCAAAAATGCTCACAATGCTCCAAATGTAGTCTGACTAATGCCTTATAAATCTTCATCATTACATTCTTGTTTTTATACGCCAGTCCTCTTGAAATGAATGCCGACATTGCATTTGACAGAAGATGTGGAAGTTGGTGGGTGGAAAGGAACATTATCTAGGTCTGCTGGGGGGAAAAAGAGATATGGTAGGTGTGGGAAATAAAGGGAAATGTGGCATATCAACATTTATGTTTTTATTACATTGTTAATTAACCCCATATGTCATCACATTCTTATGCCGGAATGAAAATATGTTCAGTAAAACACCCAAAAAGACATAGGTTGGCTGGAGTAAAACAAAAACATAAAATTCCAGATGTAATGCAACAAATCAGAAGGCAGCTGCATCAATATTTCTGGTAGGAAGTGGTCATACAGTTCTTCCCTTTTTGCTTCCATGCTGATTCCATGAGGGACTGCTGGCCTGTACTGACTACCAATTCAACAATTGTGCTCCCAATCAAGTCCACGTACTGGACAATGTGATCCACCATGTTACCTCAGGGAAACATATCTTCGGCGCAAGTACATCGTGACAATAAAAAAAAAACAAAGATGCTGGAAATCTGGAATGAAAACAAAAATTCTGGAAGAACTAATCTGCAGGATGAGAAACAGAGGAAGCATCATCGTCTGTTATCCTCTGAATTACTAAGTGTTTTTAAAATGCAGGCATGTAATGGCACAATCAAGGAATTTTGTCTCTACATGGGCAGTCTAAAAAGGAATGTGCAGGAATTTTGAGTCGATTCCAAGACAGCGATTTATCCTGCAAGACCCTTACAACTTTTTGGAGGAAGCCTTCAGTGTAAATCGTACTGGAAAAATTTGTTGGTCATTCACTCTACTGCACATCCAACCATTGGGACTGTTGCACTCAGGTACTTGCAGTCTAAAAAGGTGCCCAGTATAAACGACCACATGGGGAGTTAATTTTTTCAGCAATTTTCCCGACATTGCAGTCTAAATAACATTACTGATTACATTCTCTTGTTGGTATACGTAATCTGAATTGTACTTCCTCTACCAGGTCTGTCCCCATAGTCTCCCAGGAACTCTACTACAGGTCCTCCTTTTTCTTAGCTAGTCCCATGGAATTAAGGATGACTTGCTTCCACTCCTGTGCATCTTAAGACATTAAAGACATATAGGGAAAATTTTCTGGGGCTCTTCTGGAAATAAATATCATCTATAGCCATGAATGAGTTACCCAGACACTAGAGAGTTATGGTTAGATTGAGGCTGATGTTTTTTCTTTATTTTTGAAGGGCTGCAAGGATAAGCTAAGGAACAGCAGGTCAGCCTAACATCAGTGATGGAAAAGTTAATGAAGGAAATTCTGAGGGACATAATCTGCCATCATATGGAAAGGGAAGAAATGATTAGGGATTCTCAGCATGGCTTTGTGGGTGGGAAATCATGTCTCACAAATTTGACTGAATTTTTTGAAGAGGTGACAAAGAAGATTGATGAGGGCTGGGCATGAACATTTGTCTACATCAACTTCTGCAAGGTATTTGACAAGCATATGCAATAATAGGGTGGTCCAGAAAGTTAGATAATATGGGAACAAGGGTAAGCTGGCCAACAGAATTCAAAATTGGCTTGATGGAAGAGCTGCTGTAGAAAATCATGAGGGTAGACAAGGTGAATGGTCTGTGGTGGGGGCCAACCTCTGTACCTGCAGGAGTGTAAGGGGACAGGACAACACCTGGCCGGCTGTCAATCAGTTGGCCTGAATGGATCAAGCCCCACCCGGTCGGGTGTCAATCACCCTCTGGGATCTAAGCCTGCGCCGGCCTCCCGAGGCCTCACACAGAGTTGCTGCAGCCACAGCCAGCCTGGCTCTATGGAGGTATTTGTGGATTAAAGCCTGTTATACAATCTTTACCTTGTGTGTGTCTGATTCTGTCTAACAGCGCACCACATGGTCACAATTTTTTTTCCCAGAATAAGGGAGTCTAAAACGATAGGGCATAGATTTAAGGTGAAGGGGAAATTATGTAAAAGGGACCTGAGAGGCAATTTTTTTTTTACACAATGGTTTATGAAATGAGCTGCAAGAGGAAATTCCGGAGGCAGGTTTAATTACAATGTTTAAAAGTTATTTAGATGGTTCAGATGGAAACAGACCAAACACAGGTAAATGGGGCAAGCTCACATAAACAGTTTTATTAGCCTAGAGTTGGAGACAAATGCCCTAACACATACCACATAACTCTATAATTTTATACAAGCTACAGCTCCTGGATTTTTTTGGACATACAGCCGGTAACAAGCCCTTTCAATCTAAGAGCCTGGGTTGCCCATTACGCTCAATTAACCTACAACCCTGATATGTTTTGAACAGTGGGAGGAAACCAGATCACTCAGAGGAAATCTACACAGTCACAGGGAAAACATACAAACTCCTTACAGAGAGCACCAGATTCGAACCCCAGTTGCTGGTGCTGGAACAGCATTGCACTAACAACTAAGCTCACTGTGGCACTCCAGTTGGGTATGCATCGTCACGTTTTGAATGTTATACCATTTTGTCTCACCATAACCGAACCATTGTACCTTTCTCCTTCCAGAAAGCTGAGTATTATAATGAGCTAGTAAGTGAAAAAGCTTTAAGAGTGTTGGGATGGATGCATAAAAGATGTTGGCATCTGGAGCAAAAACCAATCAGCTGGACGAGATCAGCAATTGAGCATAGAAGGAAAAAGAACTGAAGGAAAATTAACACTGTCACAATTTCAAGTTGAAACCCTTCACCAATATTCTAATGAAGATGACTATCAAAATTAGAATTTATTGTCATGAACATGTCACAAAATTTGATGTTTTGCAGCAGCGTCACACAATGCAAACACATATAAACCAAATTACAAAATAAATAATATTAATGCAAGAGAAAGAAAAAGACCAAGTTAGGTAACATCTATATTTCATTGCTCATTCTGAAATTTGATGATGGGGGAAGAAGCTGTCATTGTGACGCTGAGTGCTCGTCTTTAGGCTCCTGTGTTTATTTCCCCAATGGTAGCAGAGTGAAGAGGGCATGGCCTGGGTGGTGAGGGTCCTTGAGGATAGAGATTGCTTTCTTAAGGCACCACATCTTGTAGATGTCCTTGATGGAGTGAAGACTAGTGCCTATGATGTTGCATTATTACTTGCCATATCAGTGCATTTACCATATACAGATACAGACCGATTGAGGTTGGATGTCAGAAGAGATAGCAAAAGGCAAGAGCACTACATTTCTGCCCTCCGAAGATTAGCTTTGTGTCTGGTGTAGAAGTCTCAACTGAAGACTCTGAGGGAACCGCCTATAAAATTGCTGGAAATATAAACTGCTAAATGCCAACTGTCTGGCATCAGGTTTGAATGCAGCTTTGAGCTCCTGCTTTCCAGGCTGGATATGATAGAACTAACTCGATTCACATGCTAGTGGCAAGTGCACCCATTGATGATGTATTGTCTCATGGCTCATATTACAGCCTGCAGTGCAGCACTGTTGTAGAGGAGCTCAGACTGCTGCCATGTGAGCTCAAAATTGTAACATAGAGATTGAGGATTACATTCCCCAAGGGTAAAGATGGCCACAGAAAATCAAGAACTGCAGGTGCTATAAATTTGAAATTAAAAAAAAAGCACCAGAAAATAGTAAGTCAGGAAGCATCTGTGAAGAGAACAACAGTCAAGATTTAGGTCAAAAGCCTTTTAACAGAATGTTGATTTAGTTCTGAAGAAAGGTTATTGAAGTGAAATATTAACTTTGGTTCTTTTTCCATGGATTTATTTTGGTTTTCTTCATGAAAGGAAGTTACAGCACTTCTAATTAATCTCCAAAGCAATAGTATCATATCAGTTTTGGACTCTGTGACATTGTGATCCTCCTTCTCAGCACTGGTTCACCTAACAATCGCTGCACAGAGTAGTACATGATAACTTATCAGAGACTTATTGGTAAGTTACAGGAAAGTGGAGTCCGGGGAAGTATATTGGCCTGGATTGAAAATTGGTTGCCTGACAGGAGGCAGAGAGTCGGGATAAATGGGAGTTTTTCAGGTTGGCAGAGAGTGGTAAGTGGGGTGCCGCAGGGGTCGGTGTTAGGCCCACAACTGTTCATCATTTACATTGATGACTTGGAGGAGGGGACAAAATGTGGCATAGCCAAGTTTGCGGATGACACCAAATTGAGTAGAAGAGCAAATTGTAATGAGGATGTGAAGAGTCTGCAGAGGGATATAGTTAAGCTGGATGAGTGGGCAAAGGTCTGGCAGATGGAGTACAATGTTAGTAAGTGTGAGGTTATCCACTTTGGCAAGAAAAATAAAAGAGCTGAATATTATTTAAAGGGTGAAAAACTACAGAATGCTGTTTTGCAGAGGGACTTGGGAGTGCTTGTGCATGAATCGCAAAAAGTTAGGTTGCAGGTGCAGCAGGTTATTAAGAAGGCAAATGGAATGTTGGCCTTCATCGCTAGAGGAATTGAATTCAGAAGTAGGGAGGTAATGTTGCAACTGTATAAGGTACTGGTGAGACCGCACCTGGAGTACTTTGTCCAGTTCTGGTCTCCATATTTGAGGAAGGATATACTGGCTTTGGAGATGGTCCACAGGAGGTTTACTAGGTTGATCGTGGGATGAAGGGGTTGACTTATGATGAAAGATTAAATCGTCTAGGATTGTATTCACTCGAGTTCAGAAGAATGAGAGGAGATCTTATAGAAACATATAGGATTATGAAGGGTATGGATAGGATAGATGTAGGAAGGTTTTTTGAGCTGGCCGGGGAAACTAAAACGAGAGGACACAGTCTCAAGATTCGGTGGAGTAGATTTAGGACAGAGATGAGGAAAAATAGTTTTTCCCAGAGAGTAGTGAATGTTTGGAATTCTCTAAGCAGGGAAGTGGTTGAGGCTGCCTCATTAAACATAATTAAAATTTGGTTAGATAAATTTTTACATGATAGAGGAATTAGGGGATATGGGGAGAAGGCAGGTAGGTGGAGTTAGGTCATAAATTAGATCAGCCATGATCGTATTGAATGGCGGAGCAGGCTCGATGGGCCATTTTTGGCCTACTCCTGTTCCTACTTCCTATGTTCCTAACTATAGTGAAAAGTTGAAAGCAGAACCATGAATGCTGAAAAATGAAATTATGCTCTCTCCAATGGCTTCAAATTCCAGAAACTGTAAATTTAATTTATGCTCAGTATATTTAAACAAGGCGGTAGTGAGATTCTAACATTCCAAATAAAATCATTTTTACATGTTTCTCAAAAACCCCATAAAAGAAAAGGTAACATACCATTTGATTCAATTGCTCGGGAAATGAAGAGGAAATATAAGTTCATGACAAAGACTTGCATCAATGGCTTTGCACTCTCTAATATTTTCTGAAGGGAATTTCTGCTCATCCAGGATACTGTGACCATTTAGTGACAGAGCATGGGTCAAGGGAATGACAGTATAATATGGGTGTAATTAATGGGCATGCAAGCCTTGCAAAGCTTTTGGATGATAGAATGGGCCCTGAATGATAGGATCTGTGAGGACACTACACACAAGAGAATGCATTGCAGGTGATTCTCTGGCCACAATGAGATGGATAAAAATGGAACCAGGTGCGTGATGTACCACCTGCTGGTTGTCAAGCGAGAGCAGTAGGAAATAATGCTTACTGCATTAAAAAAGGTAGACATGATTGTCAAGGAAGGCGAGATAAATTTTGTCATAATTACACAGGATACCATTATCCCTTCTGCTACATTTTTTCTTTGTTAAAATGTGAATGGTATTAAATTACATTGAAAGTGACAAAAGCTATCAATTTTGATTTGAACCATTTGGCACAACATCAGAAATGGCAGAGACTAATTTCAGCAATAATACTGCAACTGTTGGTGTTGACATTTTTTCTGAAGCACCCAGGAAGAAGATATAAACATCTCCTCCACAATCTCCATCAGTACTGGAGCATCACAGGGCTGCATTCTTAGCCCCCTGCTCCACTCAATTTTCCTCAATGACTGTGTGGCTCGATACAAGAACACCATCTACACATTTGCAGACAATATCATGGTCCTTTGTCATATAAAAAGGGGCCATGGGTCAGCATATAGGAGGGAGACTAAAAACTTGGCTGAATGGTGCACCAACAATACCTTGCATCAAAAATGTCACCACAAACAAGGACCTGATTGTGGACTTCAGGAGGGGGAAAAAAAGAAGTGCATGATCCAGTAATCACTGGGGGATCAGAGGTGGAGAAGGTGAGCAAATTTAATTTCCTAAGAATCACTATCTCAGAGGACCTTTCCTGGACCCAACACAACAATGTCATCATGAAGAAAGCATGTCAGTGCCTCTACTTCCTCAGGAGTTTGCATAAGTTCGGTTTGACATCGAAAACCTTGGCAAATTTCTATAGACGTGCAGTGGAAAGTTTGCTGACCAGCTGCATCAGGGCCTGGTATGGGGCACCAATATCTCTGAGTGAAAAGCCCTGCAAAATGTAGTGGACACAGCCCAGTACATCATAAACAAAACTCTAAATGGAATGTTGCCATAGGAGAGCAGTGGCAATCATTATGGATCCATACCACACCGAACATGCTTTGTCCTGACTGGTGCCATCAGGAGAGTGCCACAAGACTCACACAACCAGGTTGAGGAACAGTTACTACCTTTCCACCATCAGATTCCTACACAACAAACTCAGAGATTCATTTTAATGACTCTTACTTTACACATTATTAATTATTGAATATTTAGTTTATACATTGCACACAGCTGTTTACATTTCTTATATATTTCTCTCTTTTGTGTAAATATTTCATTGCACTACCAATCAGTAGAAATCCTGCATGGCCAACAGGAAAAAGAATCTCAGGGTTTTATGTGTTGTCATGTGTGTACTCTGACAATAAATCTGAACATTGAAAGGAAGGCAGGAAAGACTACTTCCCTTTACACCATCAACTCAAGTCAAATTAAGTTTATTTTCTTCTGATTGCACAAGTACAAACCAACAAAACAGCATTCTCCACTCCTTGATGCAAAACACAGAGACACAAAACCAGACATAATACACATACAAACAGACAATACATATGTACAGCAAATATTCATATATACAGATATATAAATATAGTTTAATAAATATGAGAATCTCGGATGGTTTAATGTGAGTATCTCATACAGTCGTTCAGCATTCTCACTGCCTGTGGGAAGAAGCTGTTTCTCATCCTGAGAGTGCTGGCTTTGATACTCCTGTATCCACTTTCATGATGAGTACAGCTGGAAGATGCTGTGTGCAGGATGGAAGGGGTCCTCAATGATTTTGTGTGTCCTCTTCAGACAACAATCTCCATAGATCACATCAATGTGGGGGAGGGAGACTTCAATGATCCTCTCTGCCATTCTTGTGGTCCTGTCGATCGACCTCTGATCCATTTCTCTGCAGCAACCATACCACACGGTGATGCAGCCAACCAGAGCTCCTATAGAAGGTTGACATGATGGTGGCCAGTACCCTGCCCATTTCAGTCTTCTCAGGAAGTGCAGTCACTGTTGCACCTTCCTGATAAGTGAGGAGATTTTAGTGAACCAAGGAACTTGGTGCTCTCCATTCTCTCTGCTACAGAGTTATTGATGTGCAATGAGGGGTGGTTGTTCCTGGTCCTCCTGAAGTCCACGATCATCTCTTTCGTCTTGTACACGATGAGACTTAGTTAATTATTCTCGCACCATTCCTTAAGCTTTGTACTAAGATTGGGGCTGTAATCTTCAAACACCTTCTTCCTGAGGCAACCTGGACTCAGCTGGTGTCTGGAGAATGGCTTCTCTGAGTGGAGACTCCTTATTGTAAAGTAGTCATGTTTTATATGGACTCATTGCGGATATTTACTATTAGGATGGGGTGTCGGGCAGTAGATATGCATTGATAACTTTTATCCTTCATTTTAATATCCCTTTCTCTTATGCATTTCAGGAATGAAACCATGACAACAGAGCTCAGACTGAAACTCTACGAAAATGCAAAGGATCATCAATGATGCTAGAGTGCTGACAGTAAGTTTAATACTTTATTCATTCTTTTTATAGATAAGCATTATCCCAGCAGGAAACTTATTGAAGTTGAAGCACAGCATCTGACTAAAAGGACTGAGGATCAGAACAATGAGCCACATTACTTGCAATCCCAACAGGTTCCCAAAGTTGGCACATTACCCTGAGCATCAACTCCACAAGAAATTACCAGAAGGATAGACAAAATATTTCAAGAATTCCCAGCTCCTTGGAAACATAGAACATGTGCACTAACTCATGGGAAACTCTAATCCACAGCCATTCAAAATTGAAAAAGAGCATTCAGGATGGCAATGATTCTCTCCAGTCTTTTTATCGGAAGTACATAAAAAAAAACAGTGAAAATATCAGAAAGAGTTTATCACCAAACTCCCAAACTGCTTACCCTGACAAATACTGCCTGCCTACCTGTGATAGAGTTTCCTAGTTCTAAACTTGGACCCAGCGCACACTTCAAAGCCCATACAACTGGTGTGAAAGCAAGTCATCCTCAATCCCAAGGGACTACCTAAAATAGCTTTCATAGACACTGGCAAAAGTTAACAAATAATCTGATTGTTTCTGCAATGAAGCAAAAAACCTAAAATCCTTAGTAGTGAGTTAACATATTTCTTTCATTAATAATTATAGGAATTCATAGAACATACATAGCAATTCTCTTTATTTTTGATGATATTTATAGCAGTTAAAATATTTATTTTCTTTTTTATGAATTTGTATGTGGAAATATGTAGTATTAATACAATAGATTATTTTCACTCTTGTTCTCCTTTAGAAATTATCCTCAAAATGCATTTTTAAATTTAGTTAGCTCTGGAAAAATCAATATTTTTATTCCTAATTGCTCTTGAAATAGAGGTGGCAAAGCTACCTATTCAATTGCTGCAATTGTTGCTGTGGACCCCGTCACGGTTTAGATACAACATATTTCCAAATTGGGATGATGGGTGGCTCAGATTGCAATCTTGAAGATGCAGATGTTCTCTTTGCTCAATATCATACAGACAACATCTGCCATTCTGCCTTCATCAGTCTACTCAGTTATATTGTCAAAAATCTCAATCAAATTAGTAAGATGGAATTTACCCCACATAAAGCCATGCTTACTATCACTAATCAGCCCCTGCATTTTCAATTTCACATTAATCCTATTCCTTAGGATTTTCTCCAATAATTTCTCTCACTTGCCTTTAATTTCCTGACTAATCCCTGCTGCCATTTTTAAATTAATAAGCATTGGCTATCCTCTAGTCTTATGGTATGTCACCTATGGTTACCAAAGATTCACACATCTCCATCCCTGCCACATCCATCTCCTCCTTTGCTTCCCATAGCATCCTGAGATAGGTCTCATTTAATACCAAGCAGATTACCCCTTTGGTCCCTCAGGGAGCACACTCCTTCACACTACCTGCTTGGCCATGATATAGAATGTCCTGGGATTCTCTTTAATGTTAATATAAATCTAACAGTTTTAAAGCAGTGATGGCAAAGAATAAGAATGGTCCACAAGTTAAAGTCCTAAATTGGGGCAAAGGCAATTTTTAAGGTATCAAACGAGAACTTATAAAGATTGATTGGGAGAAGCTGTTCGCTGGTAAAGGGATATCTGGCAAGTAGGAGGATTTTAAGAAAGAGACAGGAAGCTGTGGTAAACCACTGTATGTATATATTTATCTGTTTGGGCACACTCATTGGCAGACTGAACCTGTGCCCCCCCCCCCCCCCCCCCCCCACAGGCTCCTGAATAAAGGTGACTGTTCCTCAGCCCCCTCTACAGTGCAGGACAGTCGAGCAGCATGGACATGCCTTTGTTCTATAGCAAATAAAAGCCAATTAATTTGCTCAGCTTCAGTCTTTTGGATTCATTGATGGACAGCAAGTTCCTATTAGAGTGAAGGGCAAGGCTGGCAGGGTTAAGGAAACCCTGATGTCAGTTGCAAACAGTGAATCCTTTGAATATAGAGAATGTTGATCTTAACACTGTTGGTAATCTTAGGTAATCTTAGACACTTAGGTAATCTTCACTATCCTTTATACCACTGACATTGGTGTCATCTGCAAACTTACTAACCATGTCAACCACATTCTCATCCAAATTGAGAATGTGAATGACAAAAAACAATGGACCTTGTCACCCAATGAATCACAGTCCTCCAATCACTACAACTCTCCTGGTCTCCTGCTGCGCTCAGATTTGGGGGAAGCTCTTGGTCTCCTCTGGAAGGCTATTACCCCTAGGAGTATAAAAAAAAACACATTAATGAGGAGAATGGCCACAATGGAAACTTGCACTTGCTGTCTACACCTTCTGCTTTTCATGAAAGCCATTTCACTATTTGTTGCCTCTAACCTTTGTAGTGACTTTCTCACCGATATTCCTGTCCATGATGCAGTTAATTAGGAGCTGCAGCTGGACACACCTCCTGCAGATATAATTGTCAGGGAGACTGAAAATCTCCCTGATCAAACTCATTCACTGCAAATTTACAAGATAAACTGGGTTTCTGTAATGAACATTGTTCCACTGATATTATTGATTTCCAATTTAATTGTGCTGTAGAAGACTGTGTGATTTGTTTGTGTTTGGTTTTAATTGATTAGCATCAGAGAAACACAAATAGGATTCAAGGTGTAGTCGATTTAGATAGCTGTATTTGGTTTGGTTGGTCATTCATGTTAATTTTGAAGAGCAGGGTGTCAAGAAGTATCTGTCCAGATGAAACATATGAGAACTGCTCTACCCAAGACTGCAAAAAATGTCAGGAAGTTGTGAATGCAGCTCAGGCCATCACACAAACCCACCTTTCCTCTTTCCTCTCCATCTACACCTCCCGCTGTCTCAGGAAAGCTGCTAATACATTAAATGATACCTCCTCCATACTATCTACTCCCCCACCTTTGTTGGGGAAAAGATACATGTGCTTGAAAACATGAACCTCCAGTTTCAAGGATGACTTCTTTCCTGCTGTTGTCAGTTACTTCAGACACTTCAATGGAGCTCTTATTGGGAAAAAATTGCTTTTTTAAAAAAAACTGTACCCTTTTCTATACAGTACACCATGTTTTTGTGCCCTGTACTATTTGCCTTACTCTCACTATAGTCTTATTTATTTATTGTTGCACTACCTTCTGTTTGAGTTAACTTTCTTGGATAGCACACAAAATTAAGCTTTTCTTGTACCTTAGAACAAAGAACCATACAGCACAGTATCAGCCTTTCAGCGCACAATGTTGTGCCGATCACTGGAATCATTAGACTGCACCAGGTAACACCATCAGAGGGGTTGACACCAAAATGAATCATGAGGTTTTGTTTGCACACACTATAAGATCAGTGCCGCTGCTGCCACACTCCTCCCAGTCAGAGCCACTGCCACCCCTTGGGGGGGGGTGACACCATGAGTTACGCATTGGATGACACCAACCCTACTGATGCCCCTCGTGCCGATCTATATACCAAAAATAAACTAAAGTCCTCCTACCTCACAAGCCTTTCTTTCATCCATGTGCGTCTAGAGTCTTTTGAATGCTGAAATTGTTCTAGCTTCCACCACCCCTGGCATGGCATTCCAGGCACCCTCAACTCTCTGTGTAAAACAAACTTACCCCTGATGTCTCCCCTAAACTTTCCTCCCTTCACTATGTCCAGTTGTTCTCTGGTGTTTGCTACTCCCGCCCTGGGAGAAAGGTGTTGACTGTCTATCTTATCCATGACTCTCAATCTTATACACCTCTATTAAATTACCTCTTATCCCTCTTTACCCCAAAGAAAAAAACCCTAGCTCTGCTAACATTGCCTCATAAGACATACTTCAGTCCAGGCAACATCCTGGTAAATTTTCTCTTTACACTCTCTATAGCTTCCACATCTTTCTTGTAATGTGGTGATCAGAACTGAACACAAGTGTGGTCTCACCAGAGATAGAAAGTGGGACAGAGAGAGTGGGATAGATAGGGAGAGTGTGGGTATGGAGCCCAGGGCAGGGGAATACTCCTCTTCTGGGATGTGGATTATTAAGGAGATTGGTAGTTTCCCCAATGACTACAAATGTGAGGTGCATCCAGTTGATGCTCCTGACAAGCCGTGTTAAATCTTTTGAGCAGGAATTGGATAAACTTAGGAGACTGAGGTGTGATAAGTAGGAGTTACAGGAACACTATTACACCTAGGAGATTGGGAAAGGGTCAATGAGTTACAGTTAAGAGAGGGAGAAGGTAGGCAGAGAAGGGCCCCCCTGGTGTGTGTCCTTTGAAAAATTAGTATACATTTTTTTATAATTTTGAGGGAGATGACTTACCGGGTACAAGCCATGGCAATCAGGTCTCTGGCACCGAATGTGGCTAAGAAGTGAAAGGGGAAATAGAGACAAGTTGTCATGATAGGGGATTCCATAGTTAGGGGGACAGAATGAGAGTTCTGTGGAGGAGATCATGAATCCTGGATGGCATGTTTTCTCCCTGGTGCCAGGGTTGAGGATATCTCAGATCGAGTTCACAACATTCTTAGGTGGGAGGGTGATCAGTCAGATGTCGTGGTCCATGTAAGACCCAATGACATAGGTAAGAAGGGTGAGGAGGCCCTGCATGAAGAGTTCAAGGCATTAGGCACTAGGTTGAAAAAGACGACATCAAGGGTAGTGATCTTAGGATTGCATCCTGTGTCATGTGCTTGAGAGGTTAGAAATGGGAGGAGAAGGCAGCTTAACACATGGATGAGGGCATGGTGTGGTAGGGAGAGCTTCAGGTTTTAGATCCTTGGGCTCTGTTCCAAAGAAGTGGGATTCTGTCCTGATAGGTTTAAACTAGATTTGCAGGGGGAGGGGAACCAGAGTCTTAGAGCAGTTAGTGAAAAGGAGGAGGATAAAGGTCATGTGAGGGCTGCATGTATAGTCAGAAATCAAAGGTTTGTATGAGATAGAAATGTTCTCAGGTGCATTTATTTTAATGCAAAGAGTATAGTTAGAAAAGCTGATGAGCTCAGGGCTTGGATTGGCACGTGGGATATGACATAATTGCTATTAGTGAGACTTGATTGCAGGAGAGGCAGGACTGGCAGCTCAATGTTCCAAGGTTCTGTTGCTTTAGACATGATAGAGGAGATAGATTGTGGGGGTAGTTTAGGTCACAAACAAATACTTCACAAAACAGATCTCATTTAAAATGCCAGAGCTTTGCTCAAGCCAAACAGTCCAGACTCCGAGTGCCTTCACACAAACTTTGAAGGATGCCTATGAGGACTTCACAAGAAGATGTAAAGTGGACATGTTGTGGAGTAATGGGTTCTTGTTTTGAAAGCAACAGATGAACAGACTCAGAAGTTTGGGTCCGGTGCCACAATCTGTCCGGTTGCAGTTTGCTGTTCTAAGAACGTCATGTCGTTTTGCAAAAAGAGAGGTAGAGAGAGAGAGAGAGAGAGAGAGAGAGAGAGAGAGAGAGAGAGAGAGAGAGAGAGAGAGAGAGAACTAGTTTCTGCAGTCATCGTAAGCTGGCAGCTTGTTGAAAGCCCATTTTGAAGACAGGTTGTGAATTCTGAGTTTAGCCTGTTGAAAACCCTTGTAGTCCTTACAAGAGGAAATTGCTGGCTAGAGTGTTTCACCTGAAATAAGGGAGACAAAAAGAACTCTGTGGTGATCTGCAGAAGAAAAGGTTATCATTTGGAAAACCCTGAAGGGACAAGTTTCTTTGGCAAGACACTGAAGTGGCTGATCGGAGGGAATCAGTTTGTGTGTGTCCAATGAGCAACAAATCTCTCTCTGAAACCAACAAGAACCTTTCTGAGCAGTAACCATTTAAGCACCAGAGCTTGGTGAAAATTCATAAATGTTAAATTCTACGCAGAGTGTAAGAATTGCTGGGTACCGGCAAACTTGGAGGAATGAGAGGTGAGATTGGACTGTGAGTCAGGGAACTTTTCTGAAATTGTGCACTTAGAATTAGAAGGGGGTTGTTAATAGCAATGTTAAAGTTTGATCCTGATTTTATGTTTAAAGAAAATTAAAAAGTAACTTTTGTTTAGGTAACCATTTGTCTTGGTGAATTTGGATTGCTGCTGGGTTTTAGGGTCCTCTGGGCCCGTAAAAATACAAACACATAATTCCCTGAAGATGGCATCGTAAGTAGACAGGGTTGTAAAGAAAGCTTTTGGCATTTTAGTCTTTATAAACCTAAATATTGTATATAGGAGTTAGGAATGTTATGTTGAAGTTGTTTAAGACATTGGTGAGGCCAAATTTGGAATATAGGATGTATATCAATATGATCGAAAGAGTGCAGAGAAGATTTACTAGGATGTTGCTGGATCTTCAGGAATTGATTACAGGGAAAGATTAAAAAAGATTAGGACTTTATTCCCTGGAGTGAAGAAGAATGAGGGAAGATTTGATAGATGTTTACAAGATTATAAGAAGTATAGACAGAGAGTAGTAGTAGGATTTTCCATTTAGATTGGGGGAGATAAAGACAAAAGGTCATAGATTGAAGCTGAAAGGAGAAAGGTTTAGGGGCAACATTATGGGAAAGTTCTTCACAGAGTGGTGGGACTATAGAATGAGCTGCCATCTGATGTGGTGAATGTGGGCTCGATCTTGAATTTTAAGAATAAATTGGATAAATACATGTATGGGAGAGGTTTGGAGGGTTATGGAATGGGAGCAAGTCAATGGGACTAGTGGAATGATGATTGGCACAGACTAGAAGGGCCAAAAGACCTGTTTTCTGTGCTATAGCATTCTAGAGCTGAAACATTACTTCATGACTCCTGAACTTTCTCCCTCGATTAATGAAGGCCAGCGTACCATTGGCCTTCCTAACTGTCCTATCAACCTGCACAGAGATTTGAACGATTTATGAATTTGGACCTCTTGGTACACATGACAATAAATGATTCAGATGCAGGCATTTTTGCTTGAGCTAAGACATTGCACTGAAGGTGCCAGTGAAACAAAGTTCTTCAATTCCACATAAAATCAGATTTCCTCATGTATTTAGTTTGGTGAATAATGCCTCTTCCTGTCTCACATATTCCAAAACAACATTCAATGATTGATGGAGAGGAAAACAAAAGCCACAGTGAGGTTAAAAAAAACACAATAGCGGTCAGTTTTCAGTTGGATAAGAATCAGCATCTGGCCAGGGTATAGCATGTTTGACGGGAATCCAGCTTGAACATGGATGAACTACTGCTCCCAAATGGGTGAAAATTGATACAGGAAGAAGCATTCAAAGCATTTAAAGATGGCAAAGCAAACAATTGGCCAAAGGCCCTTTCGATCTGAGTACTTGTTAACCAGCTCTGATGCATAATAAAGTCTGCTTTTTACTGGGTCTTGGATGAACTGTTGGATATCTCAATCACCCAGCCTTCATTACAAATCCATATTTCTTTATCTGCAAACTGTCATCAAGTTTTTTAAAAATTATTTACAAATTAAAAATCACAAAATAAATCACATATTTTACAATATTTCAAATCCATTTCAAATACATGTGGTGTATATAAAAAAAGAGGAAGAAAACTTCCACCCTCTCCCCTCTAACCCCCTGCAAAGCAAAAATGTATAGGACAAGAGATCTTCAACAGGGGCACTCATTACAATAAGGTTCTTCTCATGTACAGAAACCTTTAGGAGAAAGGGAATATCTGAGTTTCATTTAAATACTCATACCCAAACTTTGTAAATATAGACTCCGTATTTTCAAAAATATATGGTATTTATCTCATAAGTTACGTAATTTTATCAAGTGGTATACAACTCTGAACTTCCACGTGCCATCTCTCCATTCCCAAATCTGTATCAGATTATAGCAATACATTTTCTAGCTATTGGTAAAGCAATTTGAACAAATTTCACTTGCTACATATTCAATTTTAATTTAGGTTTATTACCTCTAATATCACCCAAAAAAAAGCATTTGATCCTGTGGGAATTTCATCCCCATTATTCAGTCTAATAAATTACCTATTTCCAAACAAAGGTTTAATCTTAGGATACTTCCAAGTAGAATGCAGAAAAGTACCAACTTCCTATCCACATCTAAAACATAAATCCGAAAAGGTCTGGTTCAATTTATTTAGCTTCTGTGGTGCCAAATATAACTGATGAACAAAATATCATAACAACCTAATCCTCACATTTATTGTGATTTTCATAATTTCTCTACATAACTCAATCTAATTGCTTATTCAAATCTACTTCCCGTCTTTGTCTTAATTTACGAACCCCTACTTTCCGAGCTTTTTCTGGTAACATACATTTCTTTATGTCTCCATTACACAACAATGACTTCAACTCTGTCTCTGCTGGCAATAGCGGATCTTGACCAAAATTTTCATGTAAGAATCTGATAATAACAAAGTCTGGTGTTCTCAGATACCTTGAACCTCTCCTTCATTCTACTGAAAGTAATAAGATTCCCTGCTTCTAAACAATCCTCAATCTTCTTAATATCCTGGTGCATTGACTTCCTTGACAACTGTCATCAAGTTCTGAAACTCTGGTATTTTTTCCATTTTAGATTTTCAAATTTATTGTCAGAGTTCATACATAACATTCACATACACCCGAGATTCCTTTTTCCTTCAGAAGCAACAGAACAGAATTACCACTAATTGGTCGTGCAAAAATAAACAATCAAAAGAACTGTAAACAAATAATGAATGTAAACAAACTGACCATGCAATACAGGGAGAGCAAAGAAAATCAATAGATTGCACAAGAGTCCTGAACTTAGTCCCTGATTGAATTTGTTGTTGAGGAGTCTGATGGTGGAGGGGTAGCAGCTGTTCCTGAACCTGGTGGTGTGAGTCTTGTGGTACCTAGACCTCTTTCCTGATGGCAGCAGCGAGAACAGAGTATGTACTGGGTTGTGTGAGTCTTTGATGAATGCTGCTGCTCTCCGACAGCAGCATTCCCTGTAGATGCACTCAATAGTGGGGAGGGTTTTGCCTGAAATGTCCTGGGTTGTGTCTACTACCTTTTGGAGGTTTTACACTCAGGAGTATTGGTGTTCCCATACCAGACCGTGATACAGCTTGTCAGCTCACTTTCCATCACACATCTGTAGAAATTTGCCAGAGTTTGTGGTGTCATACCAAACCTCTGAAAACTCTTTAGGAAGTAGAGGCACTGATGTCCTATCTTCACGATGCCATTGGTCTGTTTGGTCAAGGAAAGATCCTCTGAGATAGTGACTCCTAAGAACCTAAATCCGCTCACCCTCTCCACCTCAGATTCCCCAATGATCACTGGATTGTACACCTCTGGCTTTCCTTTCCTGAAGTCAACAATCAGTTTCTTAGTTTTGGTGACATTGAGTGTAAGGTTGTTGTTGGTGCACTATTCAACCAAGTTTTCACTCTCCATCCTGTATGCAGACTCATGCCCATCCTTTATACAACCCACTACCATGATATTGTCAACAGATTTGTAGATGGTGTTATTGTTGGACTGAGCTACAGAGTCGTAGGTCTAAAGTGAGTAGAGCATGGAGCTAAGAGCACAGCCCTGTGGTGCTCCTGTACTTGTGGATTGTGGACGAGAAGTTCTTACCAATCTTCACTGGTTGTGGTCTGGAGGAGAGGAAATCCATGATCCAATTACACAGTGGGTTGTTAACTGCAAGATCTTGGAGTTTGTTGATCAGGTTTGAGGGGATGATGGTGTTAAATGCCAAATTGTAGTCGATAAAGAGCATCCTAATGAATGCATCTTTGCTGTCCAGATGTTCCCAGGTTTTGTGTAGAACCAGTGAGATGCGATAGGCGAACTGGAATGGATCAGTGTCACCACACAGACAGGAGCTGATAGGCTTCATCACCATTCTTTCAAAACACTTCATCACTGTTGATGTAAGTGCTACTGGTCAATAGTCATTAAGGCAGGTTACTGCACACTTCTTGGGCACTGGTACGATTAAAGCCTGTTTGAAACTGGTGGGTACACACCCTGTTGGAGTGAGATATTAAAGATACCTGTGAAACTTTGGTAAGTCGATCAGCCCAGATCTTTAGTACAAGGCCAGGTACTCTATCCGGGCCGGACGCTTTCCTCAGATACACTTTCCTGAAGGAAGCACGCACATCATCCTTAAATACGGACAGGGTGAGATTGTCAGGGGACATTGGGGTGTGAAGGGGTGGTTTTGCACTGTTACGGTCGTCAAACCAGGCATAGGAGGCATTGAGTTCCTCAGGGAGAGAAGCTTCGCTGGATTTGGTTTTGTAACAGGTTATGGCATTCAGGCCCTGATACAGCTGTCATGTTTCCCTTGTTTTCTTTTTCCATTTTCATCTGGAATCTCCTCTTCGCCCAGGAGAGAGCCTTCCACAGGTCATACCTACTGCTGCTGCTGTACTGATCTGGATTTCGAGACTTAAATGCCTGCGATCTGGCTCTCAGATGGTGTGAGTTAACTTCATTTTTACACGTCTCTCATTGCAGTTTTCTTTCTTCCATTTGTTAGGGATGTGGGGTGATTGCCACTTTATGGCATTGTACTACTGCTTAGCTACAGCAGGGTTTACTCCTCATTGATTGTCAATTATGCTTTCTTGCTATAGCATCTTATAGTTGCATTCACTGGCATAAAGTATTTTTACTAGCTTTCTAAAATGTGCACATACAAGTTCCGACAAACAATACTGAGATTACATTTTTTTCCTGGCATTTTTTTTCCAGTCATACAGCAGGATAACAGGCTCGTGCTGCCCAATTACACAACAACCCCTGTATGTCCTGAAGGGTGGGAGGAAACCCATGCAGACACAGGGAAAACATACAAACTCCTGACTGACAGCATTGGATTCGAACCCGGGCCTCTGGCATTGTAATAGTGTTGTGCTAATGACTACACGAATCCAATCCAATTTTCACCAACAACAAGCACTGTGTTACAAAAAAAAGAGAGGACATTTTATGGAGATAATTTGTTTCATGCCAATTTATTTTTAAAAGCATGGAAAATGTATCCAAAAAGTTACTTCATGTGTTTCTTTATATGTCAGCATAATGCCAAGAACTTGGAAGTTAAAATAGCAATATAAAAATCTGCAAATGAGAAATGCATTATTTGTTTTCTATTGGAAGTTGCTATCTTTCATTTCTCATGTAAACAAAATGCAACCAAGCTATTTTAAAACACATATTCTGCATCCCACATACTTCCTATTTTTATTGTAAGATACATTTTGGAACATATTTAATTTTTTATCAAAGTGTTAAAACTTTTTGCTTAGTTATCATTTGTTTGTCCAGCCTATTATGAAGAAAGGATATGTTTTCCCTCCTATAGGACCAGATTTTCTTTCATTTTCAATCTTTTTATTAACATTTTACAATATACACAGCATAAGGAGAATAGAAATAATACAATTAAAATGAGATGTCCAAGTCTACATAGTAGAAGTATCATTTATAAATTCCAGAGTGTAATTGTGACATATTTTCTAACAAAGAAAACAAATAAATATTTATGTTATATATAAAAAACAACACAACTAATCTACTGAAAATAAAATTTAAAAAAACAACTGAGCAGCCTATCCCGAGGATCTGTCGAATAGTTTAAAACATAGCTCCTGTCCACACCTACAGATAACAAAAACAGCATGAATTATATTACGTCTGGAAAGGAAGAGTAAGTTCATAGAAAAACGTCAGTTCTATCGCATGAAAGAAATCAATAAATGGTTTCCATGTTTCTTCAAATTTAGTAGTTGTATCTAAAGTACGACTTCTGATTTATTTCTAGATTTAAGAAAGACACAACATGAGAAAGCCACTGAAATAATGTAGGAGAATCAGAGTCTTTCCATTTAAGTAAAATAGCTCTTCGAGCTAATAGTGTAGAAGGACCAGATTTTTTTCTTTTCTTTTTAAAATATTTTTATTACGTTTAACATAACCATCCATATACAAAGTATTGAAAAGCATGGTAAAATAATAACATATACATTCCAACCCTTAAAATTAATTGTAATAATCTATTAAAGTAATTATACATATAAATCAATTAATTACTATTAAAACAAATCACAATATATTAATAAGATCTTAAAAAAAGGGATATTATGCAGGATAATTATAATTAAACCAACAAATCCACTTTTCTAAAAGAAAAAAAAACAAAAACTAAACTACTCCCATTCTCTAATCCACGTTGCAAGAAAAATACAAAGATTGATCAGGTCACATCTTCTAGAAGATGGAAAGAACAGCCCTAGAGCACCCAAATCCTCTAAAACTGGCATTTATGATAACATTCATTAAATGGACCCATACCTTGTACAGTATCTTTAATGCCATACCTAATTTTCTATAAGCTTAAATATGACTTTATATCATGAAGCCACGTACACGAGTCAGTGAGAGTTCATTTTTCATTTCATTAGAATTGCTCATCTGGCTATCAGCATTCTCAAAACTAAAAATTTATCTGGTTTACATGAAAAACCAAATGGTGCAGTTAAAGGGCAAGAAACTAATTTAATCTTAAAAATCATTGACAAAGATTGAAAAATATTCTGCCAATAACTTCATAATTTATGACATTCCCAAAACATATGGATCAGTGAGGCTTCAAAAAAATGTTACACCATTTTTTCTGCCTTCATTATTAGATGGTATTAAAAATTTCAAAGATTTATTGATTCAAAATAACTGCTTATTTTGAAAATTTGTCTGTTAAATTCAAGTTTTCTAATAGAGATTCTTTTTAGATATTTGCAAGTTAGAAATTTTGTTCGGTCTAAATTGGACACTTTTCCTCGAATTGCATATTCAAATATTCTGGATTTACTTTCAGACTTGCAATTTGTTCACAGTGGATTGATATTGATCTATTGGATTTAAAATTAGCTTCAATGGCTAAGATTAAAAATGATTGGGAATGAGATCTCAATATAACTTTTTCAGATGAGGATTGGTTTTCTACTCTCAGTTTGATCAATGAATCTTCATTTTGTGCTTGGCACTGTTTATTACAATTTAAGGTGATACACAGAATACATAGGTCTAAATTTAAATGATCCCGTTTCTATGAAGATGCTGATCCATTGAGCAAAAAGAGTACAATTTTTGGACCAGATTTTCTGCCCAGGATCGGGAAGAAGATGGGGAATAGAACTGTGTGTTGAAAATTTGGCCCATTTTCTTTGATATGAGGCATTCAATAGGATTGTGGCTGATCTTTAACTGCAGCGTCACTTTTAAGATCTGAAGGAAATTTTTTTAGAATTGCGGGTGTATAGAAAGGAGAAGTGGGGCAAGGGAGTAGGAAATCAAGGCTGAGAGATAATGAAAGACTGAGGTCAACTTCAGCACTTCATTCCCCTGTTTTCCTCTTCCTTGGGGAAGAAGCCGTGTTGTAAAAATAGGCTCCAAGGTAATCCTGCGAATCAGAGGAAGCCCTGAAAAGAATAATCAAATGTAACAACGCAGCCTGTAAGTTATTTGACAACCACTGTCCTTTGCCATGGACTTTCAAAGCAGAATAATCCTCATTTGTTATTCTGCCAAAATACTCTGCTGGAAATAGAGATAAAACTAAATCTATGATCTCCCTATTCATTTATCTTCAGTTCTGGTTTTTTTGTCATGAGCTTTTGACTAATCAAAATGTTTTAATTAACAAGCATAGATCATAATAACAATAAAACTGAGCGTAAGATGTGCCTAAACATGTATTTTAATATTAAGTAGTGCTGAAGATTCTGGAAGAAACTGCACAATTAAGTGTCAATACCCGCACCATTCGGCACGTTCCCCAACAACCTGTAGAGATTCTGTCAGGATGCATCACTGCATGGTACATGAACCGTTCTGACCAATTGCAAAGTTGTGAACATAGCTCTCCTCCATCAAATCCATCTACACTTACTACTGGCTCAGAAAAGTGGGTCACAGTGCGAAATGAAGAACGAGATAATGATCAGACGTCATTGAGGCGAAGTTCAGTAAAAGTCGTTTTTTCAAACAGTCACACGCAGCTTTTTAAAACCCCGCGTGTTCCAAATGATGTCACCGCATTGTGATGTAATGACGTCACTCTGAACCTCCTGAGCTGGTTCGATTAAGCCTTGAGTGAGCTGGTATATGCCCCCCTCCCCCCAGAACAGGCAATAGGAGGCTAAACCTCTGGTGCCATTTCACTCTTGGGTGGTAGTCTGCGGCTTTGCATCAGGGGTCACGGCAAGGTCCAATCAAAGTTGAGATGAGTGGGCTTTCATCGGTCAATCATAAATGTCTCTAGATGCCCTCCAATGTCCAGTACACAATTTGTACGATTGTTTCATAGCACTCTGAAGGGACCCTCATATGGCCTCTGTAAGGGTGGCCCGTGTGCACCTCTACGCACAAACACAAACTCACAGTCCCTTGCGGATGAAGGATGTCTTTGTTCTGTGCCTTGTCATGGGAAATGGGGCCAATTTTCTAAGTCGCTCCCACAGTCTGCCTAAGACTTCAGTCAGTGGCACTTCCTGTCCATGTGCTGCAGGCACGAACTCCTTAGGTACAATGAGCGTGGCTCCATAAACCAACTCTGCCGATGGGGAGTTGAGATCCTCCTTGGGTGCCGTTCTTATTCCGAGGAGGATCCAGGGCAGCTCGTTCGCCCAATAAGGTCCCTGGAGATGGGCCATCAGTGCAGCCTTTATGTGCCTATGGAACTGCTCTACCAGGCCATTCAACTGCGGGAGCTCGGCTGTCATTCCCAGCAGTCATGACAAAAGGTCCCAGAGTGCGGAGGTAAACTGTGGGCCTCTGTTGGAGGTGACGTGTCTGGCTATGCCAAACCAGATACCCAAGCAAAAATAAAAGCTCTGGTGCATGAATCGGTCAATGAGTCCATCATAGGAACCACCTACAGCCACCAAGTGAATCTGTCGATGACCATTAACTAGTACCTAGACCTCATGACACCAGAAATGGGCTGACAATGTTGACATGCACGTGGTTGAATCTGCGCTGCGGTGGCAGGAAAGGGTGAAGCAGTGCCTTCACGTGCCTTTTCACTTTTGCAGATTGGCAGTCCATGCATGTCTTTGCCCAGTACATGACCCGTTTTTTGAGTCCATGCTATACAAACCTGTCCTGCTATACAAAAGGCAGACCATCGCTCGAATTGAGGGATGGGATAATCCATGAAAGGCATAGAAAATGCAATCTCTCCACGTACGGACAATAGGATGACGCTGACCTGTGGAAACGTCACACAGGAGAGTAGGACCTTGCAGCCCAAAGGCTACATCCTCAAGTTGCAGGCTCATGACAACAGTTCTATAAGCCAGGAGTTTGTCAACCTGTGGCTGAGTTTTGGCAAGCATCATGTAGTCTACACCTGGAGAGAAGGCACATACTGCTTGAATGGAGGAGTGGGACAGGGCATCAGCCACCATATTACTCTTACCAGAGGTATGTTTAATCCTGGTTGAAAACTCAGATACATAAAATACATGATGATGCTGTAGATAGGGATCTGATGCCTTTGTTAAAGAAAACGTTAGCAGTTTGTGGTCAATAAAAAACTGTAAAGTCCCTGCCTTCCAAAAAATAGCAAAGTGACTGACCACTAGGTACAGCACCAGCAATTCCCTATTGAATGTGCTGTATTTTGTTTGCGAAGGGCGGAAGTGCCTACTAAAAATGCTCGAAGCTTCCATTGTCCATTGGTGTACTGTTCCAAGACCCCGCCTACCGCAGTGAGCCCTGGTCCTGCGTTCCTGGTATGAATGTCAAAGCCCGAAGGAGGAAGAACACTAACCTTTGCACCCATGTCGACTAGAAATTTACACTGATATGTTCGTCCCAAACATCCAGTAGGCTTTTACGGTGGCCAGCTGCCAAAGGCATTATCACAGAGTCATGCTTGTATGTGGGAATGTACGTCCTCATCACCAGTACTCGTGGAGCCTGAGCCTTTGGGTGTGACGCAGTGCTACTTTCTGTGGGCCTTACACTGTGCTGTTTCGCGTGCCACAGAATGTCTACACAGGTGGCCACGTCAAGTCCTCGTCAGCCAACATGAGGCAGGTCACCAATGTAGCAACTGTGTGAAGTGAATAATGAGAAAATGATCAGACGTAGTCGAGTTGAAGTTCAGTAAAAGTTGTTTTTTTTCAAATAGACACCTGCAGCTTTTTAAAACCTCACGCATTCCAAATGACGTCAATGCATTTGTGATATCATCACATCACTCGGAACCTCCTGAGCCGGTTCGATTAAGCCTCTGGTGAGCCATTACACCAGCATATTAAATTACTCATTCCACCCCAGGCAACACTTGCTTTACCTTTCTATTAGGAAGAAGATTCACGAGTGTGAAATCAACTCATCACTAAATTTAAGGCTAGTTCCTTCTCACTGCAATCAGACTCCTAATTGAACATTGCATGAGTAAAATAATGTTGGTGTTCCTCTATCCTGCACTCAGTATTTATTGTATGGATTGACTTGCCGAATAGCATGCAAAAATCTTTGCCCTGTACCTCTGCTCACTTAACAATCACAATGCCTGCAGACTTCCTGTTTAACTCACTTAACAATAAACATGAACTATTCAGTTTAAGCACGATTGGGCTAACATTCACCTCAAATTCAAACTGAACCTAAATGTCACTTCACATCTAGTCCCTTGAATACTTCTGTTCTTTTCGCAACTGGAAGTGCATCTCATGGATGTTCTCTGATGCAGTGGTCTGACATTGATATGCACAACTGATATCGCTGAGTGGAAGACAGTTTTGAACATTGATTTCATAAGTGAGAACCCTAAGGAGACAACTTTTAGAAGACTACTGATTAATGCAATATGGAGGATCAAACAATAATCTGATGGAAAAGTCCATGAAAACAGAAGGATTATTGATCAGATCACAATCTTTTACAAAAATTAGATTATCTTGTTTTTATCCTGATGTTGATCAACTGTGACAAATGTAAAATTTTTGAGGCCTCTCTGATTCAAACATTTGAGGAGTGTCCCAAATTACAGGAATATTGGGAACAATTCTTTAAAATTCTATCACGGATTCTCAAGATTAAAATTAGAACCATTGTGGTGTCCCACCGCAGCAGCGATCAAACTGGCGCTCCGGGCGGCGAGCGCACCTAGAGGCCAGCAGCAGACTATGCAGCGGCATTGGGCCTAGCAAGTGAACCAGCGGATAAACAGCAAGGGCAGCTTAAGGGCAGGTGACCCTAAAATAGTGCTGGCCCCGCTGAACAGCCAACAGACAGGGACAGCGCACGGGGAAGAAGGAATTGTCATGCAAGAAGGTACCTGCACTGGGGAAACCCACTTTTGTTATGCGGGTTGTTGAGTTAGTAAGGAGAGAAATGGCAGGAACACGAGAGGTATAAAAGCCGGGCCTGAGCTCCTAATAAAACACAGAGCTTAACCTGACTGCACTCATGCGTGAGTCTTTCCCTTCGAGTAGCGCGTGGCTGCACCATATCCTTTTATTGCTTTGTTTGGCTATTCTCTACAAGAGAGGATTTCCTTGAATTCAACTCAAAAAAGAATAGTAGCTTTTACTTCATTGATGGCCAGATGAGCAATTTTGATAAGATGGAAAGACAGCATAGCACCAACTCATATACAATGGTTACAGGATGTATGTCTTGCTTGAGTTCAGAGAAAATTAGAGCTAATGTTAAAGAGATAAAGGTTGAATTTGACAAGATATGGGGGCCATTCGTGGACTATTATCATAATTTGATTACTTTAGCAGGGATGCTCTGGGAGTTTTATATCCAATGTCCGAGAGCCGATACTCGATTCTTTACTACTTATTTGCTAGTGACTGTGTTCAGTGGGAGGGGTTAGATTAGTATGGGTTTTTTTTTCTTCCTTTCCCCTTTTTCTTCTGTTCTTATTTTATTTTAAACAACTAGAAGAGATTAGTCTATTTAGATAATCAAAATGTAAATCTCAATATTAGAATATGAGGTGAAATGCTCATAAGGATTTTTCACTTTTTTGAGAATTATACAAGATAATGTATAATTTATATATTGACTCATATTCTGTATTGCATTTATATAAAAGGTAATAATTAATATATAAACAATATATACATGTAATATTTCTCTCTATCGAATTAATAAAAATATTTTAAAAAGAAATAAATTTTTACTGAGCTGGCACAAGATAGGGGTAATTCTTACACTGAGTTAAAATGAAAACTATGATTTCAATTCTGCTCCCCAGTAATAGATTTCAATTTGAATGATTGGAAGGGC
The DNA here is from genome assembly GCF_036971445.1 of Narcine bancroftii. NCBI lineage: Eukaryota > Metazoa > Chordata > Chondrichthyes > Torpediniformes > Narcinidae > Narcine > Narcine bancroftii. The sequence goes on along the minus strand of NC_091470.1, from coordinate 246,849,535 downwards.
AGCTGACACAGACGGCATTCGGTCAGTGTTACTTAACAGCTCCAGTCTAAGTTGTGATTATGTTGATTAGAGATGCCAAGATTTTTACCAGAAAAAGATGAAGGAATGTATTACAATGAATACTGATTATCTGGCATGCTTGAGACTTTATTGGTACCCAATTAGCATAAGTAGTGAATGAAACAGTCTTGGGATACTGTACTAATATTGATGCATATAAAATAGTCTATAGCCTATTTTCCCCAATAATTATACATTTCTCTCAACACATTTTTAATTCATTTTTATTTAAATGCTATGTGGTATTGAAAGGAAATTCCCAGTGAATCAAGTATGTTTCAAGGACATGCAGGAAACTACACTAGTCAGTTTAAAAAGAGCATCAGAACTAGGACTCAGGTGAGTTAAATGTGCATGTGGGAAGTGGGATCCCAAGAAGTCAGAAGGGAGTGGGAACCAGGCCCCACGAAGTAGGAACAGAGCTCGAGATCAAAGTCCATGGAAGGAGAAATGGGAAACAGGACACAATGAGTGGAAAGTGGGCAAACTTTACCATAATTAACTGGATTTTTAACCACTGGGATTTCTGAACAACTGGATTGCAGATCACCAGAGTCTTACCATACATAGGGCGTGATCTGAAAGGGAACCTGCAGTGGTTGTATTCTACACTGCGTGGTGGAGATTGTGGAAGCCATGTCCAATTTCTTGTATTTTTCCATGTTGATGGCACATAATACAACCAGTGTGCACTCCTGTTGAATCTTTAAGATGATGTCATAACAAAGCAGTTGGTTTGTACATTAAGTGGGGCATACAGGGTAAATGTTCAGATGAATCTGCAGGTAGGGGAGTTAGTTTAGTTACAAGCTAAGGAGGTAGTGTAGCATGAATAGAAGCTCTCACAATTGGAGTGAGAACAAATGCTTTTATTAGTTTAAAACTATGGGTAGGATTCAAAAGTAGTCTTTGGAAGGGTTCTGGGTTTAGGTGGGAAACCGGGGTTATATGTGAGCAGATGGGGGCGGAGCCAGCCATCAGCAAAACATACTACATTTCACTGCATTCACCCCTTCCTGCAGAATTTAAGGTCTGTGAAAGAAGACAGAGAACATGGATTCAGAAAAAAGTAGAAAAATAAACAGTTGTTTACAAATTTACAGATTTAAGAGGTCCAAGGGTCTGGAGATCCTGGTGGAGCGCCTTAGCACCGGGGGGCCTTGGACTCCTTGGGACTCCTGGTTCCCTTGTGAGGGAGGAGTGGCGGGCTAGGTCTCCCGCTCATCGGTGGAGGAGTAGCACTGGTTGTGGTACATATTAGCGACCAGATGGAATGGAGCACCATAGGGAGGACTACCTGCCAATGTGACTCTGGAAGGCCTTTTAACTTCAGGGCCAGTTTGACAGCCTTCCAGACCATGGCGTTCTCCTTTTTAACCTGCCCATTACCCCAGGGGTCGTAGTTAGTAGTCCTGCTGGATGTGATACCCCTCTCGAGCAGGTACTGATGTAGCACGTCACTCATAAAGGGTGAGCCCTGGTCACTATGAAAGTAGCCGGGATACCTGAGCAGGATGAAAATGGAATTTAGGGCTTTTATAACTGATGAAGAGGACATGTCTGGACATGGAATGGCGAACATAAAGCGGGAGTACCCATCAATGATAGAGAGGAAGAAGGTGCTCCCGTTCGTGGAGGGAAGAGGTCCCTTAAAATCGTAGTGCCAGGGCTACATCTGAAACGTCGCTTTCCTCTTGGAAAAGTACATTCTCATCCAACGCGTGCACGGCAGCTTTCGCAATGTGATTCCTTAGGTAGTTAAAAGCTGTTTGGGCTTCAGCCAAGAGGGGGAAATTAGTGGTTTTTAAGAGAGATGAACCTTGTATTGAGGGATCCACTGGGCATAATATGAGAAAAACCTCAGGCATCTTCTCAAAGCCTTTGTGATCCTGGGAATGGGGAGCTTCCACAGGGGTATGTCCTATTGGGATTGGGGCCAATGATGTCATTCTCCACCATGTAGCCAAGGATAGCTGGACGTTTAGTCCTGAACACACACTTGTCAGAGTTATAAGTGAGGTTCAGGCTTTCACTGCATGGAGAAAACTCTGGAGGTTGGCGTCATGGTCTTCCAAGGTGTGGCCACAGATGGTGATTATTGGTCGGGGAAGGTAGCCTTCAACCCATACTTGTCCACCATTCTGTCCATCTGCCTCTGGAAGATAGAAACCCCATTAGTGATACTGAAAGGAATTCTCTGGAATTGAAGGAGACGAACACTATCCTCAAATGCTGTAAATGGACTGTCCTCTGAATGGATTGACAGCTGATGATAAGCAGCTTTCAGGTCAATGGTCAAGTAGGCTCGATACTGCACAATATCATTCACCATATCCGAAATTCGAGGTGGGGGGGGTATGCATCTAGGAGTGTGTACCGGTTAATGGTTTGGCTATAGTCAATTACTAGCCTGGACTTGTTTTTCCCTTTTACCACTACCACTTGTGCTCTCCAGGGGCTGGTGCTAGGTTTAATTATACCTTCATAAAGCAGACATTGTGTCTCAGACTTTATGAAATCTTGGTCTGCTGTGCTGTACCTCCTGCTCTTGGTAGCAATAGGTTTGCAGACTAGGGAAGGATTCGGGAAGAGAGGTGGTGGTGTTGATATTCAGTGTGGAGAGGCTGCATGTGGGTTCTGATTTTAGGGGCCATCTGTTCCGAATCGCTACAGAGGGGAGGGGACCAGAATACTCCAAGGTCACGCTTTTAAGCTGAAACAGGAAGTCCAGACCCAACAACATCAAAGCACACAATTCATCAAGAACATACAGGCAAATCTTACAGAATTCCCCCTTCAAACTACAGATGTAATATACAATGTTGTTGAATATTTGTAGAATGCGAATGAGATGCAAGAATTATGCAATAATTGGAAGGACACATCTTTAGGTTATATTCTTGCACAGTCTTTGAGTCTATGAAGCTTAGACCCCATGTCGATTTGGCATTTAGTGGAATTACTGTTTACCTTCACAGTCACTATAGAGTTGCTGAGCTGGTGAGGTCTGTCCTGATCTAGGACTCTGGAGACTTCATACTCTTCACTCGAGTGGCTCGCACCGTCCTGGGTTTCCCTGCATGGGTAAAATGGCATAAACTTTGTGGCATGGCAAAATGACCGCCCTCCTTCCTCCTCTGACAATGATGACGCCAAGTTTGAATTTGGGTCACAGTAAGATGGCCACCAAGCCTTTTGCGCCATTTTCTCACTGCCACCCTCCGTCGGCGTGTAGCGTAGCAAGTGGGTTCGGGGGAATTTGGGGCAGATGGCTTGGGGCTGGAATCAGATCCAGGAGCAGTGAAGGCCACAGACTTCCCCAGGCTTCTCCTCACCCAATGCCCTTTCTTGCCACAGCTGGAACACACTGAGTCTTTAGCCGGGCAACAAAATCAGGGATGGTCTCTTGCTGCAGAAAAAGCACTCCCTAGCATGGGAAGCAGCAGCCATTAGGGCTGGGATAACAGAAGAAGGTGGTCCTTGGAAGGGGTCATCTTGGTGAGCAAGCTCGCTGGCTCCGAGGTCATCGTTCTTGAGCTTGGCTAGTACCAATGATTTTGCTAGTTCAACGTGTCTAGCCAGATCCTTCTTACCCGACTCGAGTTGTCGCTGTCTCATTTACCTCGAGTAGACCCCTGCGACAAGAGTGCTTGGATCTGTTCTTCTTCACGAATGTTGCCCATGGCTGTTTCGTACCTGCATTTCTTGGCAAGCGTCCACAAATCCAGCAGGTTGCCATTGATGGTCACTCCTGGCCGTTACTAACATCGTCAGTGCCTCACTAGGACCTCGTTTTGTGATTTCAGGTACCTAGCCTTCAATGCCTCGATGGCAGTGTCATATGTCGTGCAGTACCTGATGACTACATACCCTTTCATTCCCACCCTCGAAACGAGTACAGACCTCCTGAGTTCATCAGTGTGGAAGGTGTCTCGGGTCATGTTCAAATAGGCCTGGAAGCACTCTAGCCAGTACATGAACTCCTCAGCTGCAGCAGGGGACTGAGGGTCTATCTGCAGCGTACCTGGCTTGAGTAGAGCTTCCATCATTTAGGGAATAAGCTCATAAAATTGTAGCACGAATAAAAGCTCTCATGACTGGAGGGAGAATAAACGCTTTTGTTAGCTTGGGTAAGGTTCAACAGTAGTCTTCCAGTTCTGGGTTTAGGCGGGAAACCAGGGTTATATGTGAGCAGATAGGGGCGGAGCCAGCCATCAGCACAACACACTACCAGTGAATCCCAGTTCATTGAAGGTAGTTATTTAAAACCAATGTGTTTTGGAACAACTTCTCCCAGAGGTGGTAAATCTCCAGAATTCTTTATACCAAAGTGTTATGGAGGTTGAATCATAGAGTCAAAGACTCATTGAAAGATATACTGTAGAAACCCTTTGGCCCACTAAATCAGTGCTCTTACTGGTGGTTGGTCTGGGCGTTTCTCGCAAACAGGTAGAGTGGAAGGTACTAAAGGGCATTTTCTCCCCAATGGCTGTGGTAATAACACCAAGACAAGGTGTCCACAGGCTGGTTGCTTGTCTTGGGGCATTGCCTGCTTGTAGGGATTAATGTGCTAAGAGCACTAGAGTGTGACATGGGGTCAATATCAGAGGGGTTGGTTGTGCAGAATCGTCTTTCTTCGCTGTGTTTTTTAGCCAGTCATTGAATGTCTGCCTCCGCCCTACAGCCCTTGTGTTTTCAAATGAACACTTGGATAACAAGAGCTTAATATCATCTTGGATTCCCTCTAAAAAGAGCAGGTCAAATAACATATTGGGCCTTTCGCCAACTGCCAGGAACAACATTTCATCCATTAGTTCTGAAGGGGCACGGTTTTCCAACCCATCGAAATGTCGAAGTTTGGCTGCCCTTTCCCTAAGGGACATAGCATATACATGGAATAAAAGTGCTTTTAAAGCATCATACTTGCTGGTATGTGGTGGATCCCATAGGAAGTCACTGACCCTCTTAGCAACAGCTTGGTCCAGGGCACTGACAAGATGATTATAACGAGTGGTGTCCAATTCGACTTTGCAAAGGTGAAATTTTGCTTCAGCCTGATGGAACCACAGTTCAGGCTCAGCTGTCCAGAAAGTCAGTAGCTTCACAGCAATGGCTCCAGAGTCCATGTTTGTCCAAAAATATGTTTTTGGACTCGTCAGAGTCATCAATTGTGGCCACTGGAATCACACTGGACACGATTAGATAACAACACAAGGCATTTCTAGAGTGAATCAAACTGATTTACTCTTCATCAGCTGCGCAACCATTTAAAAGCCAGAATCACGCACTCGACACATGCTGACACCATCATGATTTGATGTCACATGGCCAGTTTGATGCCTTCTGGTAGTTGTAGTGCCAACATAGAATCACTACAGATTTGCAATTATTAATGATGAACATAACCAATCTCAGCCTCATGATTCTATGATCAAGTCACCCGAGTATTCTATCATTGATACTTGATCCAATAGAGCCACTTCCAACCCAGATCCAACAATACTTTTTTTCCTCATTGGGTTTGAATTGGGTTTTATTTTTCATACTGTGAACCATATCAACCAAAATATATACAAATGTTTCTCATTAAATATACACAGTGGCATTTTCTCCCTTTTTTCCCCCCTACCTTCCCTCCCCCCTTCCCACCCCCCTTCAAAACCAATAAATATTCAACATATACAATACAATGGGTCTGAATTGTTAAAGGCAGTTCTCCTGGGTTTCAGAAATATCTCTCCTATTCTGGCCTTTACTATTTCCATTCAAAATTCAATCTTCAGAGACAAAGCTTCAACTACTGGTGGAAAAAAAACCTGTATTGTCCCCTCATTGCCTTTTTGGCATTAATATCTTATTATCTTTTTATTACTTATCCTAAAGTACAACTGGAACCACACAATTATAGTATTGCTTTTTAATAACTTACAAATAGATCCATTAGAGCCATAGATTGCATAACATAAAATGCCTTTGCAATCAATAGAATCATAATCATACCATCGAGTCATACAGTGCAGAACAGGTCCTTCATCCCATTTTGTCCATGCCCACCAAGTTGGCATTATGAGAAAGACCCATTTGCCTGCATTTGGTCCATCTAAACCAGAGGTACTAAATGTTTTTTCCCCACTCACATGCCACCTTAACTAATCCCCAAGTCATAGGTGCTCTGTGGTTAGTAAAGGATTACTTCAGGTGGTATGTGAGTGAACCATAGAGTATTACAGCACAGAAAAAGGCCATTTGGACCTTCTAGTCTGTACCAAACCATTTTTTCTGCCAAGTCCTACTGACCTACACCAAGTCCATTGCCCTCCATACCTCTCCCATCCATGTACCTGTTCAAAGTCTTCTTAAATGTTAAAATTGAGCCTGCATTTTCCACTTCAGTTGGCAGCTCATTCCACACACCCATCACTCTCTGTGTGAAGAGGTTCCCTCTCATGTTCCCCCTAAAATTTTCTCCTTTCACCCTTAACCCACGTCCTCTAGTTTGTATCTCACCTATCCTCAACCTACCTACATTTACCTCTATCAAATCTCCCCTCATTCTTCTATGTCCTGGGAATAAAGTCCTAACCTGTTTAACCTTTCCTTGTAACTCAGTTCCTGTTGTTCTGATAGCATCCTAATAAATATTCTCTGCACTCTTTCTATTTTATTGATATCTTTCCTGAAGTTAGGCAACCAAAACTATATACAATACTCCAAATTTGGCCTCACCATTGTCTTACACAACTTTAACATAACTTCTATGCTCGATACTTTGATTCATGAAGGCCAATATGTCAAAGCTCTCTTTATAACCCTATCTACCTGTGACACCACTTTCAGGGAAGTATGTATCTGTATTCCCAGATCCCTCTGTCTATTGCACTCCTCAGTGCCCTACCATTTACTGTGCATGTCCTTTCTTGGTTTGTCCTTCCAAAATGCAACATCTCACACTTGTCTGCATTAAATTCCATCTGCCATTTTTCCAGGTGGACCAGATCTCTCTGTAAGCTTTGAAAACTTTATTCGCTGTCCACAATGCCTCCACTCTCCAGTAGAAAGAAAAAAGGTTGAGAACCACTGATCTAAACCCTTCCTCTCCATGTCTTTTGAATAATGTAATTGAAGCTGCTTCAATGGCTCGCTCTGGCAGCTCATTCTAGATATGGACCACCCTCCGATCGAAAAAGTTGAAATCTCTCCCCTCTCACCTTAAACCTATGCTGTCCAAAATTAGATATGTCTATCCTGGAAAAAGACTGTGGGCATTCACTTTATCTATGCCTCTTGTGATTTTAAGGTTACCCCTCAGCTTCCTACTCTGCAGAGAATAAAGATCCAGCCTATCGAAATTCTCCCTCTAACATCCTCCAGCCCTGGCAACATCCTGATGAATGTTCCCTACACCTTTTCCAACATATTTATATTGTTCCTATAGCAGGGCAATCAGACCTACATTCAGTAATCCTTGGGTAATTTCATCAACACCTTACACAGAAGGTCCCAACTTTTATACCTAATACCCCATCCAAGAAGGCACATGTGCCAAATACTTTATTTATCTCCCTGTCCACTTGAGTTGCTACTTCAGAGAACTATGTCCCTGCAAAGGTCAATTTTTATAATGCCCTCCATCCTCATTTATCCTTTTAGTCACTTCTTCAAAAAACTCACTGAGATTCATGAGACACAATCTCCCACACACAACACCAAGTTATAAAGGAAGTGTGAAATGTGATTCGCTAATGATTCTTCAGTAAGTTATGTGTCATATATGATGTATTTGTCATGATGTATTTTAATGCAGTCTATCGTCGTAAAATAGAATTTGTCTCTGCTTGCCACTTCACAATAATTCAGTTGGAACACATCAGAGCCAAGCTCCCAGGTTATGAGCAGAAATGTTCTCGCATCCAAAACTCCTCAGAATGAGACCATATAAACATTTCACCTTGGCCAACTCTTTCACGACATATATTGCCCAGAGTTCTGAGAGGTCATTTATTCAGTTCTTGATTTTGGTAAGGCCACTTTGGGAATACAGTGTGCAAATTTGGTTACCCTGCTATAGGAAAGATGTCATTAAACTGGAAGGGGTGTAAAAAAGATTCACAAGGATAAGACTGGGAGAGGAGGGCCTCACTTATGAAGAAAGATTGGATAGGCTTGGACTTTTTTCCCTGGATGATAGGAGGCTGAGTGACCTTAGACAGATATACAAAGTCATAAAGGTGAATAATCACAAACTTTTCACTAGAGTAAAAGAGTTTAAAACTAGAGGGCGCAGATTTAAGGTGAGTGGGGAAAAATTCGAAAGGAAATGGAGAGACAACATTTTCCCACCGTGAGTAATGCATGGAACAAGCTGCCAGAGGAAATGGTAGTCTAATTCAATTATGCCCATTTAAAAGACAATTGAACAAGTGCATGTATAGTTAAGGATTAGAGGGCTATGAACCGAGCACCGGTAAATGGAACTAGCTAAAATGGGCAATGGTCGGCAACAACAAGTTGGGCCGAAGGGCTTGCTTCCATTCTGAATAGTTCAGTTACTCCAACTCCTTATTTATCCGTTAAATGCACAGAGCATGTTTGATGTTATTTTGTAAAAATTGCTTTACACATTATCAAATAAGAGCAGGATTAGGCCACCGGCCCTGACGAGTTCTCATTCTGTTTTAGTGGCTTCCTCCCCACTGAGCACAAAATGCCACATTCTGTCTGGTTTGACAAGTGCTTCTTATTGTGATCTACTGCAGAATGCTGGAATTGAGCCTAGCAGCTGTTTCCTTGAGTGAAAGTTATCAAATGGTCACATGCATAAAGATTACCTGAGAGTGACGATAATTTACCAATGGATACTGCCCTCATGCATAATTGATACATTCCAATTCTTCACTACTTCTATCTTTGCAAAGAAAGCTGCCTAAATGATTGGATCCTATCACACACAATCCAATTTTACCAGGAATAGATTGCACTGGAGAATGTGCCAATTGGTAAAATTGGGCAGGGCACAATCCATGCTTGTGAGTCAAGCAACCACCCAGAATCAGGTGCATGCTTTATGATGTAATTAATTGTGAAACCATTACCAGCCTTCCTGACATAAACTGGACTTCCAAGCTGCCACCTAAGACATCCATTGAACAGTATAGAATACAGCTCTAGTTCATTGCTTTCCCCTTGCAGTGGAAAGGGATACTCTATTGACAGGTCAACATCTTATGCTTCAACTAACCAGGGATGATTTCTGTAACATCTAGTTGCTGAGATACACAAGGGATACTTCAATGGTGACACAGTCAGAAGCACTATATTACTGAAGCTGAAGACATCAATAGTGGCTGATCACTCACCGTGGACTCAGGACAAGAGGCATGCTCACCAACAAAGCTCCCTCCGAGCATGTTTTGAGACTTCAGTGATAAAAATTACTTGCAAGTTCAGGTTTTATAGGGTCATCATCACTGACATCTATAAGGTGTTGTGGGAAGAAGCTCATCCATGCTCTTGCCCTCTCTATGCACATCAAGTTAAGTTTGGGTCTTAACTTCCTTGCTCTAGATCTTTTTAAATAGCCATAACCCAAATACACCATATATCACAATTGCACAATCAAAATCACCCAAGTGCTGTATTTAGACAAAAGATAACATCTACTTTGATTTTAGCTCAAAACAAGTGATATTTTGGGAACTGGAGTTGGCCAGAATAGCTGGCATCTTAAAGGTGGAGCCATCCGTTGAATCATCTATCCCTAAAATGAGCTACAGCAGAAAAGGTCATTTGATCCATCACATCCATGCGGCACGCTAACGCAGCAACTCTCTGCTTTCAGCAACTTATCTCTTCTCTTTAGTCTTGCAAATGGTAAATACCTCCACCACATCCACTGGCTGGGTTTTCCAGATTCCACTGAGATTTTGCCACTTATTGCTCTTAATTCTTTTCCATTTTATTGCTACCTTCAGGTGGAAGATACAAAAGCCTAAAGTTCTGTACCACTAGGTTCACAAACAGAATTTTTCCCACCAGCTGTTAGGCACTTGAGCCTTTCTGTTCTGCCCCAACCAGAACACCATTCCAGGACCAAAAATTTGTTTGAACCATCATAAAATCACCTTTTTTTCTGCACAAACTGCAACTGTGAATATTTATCTATCCTTTTCTGTTTTTTACCTTTGTTTTTTTTTCTCTTGTGAGGTAATTTAATTTGTGTATTGTTCATTAGTTTATTTTTAATATCATGTGTGACAATAAACTCTCATTATCCCGTCCTTCACCATTGGCCAAAGCCATCTTGGCAAGATCACTTATTACTTTATATACTTCCGTCAAATTTCCCCTTAACATTCTCATCTGCAAAGTAAAACATCCTAGCCTTTCTAATCTATCATTGCAACTGTCGTTCTTCATCCCAAGAACCATTCTCTAATGCATCACATCCTTTCAATACATAGTGACCTGAATTGAACACAGCACTTTAGTGGACGTCAGAAAAATGTTTTCTAATTGTCTGATATAATATTCCTTGATTTTACGCTCTGTGCCTTCATTGACAAAGCCCTGAATGGCACATATCTTTTTTCACTGTTTTCTGAGCTTTCCCTACCATTTTTAATCATTTGAACACATGCACAGTCAAATTTGTCAATTACTGCACTTCTTTTAGAATAATCTCTTATTCTATTTTCTTTCTCCTTTTTACAAATGCATCATCTCACATTTCCCTGAATTTCAGATAATCTGCAATACTTTTGCTCATTCCACTTCAACTTATTGAAATGTAAAACTTTCTGCTTTTCATTTCACTATATTGCATATATAGCTCACACAACCAGGATCAATTCATAAACATAAATTAAAATATAACAATGACTCCAAAAATGGTCGCTGGAGAATGCCACTATTCACTTTCATGTGTTCCAAAAGAAAGCAACCATTCACCACTGTTCTCCATTGTCTGTTACAAAGCCAACTTTGCATCCATGTCATGTGATTTGGTGGAGAGCTGATGTGGACTGTACAGCTGATTTCTACGCTGTAACCATTCTATAGTGATAAGCCTGTTATCAAAAGATATTGAATGTCCAAGAAGACCACATTAACTGCATTACCCTTATTAAGTGTGTGGTGGTACACCACCGGCCTACTGCAGGGGGTAACCTCTGTATTTGCAGGAGTGTAAGGGGACAGGACAACACCTGGCCGGGTGTCAATCAGACGGCCTGAATGGATCAAGCCCCACCTGGTCAGGTGTCAATCACCCTCCGGGATTTAAGCCTGCGCCGGCCTCACACAGAGTTGCTGCAGCCACAACCAGCCTGGCTCTGTGGAAGTCTTTGTGGATTAAAGCCTATTGTACAGTCTTTGCCTGATGTGTGTCTGATTCTATCTAACAGCTCACCACAAAGTGAGAGTCACAAAATAAGAGTGACATACAATATGGGTTTAGACACAAAATTCATGTCAATTATGAAATACACATTTTCACTAATTTTTTTTATTCTCTCCACATTTTTAACAACTCCCAAATCCTACCACTCACCTTCTCCCCCAGTGGCAACTTATAGTGGCCAATTAACCTATCAATCTCATAAACAAATGACTAAGCATGATTTGTTCCTTAAAAAATCCTTGCTGGCTTAATTTAATTATTTTTTTCTTCCAGTCCTAAATGTAGGTCAGGGTTAAATTGTTGACCTACTATTTTGAACAAGGTGACCCTTCTGGTACCATCCTTGTATCAAATTAGCACAATTAAATCATGGACAGGATCCCACAATTTCCACCCATATTTCTCTCAAGATCCGAGGATGCATCCCATCTGGCCTTGGTAAGCTACTGACCTCACCTAAGAAACAATACAGATGTTCCAGATTCAACTATCTTTTCCTTTGAGATTACTTTTAAGCACCATCTTCCAGAGTGAAGACAAATACAAAAGACTTATTTAGAACATTATAATGCCCTCAACATCCATGTTTGAGTTCCCATGTTATATTAGTCCTGAATGGGAGCCATTCCTCATGTATTACGCCTTGACAATTAATATTCCCATTGAATATGTTTTGGCTTCATTTATTTTTTCCTCATGAGCTGTATTTGCCTCACTTACCTAATTTTTATTTCCCCTGTGATTCTTTTGAAATTAGCCTTTTTTGCATTGATGGCCATTTCCATAAATTTTATGTAAACAGCTTTTTTTTTTTACCTTTGTCATCATCTTAATTACTTTCATTACTCAGGGAGGTCCAAACAAGTTAATTCTAACTTTAATCCTCAGAGGAATGTATCTCAATGATACCTAAACCATCCCTTCCTTCAAGGCAACCCATTTTTTCTGATACAGTCTGTCAACTTTTGGCTCCATTTTTCCATGGCCAGATCTGCTCTCATATCATTAAAAATGGCCTTTCCCCAATAATTTTCAACTAATAATAATAACCAACAGGTTACTCCTGCTGGCTCCTTTTAAAATTGTAACTCTCTCAGTTTACATTGGGATGATTAAAATCCTGCAATGTAAATGCAGGATTTTGCATTTCTCTCTAATTTTCCTGTAATAGTTATTCTTCTACATATCTCCCATTTTACAATATATCCAGCTGTGTGATATATTCCCTTCTCTTTCTTCGCTCTAATAAAACAGATTTTGACATTTTCTCTCTTCAGCGCACTGTAATACTTAGTTTCATCAGGACACCTCCTCCTTTCTTCCTTTCCATATCATGTTACTATTAATAGCCTGTGCCCTATCCTCTGCAAATGTGCAGCTTGTGAATCATACTTCACAGTCAATGCCATGTTTCTAGGAAGCACACTTGACACCTTCATTCTGACAGAGACCACGCTGCAGAATGTTTTCAGCAGCCAGCCCAGTCTGGAGCGATAGATCCTGACAACAAGGACCTTGCCCTCTATTGCTCTAGCTATTTACTTCAAAATAATTTTCAAATAAAACAACTAAAGGCAAACAGAAATGAGCTCCCGCAAGTACCTGAACAATAGTTGAAAGCAATGCAAGTGTTCGCGAGATGAGATTTTGTTAAGCACAAGATGTACTTCACAGTCTGATTTACAGGTCCATTTGCACAAATAGTAATACATATATACAAGACATGTTTCTTGATGAATGGCACCTCACTTAAAGAACTCAGACTTTCACATAAAATACACTTTTCTGTCAAGATTTTCCATTCTGCAGGTATAATCAATGCTGTTTCAAATCATCCTGATATATCTTGTGAGCACATGTAAATTCTTGTTCAATTTGCTCTTTTGCTCAGAGACACTAATTCCTGGAGTGCAATGCTGAAACCATTCCATTCTGATGGTGTGCCTTCTGGTCTCCCCTCTTGTGCATAGGACTTCTGACCTAGTCTTTATTATGTGGAAAGGAAAAAATACAGAAGCTGGGGCCTTTGCTTTCTCCATGAAACTGTGATTCAAAAGGGTGCTGAGGGCAACAAGGGCTCCCGAAAGGCCTTAAATGCTGAATGCTTCCTGATCATATTGGAGGTTTGGACCTGGAGCTCGGGTTTCCAATGGATAGAATAGGATTCTGTATGGCTGCAGAGGTTGCTTGAGCACTGGAGGTGAATCCACAGACATTCAATGACTGTGAAGGGACTTTCTTTTGCTCCTCTTTCTTTTATTGTAAGGAGCACCAGGCAATACTAATGCTGAGTTCTTGTCTGCCATTTCTATGCAATTGTGTATTATGTTTTTTGTTTTATTATATGACAATAAAAGAATCTTGAACGTTGCCAAGTTGCCAGCATCCATCAAGCACTCATTTACATTAATCCTACATTAATCTCATTTTTAGAATTTCCCCATGTTCCCATCAACTCCCTCCAAACCCACCCCCCTGCCTAAATTTACCACTCATGTGCACTCAACTCATTAACTTATCAAGTGCAATCCAATTTCTAGGCAACTCTGTGTTATTAAGAGAGGGAAACCCACCCATGTCCTAATCTAACATCTACAATAAATATTCTGAAACTACTCAATGAACAGTGGAAACATTGGCTAATGTCATTGACCTAGTTCCATTCAAATCGAATGAAACATCCTTGAAGAAGGGCTCAAGTTTGAAACATTGATTATGTATCTTTACCTCTTATGGATGCCTGCAAGATCTGCTGAATTACTCCAACATTTCTGTGCTTTTACAAAAAGTGCATTATGGTACTTTGGCAATGAACTTAGACAAAGTATAGAAAACACATCATTCGTAGGCAAGTCATCATGTATTAATAGCAGTTTTTAGTTTATTATAACTTTGCAGTTCTATTTTTTATGGATTATAAATGTCTAGGTTTTTTTTTTCATTTTTTCATCTGAAGGGTTCACTGTCAAGGAGAGTTTCATTGCCTACCCCAGATATGAAAGAGAGTAGGATGATGAACCATCTCCTTGAACTACTTCTGGTGAAGGTACTGCCAGAGTACTTTTGGCATGGAATTTCACCTAATAACAACAAAAAAACAAATGTATTTTCGAGTCAGAATGCTGTGGAACTTCAAATGTAGCCTGCAGGCAGTAGCATTTCTTGCATCTACCTTGTTTCTTGGTGAATAAGGTGGTGGATTTTGGAAGCGTTGCTGAGATATCCTTGGTACATGTTGACGATGGTACACAGTGGATTGTTTAATCAGTGATGGAGGGAATGAATTTTAAAGGCACCAATCAATCATATTGCTTGGTGCATGCCAGTGTTGTGCTCCTTGATGATGAATTCAATTTGGTTAATTGAGGAAAATGGTATTCAAAGATGAAGACCTCAGACCTGGCATAAAACTCATGGCCTACTAGGCAACAGTGAGCCATGCCCTCTGATGCCCTGACTCTCTCCCTAAAACAGACATTGTAAAGCACTGGACTATTAGCAATGTCTGTGTAAATCTCTAAATTCACTGGAGGAATAAGCAAACAAACATCTATGTCCTCTCCCTGGCCAATGTTCCCAGTATTGAAGTCTTAGTTACAAACACTCAGCTAACTAGGGCAGGCAGCGTCATTTGCTTGTTCAAAATTAGACTCCTGAAGACACTCTATTCTGAGCTCTGTCATGAAAGGAGGTTACCAGGCAGACATACCAAAAGATTCATGAATGTGTTCAAATCTGACAAAACTTCAACATCCTCATGAACCCTGGCACCTCTGAGTCATGACACTAAAATTGGAGAAGGGTGATTTCACTAAGTAATTGTTTATTGTTTGAAGCAATTGCAAAAAAAATCCAATAATTCTCAAGCAGCTGTACCAAGCAGTGTGGTTGATTAGTAATACTATACATCTGATGCCCTTAAAATTCACTGCCTCCATCACTGGCAAAATGCTTCATGTAGCATATACAAAATGATCTCATTCCTAATTTCTAACCACTTTCTTTTTGAGGTCTCATTACCTTCAAAATTAATGTATTTATCCTGTCACCATAAGACACAAATTTAATGCATTTGAAGAATCAATTTTGTTCCAACAATAAAGGATAAAAGATACACAAGAGAATGAAAATCCTGTAACCTGAAGCAAAAAGTCCTGATGTAGGGTATCTACATTGCCTCATTAAACATATTTAAAATTCGGTTAGATACATTTTTACATGATAGAGGAATTAGGGGATATGGGGAGAAGGCAGGTAGGTGGAGTTAGGTCATGAATTAGATTAGCCATGATCGTATTGAATGGGCCATTTTTGGCCTACTCCTGTTCCTACTTCCTATGTTCCTATGTACCCAAAACATTGCCTCCACAGATGCTGCTTGGTCCATTGAGTTCCTTTAGCAGTTTGTTTTAATGGTAACAGATTTACACAACAATCCAACACTGTTCAAGTGACTGCAAAAACTGGAATTATGAGAAAACAAATTAATTGTCAGAAGAACTCAGTGAGTTGAAAAACATCTGGGCAAAGGGGAGGTCAATGTTTCAGGTCAAGACCCAACATCAGGACTGACACTGACAACAAATATGTATTGCTTACTAGCAATACATCCTCCGCCAGAAGCTGCTCTCCACTGATTAAATTCTCATTTCAGTTTCTGCAACACCCTGCTGCTCGTCAAAGAGCTAACTGAATTTTAGAAAATTGTTCTGTCCTTTGTTTTCCTTGGCTTGGATCCAGCACTCTGAAGGCTTGATACCTCCACTTCTAATAATTCAAGTGGATTTTCCTTCAGCAAAATCATATCTATTTATTCTCATTTGATACAATTCTATATCATAGCCTTTTAAACAGTTCAGAAGTCAAGGCCTTGCAACTTGACTGACCAACCCACCTTTGTTGACTTATTTCCAAGCACTAATATTTCTGCTGTTTTATGCATTTACAATATTCGGTTGATGGATTTGCATGTTATTGCATTGAAGTTCATCTCTTTATTCTCTTTTTCCTATCTTCAAACTTGAAATGCAGAGAGATCAGGATGAACATGGGTTTCTATTGCATTGTAATTTTTGATTACAGCTGTAGCATCTCTTTGCAAAGGTATCCACCACTGTTTTCCCACACTATTTAATGACATGGAAAGTAATTAACAGCAGTTTTGTTTAGAATTAGTTTTCTCCTAAAGTTCCAACAATGTTTGTTTAAAATATTTTTCTTTGACTTGTTTTTTTTTCTCTGTACAACCCGAATTAGCTGCAGTAAAAACAATTAATGATGGACCTCAAAGATTGAACAAGGTCAGAGTCTATCCTGATTGCTATAATTTTAATACATCAAATAAACCATGTTCACACATTAAATGAGACCCCTTAATAAATTATACATTAATCACATTATGAGCTTAAATATACAGTTTTTGCATTAATTTTTTTTTGATTAATCAATGAAATTCTGGAACAATCTGAAACTTCAAAGAGAATTTTATCTGTATGAATTAAATTGTTCCAAACTCACCCTTCAGTTAAAATGTTATTTGTATTTTTAAAACACTGATATAACTGTAATATGAGTACTGTATATTTTGATGGATAAGGCGACCTTCAGATAAGATGAGACACCATTTTCAATCTGAATTTCATGGTTTTAGTTCATATCAGTGGAGTAAGACGACTACCAAACATAGAAGTACCATACGTGTGTTGACTGAGCTGGTGTCGTGTTGATTGAGCTAGTGGGCATGGCCAGTAGGTGGGTGAAGCATTGTCATAAAGCAATTCATGGTTCAGTCTGTTGCTGGCTTCCGTCTTAACCAGTTTAATTTAAAAAAAATCAAATTGTTATCATGGAGCCACAAGCAAAACAAAGAAAGTATGAGGCAAGTTTTAAGTTAAAAGTCATCCTTCAAAAGGTGTGGTATCTCTAGTGCAATGGATGGTATGAAGGATGATTTAGTGTGGGGCAATGACACCAACTCACCAAATTCAGACTGGGACCCATATGATCACGTGTAAAGTGAGACTTCGGATGTGCTTTCCAAGTTCTTTGCCTCAGATGATAAAGCTATGATTTTCAAGGATTTTAAATGTGTGTGTTGTGGTTTTTTTTACTTTACAATTCTTTTAGTGGTTTAACACCACATTGGTAATAGATTTTAGCACAAAATAAAAATTGTCTATACTATATCAGCTTTTATCAATATACCGGTACTTTAAAAATTTGCTATAGGGTGGAGTCTGGGTGGTTTATGTTTTTGTATCTGGGCTACAGGGCAACCACTTTTTTGGGGGGTATTTTTAGTTATCTTCAGGTTTCCCTCCTGCCCCTGTCTTTTCATTCAGGTGTGAATATTACTGAACAGTCTGAATATTACTGAACTTCCATTGTCAACTGAAGTCCAATCCCTCTGGAGTTCAGAATGCTATCTTGTTCACAAGTTGGCGGAAGGATCTGTTCACTACTTTTGACTATCAACTCTCATCAGCATCAATTCAAATTTATACACATTGATGGAAGAATATATCATTAAGGGTGGCTGAATATGATACAAGGTTAAGAAGGAAAATTCATGAAATAAATTTGAATTTATACTGAAGATATTGATCAATTTGGTTGACAAGAAAGTTCTCTGGAACATAATCCTCAGGACAGAACAGATGTGCCAAGTAGCCCATATCTGTGCTGCAAACTCTATTGCCTAGAAATTCATTCCTCGTCAGTAGAGTCAACCAACGTTTATCTTGCATGCTCAGGATTTAGGTTGTGAAGGACTTAAAAGAATTTTTTTTTCTATTAATATTCCAACATACATAACTCAAGTTTTTCTTTTAAACATCAGACAGTTTTATAATAAATTAACACCTACTTGTGAAGTCTCTATAGGCTTCAGGGAAGTTTAACAGGGACAAAGAAACCAGTGATCAGAAGAGTGAAGGAAATCCAGAACCAGGATTCCAGTGTATGCAATGGGTGCTCAAGAACTGGGGTCCAGTGTGTGGAATTGGAGCATGGGAATAGGGACCCTGATGAATGCAATGGGAATATGGGAACAGGGCCCTCAATGAGGGGAATAGGGACATGAGAATCGAGGCTCTAGTGTGTGTGGTTTGACAGAGTTGAGTTTCTCATGGCTGGGGTTTGTAAAACCAGGCCACAGTTTCAAGTGTTGGCTCTTCAGGACTGAGAAGAAGAAACCCCTTCACCAAGAGGCTTGTGAATTCTCCACCAATAAAACTTGTGGAGGTTCTGTTGCTGAAGATGTTCAAGAAAGAGATTGACAGAATTTTGCTGTTAAGGGAATCACTGAATACAGGATTCAGGTAAAAGATCCTCTACTGTGTTATTGGATGGTGGAGATAGAAATGGAGAAACATAAAACAGGAGCAAAAGTAAATCATTCAACCCTTCCAGCTTGAAGCACTGATCAATATAACCAAAATTCCAACATGTCTGTCCATGATCCCTTGCACTGCCAAACTGAGAGCTCCTGCAAATCAGAGCAACACCTCATAGGCACCCTCCAACCAGATGGCATTGACTTCAAATTATCCAGCTTCTTTTAGTAGCACCCCCCGCCCCCCCCCCCCCACACACACACACACACACACTCCTGTCTCTCCCTTTCCCTATCCCTCTGTCTCTTTTCCTCTAGTTCTGCATTCACAGAAGTAGCACCTTCCCTTGATCAATTCTCCACTTTTCTCACCTTCCCCCACCCCCCCACTCCTCCCAATCCATGGTCTCTTGGCTGTGGCCTGTTCTCTTCCCCCTGCTCCTTCTTCCCTCCTGCCCCTGTCTTTTCATTCAGGTGTGACAGACTATGTTTTGTTTTAAAGGAGATAAGTTGTGGCAGATTTTTTTTAGTGTAGGTCACAAGCAAACACTTCACAACACAGATCTCATTTAAAATGCCAGAGCTCCAAGTGCTTTTGCAAAAACTTTGAAGAATGCCTATAGAGAGTTCACAAGTAGGTGTTAATTGGACATGCTGTGGAGTAAATGGATTATTGTTTTGGAAAGCAACAGATGAATGGACTCAGAAGATTGGGTCCAGTGCCGCAGTCTGTCTGAGTGCAGTTGGCTGTTCTAAGAGGGTCATGTGGTTTTCTCTGAGTGAGAGAGAGAGAATTCAGTTCTACAGTTCAGCAGCTGAGACTGGAACATGACAAGCTGGCAAGTTTGTGGAAAAACCCCATTTTGAAGATGGTGGTGAGTTCTTAGTTCAGCCTGATCAAAGCCCTTGTGGTCCATACAAGAGGAGATGGCTAGCTGTATAATGTTTCACCTGAGATAAGGGAAACAGAATAGGAACTTTCTGGTGACCTGAAAGAAAGATGTTATTATCTGGAAAACCCTGATGGGGCAAGTTTCTTCAGCAAGTCACTGACATGGTTGATCAGAAGGAATCAGTTTATGTCCAACAAGCAACAAATATCTCTCTGAAAACCAACAAGAACCTTCCTGAGCAGTAACCATTTACCTTTCAAGCACCAAAGCCTAGTGAAGATTCATAAATGTTAAATTCTGTGCACAGTATAAGAATTGCTGATACGGGTAAACTTGGAGGAGTGAGA
Organism: Narcine bancroftii; assembly: GCF_036971445.1. Taxonomy (NCBI): domain Eukaryota; kingdom Metazoa; phylum Chordata; class Chondrichthyes; order Torpediniformes; family Narcinidae; genus Narcine; species Narcine bancroftii. Next base: position 246,829,504 of record NC_091470.1, on the reverse strand, counting down.
CGTCAGATTGGACTGTGAATCAAAGAACCTTTCTGAACTTACACACACATTACAAGGGGGTTAAGTTAATAGTAATAAGTTAGAGTTTGATCCTGTTTTCATGTTTAAAGATAATTAAAAACAACCTTTGTTTCAGTCACCATTCAACTTGGTGAATTTCTATTGCTGCTGAGTTTTGGGGTCCTCTAGGCCCATCACACAGGTACCTGCCTGCTTTTAGCTCATACCTTGAAAAACTCAGGCCCAAAAGGTTATACATCTTTTCCTCCTATGGATGCTGCAGGACCTGCTGAGATCCTCCAGCACATTATGTATTAACTACAATCACAGCATCTGCAGACAAATTGTTTAACTTCAGTATGCTGCTCTTTCTTTTCCTCCATAATCCCTTGATTCTTCATCCAATCTTTAAAAAGTTATCAAACTCCTTCATGAATATTTTTAATGATTTAGCTTCAAATGCTTTCTATGGTGGAGAATTCTATAGGTTCATGACTTTCTGAAGGAAGAAATTTCTTCTCATCTCAGTCTTATATGACTTGTTCCTCATTATAGGATGATGACCCCCAATTTCTGGATTTCCCAGTCATCGGGAACCCCTCCTGCGCCTATTGCTCTAGTCCTGTAGAATTCAATGAGATCCTCTCTCTCTATGTTTTTATAAATCTAAAGTGAAAACAGGAAATGCCGGAAAAAAAATCTCAGTGGATCAGAGAGCATCAGGCAGAACTGATGAAGGGTGCCAGACCTGAAATATTAACTGTTTAACTTTCCAGACATGCTGTCTGAGGTGTATCAAGCATTTCTGTTTGTTTCAGATTCTCAGTATCTGCAGTTATTTTAAGTTTTAATCCAGTGAATATCCATCCTGCTGCCTCAATTGTCTCTTCTATTCCTGGAATATTCTTCCTCAGACAAGCAGACGAAAACTACCAACAATGCTCAAGGTGAGGTCTCAATAGGGCTTTGTGTAATTGCTTATAAGAAGCAGTTGAAAGTATCTACTTCTAAGCTCTTGTTATGAGCCAAGAAAACAAATTGGAGGTGGTGTACACTTCCACTCTGGAGGTGATGTCGTACTTCTCTGTAAACACATGGTGACAACCCATTAAACAAATTGCTGAGTGGTTTATGTGAATGACTTAGGAGACACAGACAGGGGCCACCTGCTGAAATTTTACCTCATTGCAGTCTCCCTCAGATCCATCTAGCTCTGTCACATGGGAGTAACTCAAACAACTTCATGTGCTCATTAAGCACAGAAATGCCATTTGTGAAGAAACAGCTGTTGGCAGAAAACTGTCTCCATAAATAGAGAGATGCTGTTTGTGACTAGATTGTTCCCCTATTGAAGCAGAAATTTGGCACTTGTGAACCTTTACCTTTTGTGCAAGAGCAAAGATATCCCCCTACAACCTCCTCCCTCATTCACATACCACTGTATTGTGAGCACCATTCTTCGAAGATTGCACAGAGCCAACTCCATGGAGAGGGACACAACGATGGCCTATAGAGATAATTGCTACAATGAGAGAGGAGGCACATCAAAAATGCTGGACACCAAAACTCACATGTGAAGCTGTTTATCTCAAAAAACAAATCGGTTCATTCTGATGTGCTCTTTTTTATGGATAATTTTCAACAGACAAGAAATATTTAACTTTCTTTCCATGCAAGAAATATCTTAACTTTCAATATGCAGGAGAAATCACAGTCGTCTGGCAGCTGGCAGCATTGGTGCAAAGCCAGTGATGCCTCATTTAGTAACATGTTAGTAACATGCATTTTAGGTCAAATGGATGCTGTACATAGCTCCTGGGGAATACTTTTTAAATAAGGCACGTTGCCTCATTGCTGCACATGAATGTGAAATAAATACTATAGATCTTGAGCAGGCATTCTGAACATTTTTTGGCTGTGGCTACCTTAGGACTCTGCTCAAAGCCTATGGGGCCCCCTTCCCAGTGAAGCAATCAAGTTGTGGTTTCTTCTGTACTCTCCTACTGACTAGATTAAAAAAAAACATTGAAAAATATGTTACGTGAAGTGATAAGAAAACAAATGTGCTGTAGCTCCCGTTGAGAATAGCTGATCTAGAGAACTCGAGTGAGGTTATACAGTAAGCGATGCATCCATTCAATGCATTTGATGTGAAGCAAAGATTCACATGCACCTCCATCAACTACTCCATTTAGTGCTCTTGATGTGGCCTCCATACATCAACAAGACCAAGTACAAATGAGGCAACCAGTTCACAGAGCACGTTTACTCTTGTCCTCAGTGGTCAACCTCAGCTCCCATTACATGCCATTTCAATGTCCCTTCCCTTTCTCACAATGATCTCTCTTCATTCTTCTCTACTGCAAGGATAAGGCCTATTCCAAACTAAAAGAAAAAGACTTCAGGTCTCCTCCACCTTGCTTCATCTGCCAATCATCCCTCCATCAATCACCTACCAGCCCATCTCACCCCTTCCAGTAAAATAACAGACATCATCCTCCTTCATTCCCAGTCCTGATGGGGGACCTCAATCCAAAACATTGAGCGGATGTAATGGAGGATTAAAACCATGTACCCAGATGCTTTTTGCTTATGTGGAACTGACGACACTGGGTCCACACGCAGGTCACCTTACTTTCAGAACTAGCAGATGTAATTAAACTCAGCCATGGGGACTTATCTGAAGATACACTTTGAAATGGAATTCCACTGTGAGGCCCAGGGAAAGCAGTTGTCAAATGCAACACTCTGAAATTGATGAATTGGTCATAACCTGTCTTGCTCGAGAAGTTTTAATAAGTCTTTGTATCTACGAGATAAACCAGGAAATCATAACATCCTGGTTCCATAATAATTAATCTTCTAAATTGTAGAATATAATGTTCAGTTTTGATTTTGATTAACAAATATTAGAAGGAGTAGGCGCATGATTAATTGTTTTTGGGGTATATAAGCCTGTGGTCCTGCTGCTAAAGTTTAGACTCTCCGAGGGGTGGGAACACCCCTTGTCAAGAAGGAAGAACAGCCAGAGTCCGAGCAACGTCCCGGTCGGGGGAGGTGGAGAAGCTGCTACCAGCGCCCTGACAACCTACTACAAGTGTGCAGTCGTTGCCTCGCTTCGGCAGTTGGGACCAGTCCAAGCGTTGATAAGTATAGTTGGGAAGGGCTTGCATATTGTAGTATGAAATCAGCTTTTGAATTAGTAATAAACATTTGTATAAACTGAACTGCTCTCAGTGTGTGTGTCTATTTTCTTTCGGTAGCTCAAACACTGTGACCAATCTAAAATGAACAAAATGAGAGGTATAAGTTTACCCAAGACAGCGGAATGTTCATGCATTTGGGTTATTGACTGACTACCGAGGCATAATACGAGTTGTTGATCCTCTTGTTTGGTTATGGCCTCACCTTGGTGATGGAGGAGGCCAAGGACATGCAGGTCAGTGTAGAAATGATATAATGGCTAACAATTGAGAGATAAAGATGGACAAAGTGGACAGAATTCAGTGCTCAGTAAAGCAGTCACTTAGTCTCACCCACATACAGGAGGTTACATAGAAAGCAACAAATGTAATAGACAAGGTGAGAGGAGGTGTACCTTTTCCCTGAGTCAGAGGCTCAGCCTGAACCACCACCATCCCTTTTTAAATTTAAATTTTAAATTTACACATGTTCATGGCCCTTTCAGCTCATGAGCCCATGACAACCAATTACACACAATTAATGTACAACTCTTGAACATTTTTGAAGAGAGGAAATCAGAGCAGCTGGAGGGTTCCCATAAAGACAAGGGAAAAAGGTACAAGCTACTTGAAGACAGCGCAGATGCTGCCTGACCCACTGAGTAACTCCAGTAGCTCTATTTTTGCTCCACACTCCAGCAACCACAGTCTCTTGTGTCTCCATTTTACTGATCACAGAAAGTCCCATTGAATGAATATTAAAATGCATCCCATTGCTTGTCTGGGATTGCCTTGTGAAGTATCCAAAGATCAGAAGAGTGACACATTTAAATGATGAGCATATTACAAATGCAGAGAATTGTTCGCCTTTTTTTTCTGTAATTCTTCAATATTGACTGTTATCAGTTTTGAAATATGATTTGTCAGATTGGACTGAACGTGCTTTGTAGAACAAATGATACCATTAACAAAACATCTGATGCTAGGACAATATGAAAGGCACTGACATGAATTGCATCTGGAACTACCCAAAATTATCAAAGGTGCGATTTAATTCAAGTAAAATCAATTACGCATCATGTAGGCTGAGAAACAAATCTGTTACCAAATCCAGTTTCAAGTCAGGCACATTTAACACCATTAACAATAGATAACTCCATCCTATCACTGACGCTGTATGAAATGGAACTCTTGACAATTTTGGTCCCGTGTTTGATCTTAATAGGACCTTTGACCACATATTTCAAGATTCATTTATTGTCATATAATAATAATACAATAAATGTAATATTTCATGAAAGTGCCCTCTGCCTGACATAAGGCAAACAAAGAGTCACCATTAGTGTCACCTAGCAAGCATTACAGTGAAAGAAAGAGCAGCAAATGAGAGACCCTTCAGGGTCACTGAGTGCCCATGAATTTGCTCCAGTTCTCCTGCAGCCATACATACTCCTGTTCAATCCATCGGCAACCTGAGTTCCAGATCCAAACTTCTGACACAATCAGGAAGCCTTCAGCACCCAAGGCCCTTCGGGAGCCTTTGTTGCTCTCAGCAACCTCTCAAATCACAGCTCTGATATCTAGTTCATATGAGCCAGTCTCCAGCAGTCTGGAGCCTGGGAGGGTACCTCAACTGTGTCACCCAAAGCCCCTCTGCTGCTGAGCCCCTCAGTGGTCTTCTTCCATGGTTAGTGTTCTGGAAGGTCATCTCCTCTGCGTCTCCTTCTCAGCATGGGGTGTTCTCCCAGTTTCTGGTACCCTGTGCCAGTCCATTGCTCTCTGAAGTCTGCAACCCCTCATGGCTGTTGCTGAACTTAAGCACCACCATCTTGGGCACAGACCCATGGTTGCAGGATTTTAATTTCAAAATAATGTCAGCTCCTTTCACAGACCATTATGGATCCACTAGCATAAGGACCAGGGAGATGAAATATTTGGAGCAGCACTGTGTCTCCACTCACTAAAAACTAAAAATATTAAATCTGCTGATTAAACCTTCAAAAAAATACATCATACTTATTTCTCAGATTATAAGTAATCTTCTCCAAAGCAATGCAGCTATGCAGTTCCGCGTTCCATCACTCCACACCCAAATGGATATCCGATTTCCATGTTACTGCTATATATTTTCTTGCTACTGCTAAGGCAATCTTTAGAAATTAGTCAATCAACGTCAATCCATCTTGAAGCACCTTGATATTAATTATGATGAATCCAAATAATAATATATCTAATATTCACTGCCCAGTAATAAAATCTAAAATTAGGTAATGCCAACCTCCCATTTTTTAAAATATTTTTGAGATAGGGGCATTTATTTTTCCAAATAAAGGAAGAAATGAGAGAATCAAATGAATCAAAAAAGGATTTAGGAACAAAATCCGGTGCAGCTTGGAAAATATATAAGAATTTAGGCAAAATATTAATTTTGATAATACTAACACATCCAATTAAAGCCATCAAAAGAGGAGGCCATTGTGCAGGGAGGTGGGACTAGAAAGGGGTGTTTGGTTCGGTGCGGACTAGAAGGGCCTAATGGCCTGTTTCCGTGCTGTAATTGTTATGTTATGTTAGATTGAGACTTTTTAACATGATTCATTAGGGTAAGGAAATTTCCTTAAACAATTTATTAAACTTTTTTGTAATAGTAATGCCTAGATAGTTAAACTGATTTTTTAAACAATTTTAAAATGGATAGAGGAATCTAAGGAGAACTTGAGAACGCTGTTTCATCAGGTTGTACTTGTACAATCAGATCTCAAGAAACTTGACTTGACTCTGGGCCTTTTGATTTACTGCAACACTGCACAATGCATTTTTGTTTTATTATTTTACTACCTGCTGTACTTAAATATGGTTGACTTGCCTGCATTCCCTGCAAAACTAAACTTTTCACGTGACAATAAACAATTCTGATCAAATTGCTCAACTGCCGAGTTCTCTCAAATCACTCAACTAATTAATACAAACTCAACATGACAAACAATTGTGTCATCCCCTTGTACGTTTGAATATGATTAGATTCAGTCCACTGAAAATAGTTTAGAAAATGTTAGCTTGTAGCTGTACGCAACTCGGAAGAAGGCACACACACATAGTGTAGTCAGGTTAAGCTCTGAGTTTTATTAGGGCTCAGGCCTGTCTTTTATACTTGCACTGTTCCCACCATGGTCCTCCTTGGTTGACGTCACAACATGCATAACAAAAGAGGGTTTCCGGCACGTGGGTACTTTCCTGCATAACAGTGCCCTTCTTCCCTGTGTGCTGTCCCTGTCTGTTGACTGTGCAGCAAGGCCGGTGCCATATTGGGGTCGCTGGCCTTTAGGCTGCCCTTGCTGTTCACCCGCTGGTTCGCTTGTTGGGGCCAGTGCGGCTGCGCGGGCTGCAGGCCTTTGGTTGTGCTCACCACCCGGAGCCCCAGGCCGATTGCTGCGGTGGCGGGCCGGCACAAGCAATCAAATTAGATTCAGTAAACGTGTGTATTTTCAGTTTCTTTTTTGAAGCTATCTCCTTTTTTTCTGAAGTATATGTTTTATATAACCTCTCATGATTGCTCACTTGGTAACAAATATTTGCAGCCACTGTCTACTTCCTGTAATCCTAGGATGCTCTGCAAGGTTGGGTGTGGATCTAAAATGCATCACTCAAAGGATTAACAGATTAACTGTTACACATTAAGAATTGATTAAAATTTAAATCAGATTTCATCGTGTAATTTTATTCTAATATTTTGCAATACAATAACATTTTTCTCAATATGTATTATGCCTACTAAGCACATCCACTTGTATGATGAAATGTGGTGCAGATATCAACACAAACCCCAAAGGTACTTGTGTGTATATTTAGGCACACACTTCCACAGGACATATTCTTGTTTCCATGGTTTCCACTGCAGCCAATCTGGCTATGTGAAATTCCACACTGTGTTGTTGAGTGCAGAGAAATTGTTACATTATGAGTTGTTTATTTAATTATCAAATTGAAGTTCAATATATCCTCTCAGTACAACTGCTAAGGCAGAAGCTATCATACAGATATTTGATTAAACTAATGACTTAATGCTGCGTCTACTTCAAGGAATCCTCAAATATAGCATCTAAAACTTAATAAACCACTCAAAATGGATTCTAACTCCCGTTTTGAATGATTTAAAAATATAATGATTAATCACACTATTAGTAAAAGTAATTGGAATTAATTGCAGTTTTAATCACAAAGCTAAGTCATTTTTTTGTATAATCAAAATGAAAATACTGCCTTCAATTTGCAGTGGTCTAATGGAAAATGGTTTCCATTAAAAACTGGGACAAGTGTAAAATGGTGGTTAATGGAGGGCACTGGCTCAATTAGTGGAAATTTTGTTGTCATGTTCTATGACACCATCTGCTTTATTCACTTCTAACACAAATGTTAAAATTCTCGAGTTCAGTATCTAATTAATCTAATCTTCCTGTTCTCTAGCCCCATCAATGCATTTTCAAAACTTTGGCTCCATATATCATAATAGAGTCAGCTCAAACAGTACAGTAGAGGCTATTTGGCCCAACACATCCATGCCATCCAAGAATGTCCCATTTCCCTGCATTTGGTCCACATCCTGCTAACCCCCTTCCTACCACATCTTTTAAATTGTGCCCACTTCTATGATTTCCTCTGGCAACTCATTCCAGATACAAAACAGCTTCAAAGTGAATAAAGTTATCCCATAAACCTCTGGTCATGAGCTCTAGAATCATCTACCCTGTGAGCATTCACTATCCATGCCCTTTATGATATTATAAACCTCTGTATGATCACCTCTCAGCCTCCTATGCTTTGGGAATAAATATCCATCTTATCTAAATTCTTCCTATAACAAGCCCTCTAGTCTAAGCAATATCCTGGTGAACCTCCTCTTCATCTCTTCCAACATTGATGTCCTTCTTTTAACTGAGCAACCAAAACTTTACATCGTTTTCCAAGTGTGGTCTCACTAACACCTTCAACAGCTGAATCTTGTGGTTGCATATTTTGTTCTCAATATCCCACTCAATTAAGGAAAACAAGTCAAATAACTTCACCACCTTATCCACCTCAGTCCCCCTCTCATGGAAGTATGCCCCTGTACTCCTTGGTCTCCCTTTTCTACTACTTTATACAGGCACCTTCTGTTTACAGTACAAGTCCTATCATAGTTTCACTAACCAAAGTATAACACCTCACACTTGTCAGAGTTCAATTCCATTTGCCATCTACCCAACTGATTTACTTCAATTGTAAACTTAGATACCTTTGTCTTTACCACCAATTTTGGTCTCTTCTTCAAATTTACTAATCATTTAACTGCACTGCCAAATTATCAGTACAGATAACAAAGTAGAGTGGACCCAGCACCAACCCTATGACACACCACTTGGTCATAGGCCTCCAATCAGAAAAACATTCCTCCACAATTACCCTCCGACTCCTTCCATGAAGCCCAGTTTTGAATGCTATGGGCCAGCACCCATTGGATCCCATGTATTCTAACCTTCTGGTATGACATACCAAGTGGGTGTAGAACCTTGCCAAGGAAACAGATCCTTCAGCCCACCAATTACATACTGACACTTAAGGACCTATGCACACCAAATATACACCAATCCCATTTTATTCTCCCTTCATTCCCTTCCACACTCCTACACACCTATACATCAGTGGTAATTTAGAGGCCAATTAATGGCTGATCTCCACATGTTTTGAATGTGGAATGAAACCAAAACATTCAAGGGAAATCCACAAGTTCACACAAGAGAACATGCAAACCCTATACATAGAGCACCAGAGGTCGGGATTGGCCCTAGTTACTGGGGCTGTGAGTCAGTAGTTCTATTAGCTACACCTCTGCACTGCCCAATACTGCTTTAATGCAGTCTGAAAAAGAAAAAGTTTAAAAATACGTAATATGCTTATTCAGAAGTCTCATTGCTTTTGTTCCTGCACTGGAGACCCAATTGGTTTAAAGCAAATACAAAAGCATGAGGAACATACATTCATTCCTTGCAAAAAGTGCCATGCATATCATGTTGGTTAACACCACTGAGGTTGACTGTCTGACTGGATCATGGTGTGATATGGTAGATGTAAAGCATCAGACAGGAAGACAATACAGAGGATTGTTAAAATGGCTGAGAATTTCATAGGGTCTACCTTTCCTCTATTGACAACATTCACTAGGAGCATTTCTTAAATAAGGCTCAAGAATTAGTGAGGACCCCTACCATTCATTACACAGTATCTTTGACCAACTACCATCAAGATGGAGGTAGAGGAACATCAAAATCAGGACTGGCAGGCTGTGAAATTGATGATCTGTATCCTGTAACTCTGGGGGTCTTGTGAATGAAACAAGTAAATTATTCTGAAATATTAATACATATGTATTACAGCTTTGTGTATATATGTGACTATTATATGCTATGATTTATGTCTGGAGAAATGCTTTTTTATCTGGCTGTATATATGCAGTCAGAAAATAATAAACAAATTTGGACAAATACCTAGGTCAGGTGATTTTACAAATTCAATTTCAAGTAAAGGTAACATATATCATAATAATATTTACTTTGCTCTCATGCTCCACACGCATAAATTATTTGAGATTACATTGCTAAATATTATTCCAAAGTTCTTCTTCAAGCATAGGGCAGAAATGATTAGAGCAGCAACAACACTCCTGGCACCACAACAAGTACAATAGTGTTTGCTTAAATCCATACTTTGACCATCTGGGAGAACTTACAGTAGGTTGACCAAATCTTGCTACTTGATAGCAACCCATTCATGAGTATAAATCATCCAGTGAAAATTCCAAAATTGATCAGAACAAAATTGCTAACTCATGTGTGGAACTGGAAAATAGATCAGGCAAATTGAATTGGTGAAAAGAACACAAAAAGTTCACTAAACATCCTTCATTAAATAAGCAACCACTAAAGAGTAATTCACATCTTCGCAACTGATTTTTACAATGATAGTAACTGCATTCAGTTACAAACATGAATTTCGTCATCTTGTACATGGACTCCTGTACTTGGCTATGGAGGAAATGATAATCAGTTTAACATATTCTGCGAGACAGATGGAATCAATAATGTTTCACTCTTTTCATCCTGAGCAATTCAATTCTCTTCTCAACTGACTTTAACAGTTATGTCATTGTACTGAACTGCCAAAGTCTACCTTGACTGAAATTAGAAATTTTTTAAAAAATCCAAAAGCCACCTTCATCATTGCTCATGAATATCAGGTGTCTGCACAGTGTTAATGCTTTGTCCATTTTTAAAAAATGCTGCATCAAGTGGATTTCACTAGGCTTGGCCAATCTTGTGTACGTTTCTTTCGTATGCAGCCTGAGATTTGCTAAATTGTTGTGCATCTGATCATTAGTCAAAGGAAAACTCAGTGAATTCATCCAAAACAAAACAAGGGAACAAAAAAAAACTTTATAAGTTCTGCTTGCTGAGAATCAAACTTCTCAAGCTACTCATTGCTTCATCTCTCCTGGCCATACAGTCTCCATAACCTGCCTAAATGAATCACTCAGGATTGAGTATGATTAAATTCTATAACTATGGTAGAGGAGGACAATACAGATGTGGGAAGGAGTTTCTTTTCATGACAAGTCCATACTCAGTAATTGTGCTCTTGCTCTATTGCATACAGTTATATAAATGTTAATGGGTTAGACTGCTCACAGACTAATCCTTCTCACTGAACCAGGTATAATGTGACAAATAAACCTGTGTGGCGGCGCACTCGCTCAGGGTGAACCGGCCCCGCTTGTAACACCACGTGGCAGGGCAGCCCTGGGAAGATGGCGCCATCAGGGGTTTCTTCCTCAGTCAAACCTCCCGCGCAGCGCGCGTCCCAGGCAGCGGGGTGACGTCATCACACACGCTGTGACCAAACCAACACTGCCTTTAAAGGGGCATGCACCAGATTCAAATAAAAAAGTCGTTAACGACCCTCAACGTGGTGGCTGTGCTTCTCACACTGCTCACACCGGCACACCTGTAAGTTAACCAACTTGTTTTCCTTTGAGTTGGAAATGCTGAGTATCATGAATTGGGTAGGCAAAGCAAATTGTTTCTCTGTTGTAGAGGACATAGGCTGAAGGAAAGATATTTATAAAGAATAAAAGGAATAATATTTTCACCTAGAATGTGGTTAAATGTGCAATACACTGCCTGAGATGGTAGTGGAGGCAAATTATCAAGCTTCAGAAGGCAATGGACCAAGCCATAGAAAAATAAATAAGTGAAGAGGGCAATTAATGGTCAAAGGGAAACATTCTGTGCTGTACCATTCAATGACTCTAAGCAACAGTATATTTTACAGTGAAACTAAATCTTAGATTGAATCTTTCCCCCTTGCCTTATTGGTGGTTCTTTTGCAGTTACAATCCAAGTCTCATGATTCTCACTTTCAGCTCCCTTTATTCCCATATCACCAGATGAAAATTTCACAATCTACCAACCATCCTTCAAGCAGTTCCCTATCACATCCCAGATTCCATCACCTTTTGTTATTCTGTTCATTAAATCTGCTAAAATAGCATCCTGGTCAACAACAGTTTTGTTTCTGCCCCAACACTTGGTCCTAAGGTCTCACTCCCTTGCCTTTTTCCTTTACTACCATAAATTGTAGTTCAACATGTATGGTAAAATTCTCATTCAGCTCAAGTAAAATAATGTTTCTTCCTCAAAGCTGAAACCCCCTGTGAATCCAGCCTCTTCTTGTGCAAATCTCTTCTCCATCACAACTCCCATGTTCTTCCATTCCTTTATCAACTCTGACCCCAAATTCATAGATTTTTTTTCATCTCTGGGACAACCTGTTCATAGAAAATATAACAGAAGTGTTGACCTATATATATTTTTTAAAAATATATATATATATACCTATTCCACCATCGATCTAACGATCGATCACCACCCATTTATGACCCTATCTAAAAGTCTTTTCATATTTCCCTAATGTGTCAGCCTCACACATCTCCTGTCCCTGATCCATAATATGTCTCAGCATCCAATCCTCGAACATTCTGGAAGTTTGTTCCCTCAGCCTTCAAGAGCTACATCTTCCATTAGCCCCTCCTCATGATGCTACTTGTTACTAATTTTCAGTCCAAAAGTCATCATTATTATCAAAACCTCTCTCTCTGTTATGAGATCAATCATTCTCTTCACAATCATTTTATCAATTCATCTGGTGTTGGACCACTGCAACTATTAATCCAATTTTAACTTCTCCCATTCTAAAGATTCTTAAATTCCCAACTATTGCTTCTAGGACTCTCATCGCTACAGTTTTAGACTTATTAACAGTATCCTAGTCAACAGTTACCGACAATTTGTCACCTGACATCTTATAATCCTTTTTCATCTTGAACCACTTTAGCCTTTGACAATCATCCACTCCATTCTCCCACTATGATCCCTTCTTACACCTCTATCTTTGGCAATGCACTTTCACTAGCCCCCTTCACACTTGCATCCCACTAAATTGGCCATTCAGTGTCCTGGGATAGGAATGGGGGTTTGGTTTTTCCACACTTGACCACTCCTAACTGGGACACTTAACACTTTCACACTTGCAAGGAACTATCCCCAGGATAAGGACTGTTCTACCTTCTACCGATGACGTCATGACACATTGAGCGATGGTGCACCTGCTCTAAATCCTGATCAATGTATTATGATCTTATATTTGAACAAAATTAATCATGTCTAATTATAACATAATTAAGTTTTATGTACAGCACAGTATCAGCTTGTTGTTGTTGTGCCGACCTATATAAACCTTTATAAGGGACTATGGGAATGTGTTAGCAATAAATAGCAACAGCTGACAATTTTTAAAAAGGTTGGTAGCGCTATAGAACCCAATTTATATAGTGTGGGAAAGTTGGTAGCACTATCACGTACAATTTATAAGTACCAGGGGGAGAAGCGATGGTGACTTGCCTTCCCAGAATTCCATGCGGCAGAGAAAGGGTTGAATGCCCAGCTGCATGCATGGAGCATTCATAGAGGGGTTTCTCTGCTGCACGGCATTCTGGGAAGTCAGGTCCGCCATTGTCTTTATAAATTGTGCACTATAGCGCTACCAACTTTCCCACTGTTAAAATATTGTCTGCTATAGCTATTTATTTCATCTCCCCACCGCTGCAACTTTCCCACATCAAGGTTTATACCTTCATTTTAATCTTTTCTTCCTTCCATGTTCCTGTACTCACACAAAAAACTTGTCATTTCAATCTCACAGTGCAATTACCCCTTTCACACTTGCCTGATTGCAACACTAACATCTGCAGACGCCAATGATTGTACTAGGGGTCGAGGCCGTCAATCCCCGGAGTGAGATGACATCATCTGATGCCGGCGTTGACCTGATTTTGCTTTCTCACTAGGCACTTTAAAGGCCGATTGGCAGTTAATTCCTGGGATCACTTGCAAGTGTGAAAGGGGCTACTGGTTAATTACTGCTTATCCCTTCATTAACATCACTTTTAAAAGATTCTCCTGCTCTTTTAGTACATTCACCTCTACAGACCCCATTAAGCCTTTCTATTCCTGGTCTCGTTGATTTTCATCAATATATTTTCTGCTAATCATGGTAGCACATTACTATTACAGTAACAGCAACCTGGGTTTCAATCAAGCACTCTCTGTAAGGATTTGTAAGTTTGTCCTGTGTCTGCATGGGTTTCCTCTGGGTGCTCCCGTTTCCTCTCACCCTTCAAAATGTACGGGTGTTGTAGTTTAATTGTGTGTAATTGGGTGGCATGGGTGTGTGGGCTGGAACGGCTTGTTACTGTGTTATATGTCTAAAGTTTAAGAAAAATAAATTTATGATTTTTAACTATTATAATGCTTTTCCCATAACTAATCCAGAGCAATTGTTTCTGGTGTCTTTCAGAAATGTTGAACATTTCCTCCCAATCTCTCTCCACCCTTATTGCAAATTTAGGAGACATGTAATCCTCTTGTCATTTTACTCCAAATGCAGACTAACCCTGATATATTGATATCAAATTGCGGTTACATTGTATTGATTTCTCTCCCAGCTCAGCTGAACCATCACTGAAAGATTCATTCTGGCCACCAGGTTGATCATGTAGTTGTCATATTCTATTCAACTTAAATTCCAACACATCCAGGACTCCTGTATATATCTCATGCTACACCATCAGATTTATCCTCAATCTCCATCAATTTAACCTCATTTATAATAGTTTCTCATCTTGGCTCTGTTACGAGCCCAAAGGAGCTCAAAATCCAGCAGCAATAGACATTCACCAAGACAAGTGGTTTTTAAAACATGTTATTTTTAATCAACTTTAAACATGAAAATAGAATCAAACATTAACATAACTCTACACCCAACTAACCCCCTTCTAATTCTAAGTGCACGTGTATGTATGTGTGTGGATTCAAGAAAAGTTCTTTAGTTCACAGTTCAATCTCACTTCTTCTTCCAAGTTATCTGGTTGCAGGCAATCACCATACTGTGCACAGTTCACCAGGCTTGGTGCTTGAAAGGTAAATGTTTACTGCTCAGGAAGGTTCTTGTAGGGTTTGCAGAGAGAGATAGTTGTTGCTCCAGGAGGTACCACCACTAGTCACCTCCAGGTCTCGATGATGAAACTTGTCCCATCAGGGTCTTCTAGATGGTAACCTCTTTCTTCAAGCTACCACAGAGTTCCATTCCTTCCTCTATTTCAAGAGAAACATCAGACAGATAGCACTTCCAGCCATCTACTGCTTTGGAACTTGCTTTCATCAGTTTCAAACAGTTTTCCCTAGATTGCACTTTTCAGTTACTTGTCAGTGTCCCCACACACTGACTGACTGAGCTGTTAACTCTCTCTCTCTCTTCAACTGAAACTCCAAAGAGAGCATGTGACTCATGTCTTGCAAAACCCCCACCTTCCCCAGCAAACAGGAGTTCTTCCTTCTGCTCTCATCTGTTGTTATCTCAGGTAAACAATCCAGAATTGATCTTTCTGTGAACATTTTGAAGAAAGGGTACTGATGGACAGCATGACTCCAGCAAGAAAATGGTCAAGCATTTTATGGCATCAGTTCAATTAACTCCAACTTGTGAAAGGTGGGTGCTTACATTCTCCAGAGATCTTGCAATGTGAATTCTTCAGTCTTTCAAATAAGATCTGTTTTAAAATGTGTGTATGTATGTGACCTACTCTAAATCTTATAAATTCTCTCCAAATATTAATATTGTTACAGCTCAACCACCCCAACACCATCCATCCTAGTTCACATTTGCCACATACCCGATCTCCTGTGTACCTCTTTCTCCATTCCAACTTTCAAGAATTTAGACTTGGTACCCAGCATTCTGCAACTCCTTTTCTGAAGTTTTGCCACACTTTGTCATGTCTCTCTTTGGTTGACGTCTTCCTGGGAACAGCTTTTTTCAACTGTGCTTCATTTGCCATTGTGCGAAATATTTTACAGCAATGAAGAATCAAAGCAACTTTAAGTTGTCATAGTTGAACGCAAGAACAACCCTCACAGAAAAATTGAAAGCTTGCAGAAAAATCTGAATCATTCACTGAGGGTGTAGCCGAGATTAAAAATGCAGATGTGGAATAAAAAGGTCTTTGAGCACTGCAAGAAGCAGAACCAGAAGGTCAAAACAGATGGATGATGAACAGTTTATTTTATGAATGCATGGATATTTTGATTTCAAGGTCACTTCTGCTTGAAAAATGATACACTTCTTGGCCCAATTTAACATGATCACTCCCAAAGACACCACATACCATATTTCTTGTTACTTTTCTCTCTCACACTCGCCTGATGCTACTTAACATTTCCCTGCTCCAAGCATTACCATATGCTACATTTGTTGTTATGGCAACAAATTGCAGCCAGTTACATGTAGAGCAGCTGAGCCTGGCAGTGTTGGATGATGGTTTTATGCATAATTTTGAATGATAATTATAATAGACAAACACACTGAGCCAATAAAAACTCCAAAGATGAAGGAGTAATATTATTGCTAACCAAAAGTTCATGTGTGGGTTATGATCTGATGCATTTAAAACCTGCTCAAGTGGTGAAATACCTATTTCTGTTACTAAATAAAGTTAAAACGATCAAAGAACATGATGAGCTGGGTCTGTGATCTCGGGAGAGAAGGAGACCAAGGATGGGCTTGAGGATCAGATAGGGTGAATAGTGAGGAATCTGTCTGGGTATCATGATGTCTAAAAGGAGAGGATAGATTGAAGGTGAGATGATACAAGGGAAAAAAGATCACTGAGTAACAGTGGCCTGATATTCAATGATAGGATTATGGTTCACAAGAAGACTTATCATGGACACTCAACATTTCCTCACTTGTTAGAAAGGTGCAACAGCGACTGCACTTCCTGAGAAGACTGAAGCAGACAAGGCTACCGGCCACCATTATGTAAACCTTCTATAGGAACTCGATCAAGAGTGTCCTGGCTGGCTGCATCACAGTGTGGTACAATTGCTGCGGAGAAATGGATCGGAGGTCAATACACAGGACCATAAGAGTGGCAGAGAGGATCACTGGAGTCTCCTTCACCCTCATTCGACATGATCTACTGGGATCGTTAACTGAAGAGGACACGCAAAATCATTGAGGACCCCTTCCACCCTGCGCACAGCATCATCCAGCTGCTCACATCAGGGTAGAGATACAGGAGTGTCAGAGCCAGCTCCACCAGGCTGAGGAACAGCCTCTTCCCACAGGCAATGAGAGTGCTGAACGACCAAAGGAACTGCTCGCACTTAACATCCGAGTCACTCGTTTGTACAAAACAGTATTTATTTATTTATTTGTATAGGTAAAATATTTGTCCTGCATATGTATTGTTTGTCTGTGTGTCTACATGTTTTTCACCGAAGACCAGTGAATGCTGTTTCGTCAGGTTGTACAATCAGATGACAATAATGTTGACAATACAGAATGCATCTCCCTGGTCTACTGGTCTTCCCGCAATCTGTTTCTATAGATCCTCCCGTACCTATTTAGTGTTTTGAACATCTTCTGTTTTATTGTGAACAATTCTAGGCTCAGTCCTGAACTTTGACATGTTTATCAGATGGTTAAAGCAAAGAGGTTCAATGTTAGAAACCTGCAGTCAGACGAAGTGAGAGGAAATTTCCAGGAAAACCTCAAAGCAAAGCTCGACGATGCAAACCGCCTCACGGACTCGTCCCCTGAAACCCTCTGGGATCAGCTGAAAACTACCATACTGCAATCCACTGAAGAGGTATTGGGCTTCTCCTCCAGGAAAAACAAGGACTGGTCCGACAATAACAGCCAGGAAATCCAGGAGCTGCTGGCAAAGAAGCGAGCTGCCCACCAGGCTCACCTTACAAAGCCGTCCTGTTTAGAGAAGAAACAAGCCTTCCGTCGCGCATGCAGCCATCTTCAGCGCAAACTCCGGGAGATCCAAAATGAGTGGTGGACTAGCCTGGCCAAGCGAACCCAGCTCAGCGCGGACATTGGCGACTTCAGGGGTTTTTACGAGGCTCTAAAGGCTGTGTACGGCCCCTCACCCCAAGTCCAAAGCCTGCTGCGCAGCTCAGACGGCAAAGTCCTCCTCAGCGACAAGATCTCCATACTCAACCGATGGTCAGAACACTTCCAATCTCTTTTCAGTGCCAACCGCTCAGTCCAAGATTCCACCCTGCTCCAGCTCCCTCAACAGCCCCTAAGGCTAGAGCTGGATGAGGTCCTCACCCGGGATGAGACATATAAGGCAATTGAACTGAAAAGTGGCAAAGCAGCAGGTATGGATGGAATCCCCCCAGAGGTCTGGAAGGCTGGCGGCAACTCTGCATGTCAAACTGCATGAGTTTTTCAAGCTTTGTTGGGACCAAGGAAAACTGCCTCAGGACCTTCGTGATGCCATCATCATCACCCTGTACAAAAACAAAGGCGAGAAATCAGACTGCTCAAACTACAGGGGAATCACGCTGCTCTCCATTGCAGGCAAAATCTTCGCTAGGATTCTCCTAAATAGCATAATACCTAGTGTCGCCGAGAATATTCTCCCAGAATCACAGTGCGGCTTTCGCGCAAACAGAGGAACTACTGACATGGTCTTTGCCCTCAGACAGCTCCAAGAAAAGTGCAGAGAACAAAACAAAGGACTCTACATCACCTTTGTTGACCTCACCAAAGCCTTCGACACCGTGAGCAGGAAAGGGCTTTGGCAAATACTAGAGCGCATCGGATGCCCCCCAAAGTTCCTCAACATGGTTATCCAACTGCACGAAAACCAACAAGGTCGGGTCAGATACAGCAATGAGCTCTCTGAACCCTTCTCCATTAACAATGGCGTGAAGCAAGGCTGCGTTCTCGCACCAACCTTCTTTTCAATCTTCTTCAGCATGATGCTGAAACAAGCCATGAAAGACCTCAACAATGAAGACGCTGTTTACATCCGGTACCGCACGGATGGCAGTCTCTTCAATCTGAGGCGCCTGCAAGCTCACACCAAGACACAAGAGCAACTTGTCCGTGAACTAGTCTTTGCAGACGATGCCGCTTTAGTTGCTCATTCAGAGCCAGCTCTTCAGCGCTTGACGTCCTGTTTTGCGGAAACTGCCAAAATGTTTGGCCTGGAAGTCAGCCTGAAGAAAACTGAGGTCCCCCATCAGCCAGCTCCCCACCATGACTACCAGCCCCCCCACATCTCCATCGGGCACACAAAACTCAAAACGGTCAACCAGTTTACCTATCTCAGCTGCACCATTTCATCAGATGCAAGGATCGACAACGAGATAGACAACAGACTCGCCAAGGCAAATAGCGCCTTTGGAAGACTACACAAAAGAGTCTGGAAAAACAACCAACTGAAAAACCTCACAAAGATAAGCGTATACAGAGCCGTTGTCATACCCACACTCCTGTTCGGCTCCGAATCATGAGTCCTCTACCGGCATCACCTACAGCTCCTAGAACGCTTCCACCAGCGTTGTCTCCGCTCCATCCTCAACATTCATTGGAGCGACTGCATCCCTAACATTGAAGTACTCGAGATGGCAGAGGCCGACAGCATCGAGTCCACGTTGCTGAAGATCCAGCTGCGCTGGGTGGGTCACGTCTCCAGAATGGAGGACCATCGCCTTCCCAAGATCGTGTTATATGGCGAGCTCTCCACTGGCCACCGTGACAGAGGTGCACCAAAGAAGAGGTACAAGGACTGCCTAAAGAAATCTCTTGGTGCCTGCCACATTGACCACTGCCAGTGGGCTGATATCGCCTCAAACCGTACATCTTGGCGCCTCACAGTTCGGTGGGCAGCAACCTACTTTGAAGAAGACCGCAGAGCCCACCTCACTGACAAAAGACAAAGGAGGAAAAACCCAACATCCAACCCCAACCAACCAATTTTCCCCTGCAACCGCTGCAACCGTGTCTGCCTGTCCCGCATCGGACTTGTCAGCCACAAACGAGCCTGCAGCTGACGTGGACATTTATCCCCTCCATAAATCTTCGTCCGCGAAGCCAAGCCAAAGAAAGCAATGTCAAGGACTTCATGGTGAAATTTAAAATTTGCTCCATTTTTTATATTGTTTACTACAAAAGTTACCCTTAACAGTCTTCATGAAGGTTTCTGACCCGAAACATGGACCATTTTTTTTCTCCCATTGATGTTGTTAGACCTGCTTAGTCCCTCCAGCAGATTGCTCCATCTGTCTCGTTTTAAACTTACCTGGATATTTTCTCTGTGTTCCCTTAAAACTAACCTTGTTCAATTCCACTTGAAACTTAACTGATTCTATTTCCCACACTTCTTTGAAACTTGCCAGGACCATTTGTTTTTAAACAATTGTTTTGAATTTATTGGAATGTGCAACATTAAGGTGTAATTAAGGTGCAAAAAGTTTCAAATATCTGTCTGGTACTACTAAAGTCCTGAATATGCCAGATTAATGGAGTTTTCGTGTATTATTAATGGTCTTACTGTGTTGCTATTTGTAGGTCATACGATGCAGTTTTATAAAATGGATGGCTCCACACTTTTCTGCTATTCTGCTACTCAAATGTAGTTCAAGTTTATTGTCATCTGATTGTACATATACAACCTGAAAAAACATCATCTCTCCAAACATAATGATCACATAAATAGTCAAAATAAATAAATATATAAATATTTGGGACGATTTACACAATTAATTGATTGTGTTCATCAATCTCATAGCCTGTGAGAAGAGGCTATTACCCAGTTTCACATTCCTGATTTGGATGCTTCTGTACCTCCTTTTTTTGTAATTCTTTATTTATTGCACTATGAACAATATCAACTGATATATTTACAGATGCATCTCTTTAAATATTCACAGTGACATTTTCTCTTTTTTTCCCCCATCCCTCCCTTCCCCCTTCCCACCCCCCTCCAAAAACAGTAGATATTGGAAATATAAAATACAATAGAACAATATCTTTATACAAAAGGAATACAAACAAAAAAGACATCATCTACTTATTCACATTAAATCTGATCGTGTTTATCTTCTTATCATTTTAGGTGGTGGTGGTCCTATACCTGCTCTTTCTGTTATGTTCCATATATGGGTTCCCAGGTTTTTTCAAACATTGTAACTTTGTCTTTTAAATTATATGTAATTTTTTTTCCAATGGGATACACTTAAACTTGGTTATATATTCCATTAATGTTTATAGTCATATAGACCAATGTAGCCATCAAATATCTTTATTTTCACTTCTTTTCCGCCTCTTCACCACCTCCATTCCTTTTTTCCATTACTGTTTTATAAATTTTCCTTTTTAATCTCAATATATGACAAAGCATTTAAGACATGAAATACTCCAACAATCCCCACAAGTAATAACCCTTTAACCGCAAATGAACCTCCCCTCCTTGGATTGCCCCTTGTCCCTTGACGACAACCACAACTCCCCTTTCCGTTCAGTTTGCAAATTTACTCACAAGCGTCAACCGATTTCGCAGTGACCATTATTCTCCCCCCCAGCCCCCCCCCAGAGAACACTATTTTCCTATACACATAACAAAGCTTTCTCTCTTTTTTTCCCCTACTTCCCCTTCTCTTATCCATCTTTAAATCTTTATATATACACATTATCTTTACTTTATTTTTGTAAATTTTCTTGCCGGTCTTCCTTCATGTCACTCCTCCTCATCTTTTCTCCAGTCCTGCAAATGTTCAGCAAATTCTTGGGCTTCCTTTGGGTCCGAAAACAGTCTATTCCGTTCCCCAGGAATAAATACTTTGAGTACTGCTGGATGTCTTAATATAATGTTATAACCTTTCTTCCATAAGATTGTTTTCACCGTGTTAAATTCCTTCCTCTTCTTTAAAAGTTCGAAGCTTATGTCCAGGTAAAAAAATATATTTTTTGTCTCTTATATTCCAATGGCTTAACGTCTTCTCTAACCTTCTTTCTTGCCTACTCCAGTATGTTCTCTCTTGTCGTATATCATAGAAGTTTTACCAATGTGGATCTCGGTTTTTGATGTGGTGGCGGTTTCGGTACTAGTCCTCCATGTGCCCTTTCCATTTCTATTTCTTCATGTAAATCTGTCATTCCCAACACCTTCGGGATTCATCCTTTTATAAATTCCTTCATATCTGACCTTTCTTTGCCTTCTTTCAGGCCCACTATTTTTATGTTGTTTCGCCTACTGTAGTTTTCCAATACGTCAATTTTTTGTGACAATAAATCTTGTGTCTCTAATTTTTTTTCACTCTCTTCCAACTTCCCTCTTAAATCATTTATCTCCACTTCTACAGCAGCTTCTCGTTCCTCCACATTTTCTACTCTTTTTCCTATTTCAGTCATGACCAACTCTATGCTTTGCATTCTGTCTTCAGCTCATTTCATTTTTCTTTTGATTGAACTAAATTCTAATGATAGCCATTCTTTTAATGACCTCATTTGTTCTTCAAAACAGGCTTTATCTAAATTTTGTCCTTCTATTTTACCTTCTTCTTTCCTTTGAAATTCTTGGACTTCTTCCTCCCCTTCTTCTGTGTCTGTATCTATGTCTGTGTCATCTTCTTCTCTTCTCTGTATCTGTGTATCTTCATCCTTCTCTGGTGAGCTGCTTCTGTATCCTTGCTGGGCCTCCAGCTGCTGCTGGGCCCCCTGTCTCAGGCCGACCCATTGTTGGGCCTCCCGCTGCAGGTCGTCCCCCTGCCGGTCACCCCGTTGCCGCTCATCTTCTTCCTGCCTTTCATTCTCTTTCTCACCACTCTTCTTTCTTGTCTGCTTCCCCCAGCCGAATGCCCCGATACTGGGCATCTCTCAGCTGGCTGCTCCTCAGCTCAGTCCCCCTCCCGCCGGCATTAATCTTTTATTTTACTTGCGTACTGCGCATGCGCAACTCTTCACGCATGTGCAGTTGCGCACCTCTTCTTGGCTCTGAGAGCCATTTTTGAAGTCCGCTGGTCGGGAGGACAATGGGGACTCACCAACATCGAAGATCGCCTGCACTTCTTCACGGTGGCTCTCTGCTCCGATGTGCAGGTAAGGCCTTCTTCTTTCTTTTCCAGTGATTTTCCTTCTTCCCTTTTCTCTGTTATTCTTACTTTTTCTCTTTTGGGTGCCATCTTCTGTAACTTTATCTTTCTCTTCCTGTATTTTATGTTTATTGAGCTCTGTTTTTTCAAACTTTTTTTTTCTTTTCTCTGGAGAGGGCTGGTTCCACTCGACCAGCCACTACTCCATAACGTGACTCCTCCCTTACCTCCTTCTTGATGGTAGTGGGTTAAAGACGCTGGATGGAAAGGATCTTCTATATTTCTTTGAGCCATATTTAGGCAATACTCCAATATATATCCTTAATAGATGAAAGGGAGATCCCAGAAACCTTCTCAACTGTTTTAATGATCCTCTATAGATTTCTGGTCTGATGCTTTGCAGCTACCACACTACACAATGATGCAGCCAGAGAGAACACTCTCATTCAATTCCTGTAAAAAATTGTCAAGATGGGAGCCGATGGCCTTGCCCTCCTCAGCCTCCTTAGGAAGTGTTGACACTGCTGCGCCTTCCTGACTAAAGAGGAGGTATTGTGGGTCCAGGATAGGTCATCCTTTATATGCATGCCAAGGAACTTTGTGCTCTCCACTCTCTCCATGACAAAACCATTGACATATGGTGGAGAATGGCCATCCTTCAATTTTCTGAAGCCTACACTCATTTTATCTTGTCCATATTGAGACTCAGACTGCTGTTCTCACACCAGTATATGAGCCTTTTGAACTCCTCTATGCAATGTGACTCATCATTGCTACTGATGAGGCCAACTACAGTACGGTTGTATCATCCACAAATTTGAGAATTTTGTTAGAATGGATTCTGACAGTGTAGTCATGCAGTTCTCTCTCTTTAAAGCGGTATTTTTGAAAAGAATTCCAAGAATCAGCATTTGTCAGAATAACATCTTAAAAATCTCTCAATATCTCATATTTAATTGTTTTAACAAAACATTGTACTGCTTGGAGTATATTAAATAGTTTAATTGTGCAAATATGAAGTATACAGCATTGCGATTGTTTTGCATCAATAACAAAGGGTAGAAACATTCTCTTTGCTCCCTCAATACCTCTAGTTTCTCTGCAGCTTACAGCATACTTTATTGTGTATTTTTCCTATTTTGATTAAAAAGTCAAGAATCTAAATTTCTTGTTTTTCTTTCTCTGCCATTGCTGCCCGACATTCGAATACAGTTAGCATTTTCCATTTTTAATTCAGATCTCCATAATCCATATTCTCAAAGGATCTCACATGTGTTATGCATATCTAAATTTCATTCTACTGGATTGAAGTAAGAGACAATTTGCTTGGATCAGGCCAAACTGAAACTTCACAGCATATAATAAAATATTAGGTGTGCTCTTAAGTTAATAATGTGAGTTAAAGATAGACTCTCCAAATTGAGAAACACAAAACCTGCAGATGCTGGAATCTTGAGCACAGAAATAATTGTTGCATTCAAAAAATGGACTGACCATTTCTAACTGGTGAGTTTCTCCAGCAATTCTTTGTGTACAAATTGAGCTACTTTTATTGTTCTCACAGTCACCAGTAGGAATAATTTAAATTATTGTTATATTTTTATATGGTTAATTAATTGAGTAACTGACTACTGTTGGATGGTTCAGGATAATTTTAAAATCCAAGTTTATTTCTGGCATTTAAAACATAGTTCATTTTGGTGACGAGTCCATTTTCAAATGTTTAAATAAAATTTCACTAAAACATCAACACTACTTTTTCTTGCAACATAGCAAATGAAAGAATAACATTTCAATGTTATGGTTAATTAATTGTTCTGGTTAACTGTTAGCCATCTTTACTTATACCAAAATAAAATCATAAACAAAACTGCAATCAAGGGCCAGTGCAATTTCAACTGCATTTGGGGCTAAAATTCCAAATTAAACAGAAATCAGAAACTCTATTCCATTTTTAATGGCCAAGAAAATTTTGTGCACCAAACCAGTGTGTTAAATAGTCATGCAGTTGTCTTCTGCTGCTCTCAAGCTCTTCTTCAAAGGGCGTTCTGTGACATTCTCTCTCACTGCTTCTCATCTGCATTCCCTGCTGCTCCCAAGCTCTCTTCAAATGCAGTTGTCTTCAACCAGTTGTAAACTGAATATTATTTTAATCACAGGCCAACTGTTTTAATTTCAGTAATACCCAGGGCTTTGGACATTGGCACATTTCATGGTTGAAAATCAGAAGTGTGCTGCCTGCTGCTGAAGAGATAGAAATGGGAAAGTACTGGTCGCTGTTGGCCTAAATAAGAGTCAGAATATGAGCAAAATTGATGACTAGTCAAGGGTGGGAGTTGATTGAGAAGCGTAAGCTTGAAGTGGCAGGAAAGAGATAAGGAAGCTAAGTAATGGTGATTAGATAAAGGGCTAGTGGGTGAACCTGGAGATTCATCATCAGCCTTGGTGGATCTGGGGTCATGGATGAAATTGGGCAATCCAATTTGGAAGTTCAACAGCTTGGACAGTTGGGTAGCTGTGCAGTGAATACCTGGCTGTTTCAAAAGTGCCTCACACTATTGAGTGACAGAAATAACTACCCTACAATTCTCCAAAAGGATAACTGCATATTATTTGATGCACAACTGATAAAGAGAATTGTGTCAGATGCACAAGGGCAAAATCACACCACGGCACTATGGAATTTGTAAAAATAACTGGCCATTAATCATGGAGTCCAGAAAATTTCTGAGTTATCATTAAAAAAAATCCCATTTACAATCGTTCTTCCTTGACTAGATATATGGAAAGGAAGGATTGAGAAAGAAAAGCAGGCAAATGGGCCTAGCCCAAAACCTAAAATTAGTTGGTATAGATGACTTGGGCTGAAGAACCTGTTCTGTATGACTTTATAACTCCATAATTAGCCACACAACCAAATTTTTCAAAACCAAAAAATCATGATCCATGATGAACTAGTACCCAGCTGATTGAATGATGCCCACACTTCCACCTGAACTCCCGTTTCATCTACACAGAGGGACACTTCACACATTCAATGGTCATTTGGAGCAGTTGGTTCATCCCAAGACTTGAAATCATCCTGAAGCCTTTAAGGCCGTTAAAATGGCATTAAGGATCACAAAATAATTGAAAAAATATAATCATGTAAAATAACACACAATAAGTAAAGCAGTTATATTTTCCCTGGGCTATGGTAGCTCTATCATAAAACTAGGGCCACAGGTGATGGGTATCCAAACACATTTCTTACTACATTGTAGCTGTATCATTATTCTCACTGGTAAGATCAGTAAAAAAAATGGACAGTTTGGCTTCTAATCTTCAGAAAATACCCAACATCCAAGTTTGATTGCTCATGCAGAAATCTAAGGCAACTTAAGATGATTTGCTCCAACTGGCAGTCAGCTCAACTTCACTCATTACATCAGAGCCTTGCCTGCTCTACAAGCAGAAATGGAGGTGGTTGGCATTCTAAAAATGGAATCACACTCACCCTGCACTTATCCACCTTCATCTAGGTTCTTCCCTCTAAGTGCCAGGATGATTTGGTCACTGTTCAGTGTTTCCATCCATCCCAACACAATAAATCTTCATCATCGTTCTCCATTAAATTCTTAAATTACCAAGCCACAAATCCAAAATTTTCAGATTATTGCTGTGCCACAGTCGCATTAAAACAATCAACCCTGATATTTTTCTCAAAAACACTGAGTGCACTATTAATGAAGAATTACAGAACTGCTACTGTGGCTGCATTGCTGCTGCGGCTGGATTAGAAGGAGAAGCAGCATTATAGAGTCACTGCACCCTTCACCAGGATCCAAGCTGCCCATCAAGAGTCCCCGGTTCATGTTTAGCCACCATTATGGTAGACTAGATGGGGCCAATGATAGTTTATATGAGAATCATCCTGAGGACCATATTCAAGATGGCAACCCCCAAGGTCGGCAGCCAAACATCTCATATTATGGGCGCCAAGGAGGCAACAGATCAGGGGAAGGCACAAAGAAGGAGCACACCCTCCCTGATCCAGGAAGAATAGCTCTGGAGAAGTAAAACCATAGCAAAAGACCAGATTAGTCAGGAGACTAACATCAGTCACGTTGGGTTGTTGTTTGGAGCACAAGCAGTTAAGTTCAGTTGAAACAGCAGGCTGCATTTGGGGTCTTTGGCCAAAGGCCTCACACCTGGCTACTGTCTGCTGGCTTCTGAGAACAAGGAATTGGGTCCAGAATTCGTGCCTCTGCAATGACCAGTAGGACTCCCAAAAAGCCTTGGTTGCCGACATCTTCCTAATGATTCATGGATTCAGCACCAGGAGTTGAAGAAGTGTGATTGGTACGTTGCCTTGAGCACAGGTTCTCTGCTGAACAACATGTGGGGCATTATGGTGGTTACAGGGCATAGGAGGTGGTGGGAAATAACATGGCCACTCGATATCACTGAAGGGACTCTCTTTGTTTTATTAATGGAAACAGATTATTTGGCAACTCTTCATTTGCTTTTGCAGGACAACCAAAGAACATCTTTTCGATTCAATTTGTTTACAAGACAATAATTTGAATCTTGACTCTTGAGTTAATAGGAAAAGAAAGGATAGAAATGCATCAGAAGCATTTCGGAGAGCATTTACGAGCCTATTACTTGGTGCCAAGGTAGGGTGAGGGGGAAGGCTGTTCATGGGATGGTGCATGACTTGCATCAAAGGTTTGGACAACTTGGGTTTGTATCATCTAGAGGTGTGAGAGGTGAGAGAGATAAAACACAATAAGGGGAGTCATCTATGCCCTGATAATGTGAATGACAATGATTGTTGTCATATACATTATACAATACACCCCAATATTCTTACTTGCTGCAACCAAACATATATTTCCTGAAAATAAAGCAATAGCAAATATGAAATTAAAAACAGATGATCATTACAAGGGAGATGCAAGAGTGGTGGGTGGCTGAGTGCATGGAATATGCAATGGTGCTGGAGGCAGGAACAATAGGATCTTTTAAGAAACCATTAGATAGGGACATGGAACTGAGAAAAATGGAGGGTTATGCAGTGGGAACATTCAAAGCAGTTGTTAGTGTGGGTTTTTTAAGTTGGCATAACATTGTAGACCAAAGGGTTTGGATTTCCTACTATTGACAGAAATCTGGTTAAACACTGGAGAGATTGCTCCATTGCCCGCAAAACTGTGACTTTCTTAAAATGTCCAGAACCTGTGGTCGCGGTGGGGGTTTAGCTGTTGTTTTTAAAAAGCAATACAAATGCTGTTTATTGAATTTTGATTATTTCTCCTCCTTCGAAGTCCAACAAATGAAAGTGGGCACAGTAAACCCCTTTTTAATCGTTCTGATACATTGCCCACCAAAAATTCATCAGGATTTTATCACTCAGTTTGCTGACTTCCTTTCAAGCACCACGTCTAACTTTGATCGAGTTCTGATTCTTGGATTATTTCAATATCCATGTGTTTTGTCCAACCAAGCCTCTTGTAAGCGAATTCATGCACCTAGTTGTGTCTTTTAATTTGGAACTGCTTTCAACAGGACCCACTCATAAGCTAGAACATACTCTCGACTTTATCCTGCCATCTGATTTATCAATTAGCAACTTGTTATAAATTGATACCTGTGTGTCGGACCATACAGCAGTTACTTTCAACCTCTCCTTGCCTCACTCCCCAAACAAATCTAGTCTTCCTATACGCTATTCCTGCTACACTAACTCACAGTTTGCAAATAGGGTCTCAGAGGCCATTATAGCATCCCCAAGTACTACCATCATGGAGGTTCCCCCACCCCACCTCAACATGGCGGAACTTTTGTCCCAATTTAATACCACCTCTTCTATCCTAAACACTGAAGCCTCACTCAAGGAGGGAAAACATAAGTTCAAAATTGCACCTTGGCTCAATAATACCACCAAGTCCTGAGTGCAGGATAGCCAAACGCAAGTGGAAGCGAGACAAACTACAAATTGTCCTCGAAATTCCGAAAAACAATCTGCTCATATACCAAGAAATAGTAAAGGCCAAAAGAACAAAATATTTTGCCAATCTAATTTCCAATAACTTCCAAAATCCCAAAGTTTTGTTGAATACCATCAGCTCGATCACTGGTCCCACACTTAATACCAACTCTTGATGCATCCCTTACCGAATGCAAAGAATTTTAAAAATTCTTCATAAACAACGTCGAGAACATCAGGACCAACATTTCCCCCTCCACTTGCAATCTAACTGTACCACAGGTCTGTTCATCCAACCTGAACTGTTTCAGCCCAATCACACTACCCACCCTTAGAAAGATTGTGAACAGAATCCTGTGTTTTACCTTAGAAAGACTGTGTTCGCTATGAAGCCGACAACCTGCCCCCTCCACATTATCCCAACTCCTTTCCTGAGGGATGTTTTTGATACAGCCAGTCCTAGCATCCTTGGCCACTGGGACAGTTCCAATTTGCTTCAAGCATGCTGTGATCCAGCCCCTCCTGAAAAAATCCAACTTAGGCCCTACTACACCCAAAATTTACAGACCTGATTCTAAACTTCCATTCATGTCAAAGGTTCCTAAATACATTTTTCTGAGCCAATTGGTGTCCTATCTACATCAAAACAATATATCTGAAAGATTCCAGTCAGGTTATAAGGCCCACCACAGCACAGAGTCAGCCTTACTAAGAGTATAGAATGACCTGCTCCTTGGCACTGACTCAGGGAACTCTGCCATTCTAATTCTCCTGGACCTTAGTGCAGCATTCGATACTGTGGATCACACTATTTTAATAGATCACCTCTGGAAGAGGGTCAGTGTCAATGGCACGGCTCTGAACTAGTTTAATCTTAGTGATTGGACTTTCTCAGTCAACATAGGCAAATTTTCGTCCTCCTCTACTACCCTTTCTTGCGGGATCCTACAAAGGTCTATTCTGGGCCCCATTCTCTTCTCCTTATACGATACCCCTCAGCCATATCATTCAAAAACAACCTTCAACTGCTTCACTGATGATACTCAGCTTTATCTCCCCCTGAAGCCCAACGACCAACCAAAAATAACCAGCCTCAAAGCATGTCTGGAGGACAAAGAGCTGGATGGCTCAAACATCCTGTAGCTAAACGAAGGCAAATCTGAGATCATCCTATATGCATTCCCCACCCCCCCCCCCAACCTCCAAACTCCACCAAAAGCATCTCCAATACTCTTGGTAACTTATCCACCCTCATCAAACCACACATCAAATCCTTTGGTGTGATATTCAATTCCATCTTCAAATTTGACAAACAAGTCAATGAAGTAATAAAAGCTAGCGTTTTACACTATTGCTGAAATCAAATCATTCCTGTCAGTGAAAGACCTCAAGAAAGTTATCCACACACTCATTTTCTCCTGTTTAGACTACTATATACGGGAATTAGTCAATTGCCATTGGCCCATCTACAACTGGTGCAAAATGCTGCACCAAGGCTCCTGCCAAGAAGAGGAACCACATCACCACTATTCTGGCCTCCCTTCACTGGCTGCCAGTACGGCTCAGGATGGATTTTAAAGTTCTCTATTTTATTTACAAAGCCTTTAATGGACTAGCTCCCTCCTACATCACTGATCTCCTAATGCCCCACTCCACTTCAAGACCCCTCAGATCGGCCAACTTAGGGCACTTGGTTGTTCCTTGCTCAAATCACAAACTCGGGAGATCATGCCTTCACGATAGCAGCCCCCAAGCTGTGGAACAATATTTATTCCTCCATCAAATCAGCCCCTTCCTTTAACTCTTTTAAGACCAGGCTGAAATTGTATCTTTTTACTTGCAAGCATTTTGAGGTGATTGTTGGGTACCCATTTTATAATGCACTTTAAATAGCTGCTTAAATTGAGATGCCATTTATGATCTGTACAGCACTTTGGTCAACGTGAGTTGCTTTAAATGTTCTATAAAAATAAACTACTCACAGTCTCTTGCTCTCCTGCAGAAAAAAAGTATCAAAATATTATTTCCTTAAATAAGGACTCATTGCACTGCAGTCATCAGCAAACTGTGGGATACAACATAGATTTGCCTTCAATGGTTAGAATGACCCAAAAGCTTCAAAGATGCCAGTAACCTTGACCTCCTCTGGAGATGGGAGAAGAATCCAGGAATGGAAGTATTCCTATAGCTAAACCACACATTAGAAAAAAAATTGAACACCGTAGACTCTGGCAATATTGCTCTTTGGAGATCGACAAAAGAATA
Organism: Narcine bancroftii; assembly: GCF_036971445.1. Classification (NCBI taxonomy): domain Eukaryota; kingdom Metazoa; phylum Chordata; class Chondrichthyes; order Torpediniformes; family Narcinidae; genus Narcine; species Narcine bancroftii. The sequence continues at coordinate 246,798,545 of NC_091470.1, read as the reverse complement.
TAATTCTAAACACAACCAGAGGATAGGATAAATGGATGTGACTCTTTTGTCCCCTCTGCTCTCTGGGTCATTGAGCATGTCTTGTCCGTCTGTTCTGTAGCTCCAGTTAGTGGGACCATCAAAGAAGCATTAGAACAAAAGGTCTGTGTGTATAAAAATGGCAGCACATGTTAACAAAAGTGAAAGTGATCAGTGAATAAAACTAGCAAGAAGCACCCCCTGCCCCAAATATTCTACAGGATACCACCCAAGACCCAGGCATGTTGCCTGACCCGCTGAGTCTCTCCTGCATGTTCTTGGACCCACTGGAATCCATCCAGCTTGCTGCCCTTGCCCTCAGAATACCTCCAGCTTCTCATTGTCCACACAAGATTCCTGCCTCTGCAATTTCTGTGTTTCATCATCCAAGTTTGTTTGTTCGTGATTGGTCCCTTCAGTTATGTTGCTAAACAGATGAAGCACAATGAAACCTTCCTTCTGTGCAAGTGATAAGCAATTTCTCTTAAGCTGAAAAAAGTGACCCAATTTCTTTTCTTAAATTAATGCAATGAGGGTTTATACCATTCCATATATGTTCTTTACATTAAGCAGATGCTGTGTTTTAATGCTGCCATAAGCAAAAACACCAAGTTAAATTTCCTACACTGTATGATCCCTATGAAAAAAAATCAAGTTTTTGCCTCCCACCAGAAGAAAGACTGGTTTTTCAATTGAATATTTCTGATAAATATACATCTTCTCAGTTAAGTGTATGGAAAGTCAAAGCCACTTCCAAATATTCCCTATCAATATGGAGCATACTAGTATTTGTATAGAACCAATATTATTTGCAATAATTTTCAAGTTTTGACACAAAAGGTAAAACATTTCCTTGAAATGATTGCACACTAATCAAAAAGAAAATACTTTATAACTTGTATTGCTCTGCCCAAGAGGGTTTAGTTCTCACTAATAATGGACATTAATTTCCTTATGACACATTTGTTACTGAAACAGGATCTTCTCAATCAGCACAAATATTGTTTTGCTTACAGATAAAAGTAATAAATCCTCAAGAAAGAACATGAAGTTGCATGTCACATTTCACATCTTCAACAAACCCAAAAGAATTCACACAATTTGTTGGCAAAACCAGAAGTAAATATTCAAAATGATTGTTTGTCCAAATACATCCAAAAGTACAAAGAGAAGCACAGAACACCAATTACCTGCTCTGGACCAACAGTCAAAAAAAAGCACCTACAACTACTTTCTCTTTAGAAGTAGCTCAGGAAATTTGATCGGACCATAAAGTCTCTAACCAACTTTTACAGGTGCACCATGGAAAGTATCCTGTTCTGATATATCACAGCTAGGTACAGGATCTGATCTGCCAAGACCACAAAAAGCACAGATCAGACCATCCAGAAACTAATCTCCCCTGCATCAACTCTATCTATTCCTCCCAATGTCTCAGAAAGCTGCCAATGTATTAAAGGACCCATTCCACCCCATCACATCTCTTTTTGTCCGTTCCATTAGGCAGAAAATGCACAAGCTTGAAACCTGAACATCCAGATTCAAGAATGATATCTTTCATGCTGTTATCAAACACTTGAATGGACCTTGTTGAGAAAGGATGATGCCTCTGCACTGTTTTGCTGCACTTTGTTTTTGCAACATTATAACCTGCACTTTTACCCACATGAACACCACACACTGCACTTCACTTTTTATTATTGGTCTACCTGCTGTACTCAATATGGATTACCTTGCCTGGACACGTGAGAATAAATAATTCAATCAACTAAGATGACACCTCTAACAAAGGAGTACAGGCTCATAGATGGAAAGTGATATCAAACTCTGTGGTGTTGTCACAAATCATAAGATGCAAAGACAAAGTTACAGCCTTTCCACTTAAAAAAGTAAAGCTATTTAAGTAACTCCTGCTTCTACTTCTTAATTTGTAGCCCTTTCGAGTGTGGACCCTCGAGAGCTCATTCAGCCACCTTGCAGGTTTTCAGTGAGGATTCCACCATTAGAGGCACAGCAAACAAGCCCTTCCAAAAAGAGTGCACGTAACAGCAACAGTCCTGATACCCAGACTTTTCTTACTTTGTAAAAACTTTGATTTCTTCAACAGTAATGGTGGAGAGACTTTCACAAATTTGGCTGCCTCAGAAATTCATTACCATTTTACATCTGTTGTACAATGACATGCATTGGTTCATGCAAACCTTTTCCCAATCTTTCCTGCAACAATACTGTAGACGGTGAGCACAATGTTTAAATCCGCCGCTGTCTGTAATGAGTTCTCCCCATGACCTCTAGGCACTCCAGTTTCCTCCCACATTCCAAAGACTTGCAGGTTATTGGGTTAATTGGCCTGCATAGGTGTAATTGGGTGACATGTGGTCCTGAGCCAGAATGTAAGCAACTCATCCTCGACTCAAGGATCTGCTGAAGAAGATGGTAAGTGATGAGCACTTTTGCCTCCATGCCTGCTTCAAGCAAGGAGCTCCAGATCCCCACTACCCTTTGGCTGAGTTTTTTTTTTAAAAACCCCTTCAAGGATATAGATAAGGTGGAGAGGGTGCAGAGAACGTTTACAAGGATGTTGCCTGGCTTACAGCATCTGGATTACAGGGAGAGATTAAGGAGACTGGGACTTTATTCATTGGGACTTGATAGAGGTATTTAAAATGATGAAAGGAATAGGTAGACTAGACATAAACAGACTCTTTCCCCTGAGGGCAGGGGAGGTTGGAACAAGAGGCCATGAGTTAAGTGCAAGGGGGCAACACTAGGAGAAATATTAGAGGTGGCTTTTTCCATTCAGCGAGTGGTGGCAGAATGGAATGTTCTTCCGAATGAGATAGTTGCAGCACGGTCCCTTCTGTCATTTCAGAGAAGGTTGGATGTGTACATGAAGATGAGGGGGGGATTGGAGGGTTATTGGCAGAGAGCAGGAGGTTTGAGCTAGTGGAATTGTTCTATTGAACCTGTGTGGACTCGAAAGGCCGACATGGCCTGTTTCCGCTCCGTGAATGGTTATATATATGGTTATAACCCCGTACCTGCAGGCACTTCCTATTTCTTGAATGGCAGGCAATGCGCATCTTGTCATCTTTTATAGAATTTCCTTAAATTGGCATTTATTCAAAAGATCAATTCAAGTCGAGTTTATTGTCAGTTGACTTCACAAGTATAACCTGACAAAGCAGCATTCTCCAGTCCTCGCTGCAAAACATACATACAGACAAACAATATATATGCAAGACAGATGTTCATATATACAAATAAGTAAATAAAAATTGCTTCAGAAATACAAGTCTCCAATTGTTAGTGTGAACAGTTCCTTTGGTAATTCAGCATTCTCACTGCCTGGTGATGCTGGATCTTCTATTGGTAAAGAGATATGGGTGTGAGCAGCTGAAAGGTGCTGTGTGAGGGGTGGAAGGGGTCATCAATGATTTTGCTGCCCTCTTCAGACAATGATCCCGGGAGATCACGTCAATTGTGGGGAGGGAGAGAGAAACCAGTAATCCTCTCTGCCCCTCTTATGGTTCTGTGGATTGACCTCTGAACCATTTTCCTTCAGCAACTGTACCACACTGCGATGTAACCAGCCAGGATTATCTTCATAGAGTTCCTGTAGAAGGTTGACATGATGGTGGCTGGTAGCCTTGCCCGCTTCAGTCTTCTCAGAAAGTGCAGTCACTGTGGTGCCTTCCTGACAAATGAGGAGATATTGTATGTCTATAATAGGACACTAGTTAAGTGAACTCCAAGGAACTTGGTGCTCTCCACTGTCTCCACTACAGAATTATTGATCCCTAGTCCTCCTGAAGTCCACAATCATCTCCTTCATCTTGTCCACATTGAGATTCAGGTTGTTACTCTCATACCCTATTATGAGATTTTCCACCTCTTTTCTGTATGATGGGTGTTGAAGTCAAATTCACTAGGGAGGGCAGAGAGGAAAAAAATATCTTCACACCAATTTTAGAAATTGCAAATTAGGGTTGCTATTCCTCATAATGGTAGAAGTAAGAATAGATTCTGCACATTAATCAAATGGATTGGTGCTTTCTTTGTCATATATGAATGTTTAACATAAATATCAGATATTGTATATTCAGCATTTATGTTAACATGAATTCTCTGAAGTAAAACTGAATATCCATCCAATTAATCAATTGCAGCTAAGTAGGACAATGTATTTTTCTTTTAGAACTTGGGTGTGATCCTGTTACAATCTATTACTTCATAAAAGTTTGGCAACTGGTATTTGACTGCAGAGTCATTTCTTTTTGTCCTGCACTGCATGGCCTTATTCTACAGAACAATGGCAAGCTTTACTCACCCAATTATTTTTGAGAAAAATTCCAAAAAATACAAAATGGAAAATCTGTCTTTGGACTGAAAGGTAAATGTCTTTGAGTTGTTATCTAAAAGAATTTCACATGGTTTTAAGTTTTCATCCCAACTACTTATAAGAACAGATAAGGCAAATAATCAATCTTGTGAAATTAACACTTCACTTCATGAATTACCAATTCAGCAACCCCCAAAGACAGACAGACATATATGCATGCACACATACACACACACAATCTTCAAACCATGTTAATATATGGCTCTAAATGTCATCACCTCCTGCAGTAAGCTTCCATGTGACATCTTATCAAATAACTTTTGGAAGTCAGAGATTCCTATTTATCTACCCTGCCGATATCAAAGTCACTCGACTCTGTCAAATGCAACTTGCCTTTCATAAAGAAATCAGTGAGAAGCTGGAGGGATACTATTTTAAATAGGTTGTGGGCTTCATAAAAAAAGGTCCTGACCCACTGAGCTTCTCCAGCTCCAGATTCCAAAATCTCTAGTTACTATGTTTCATTTCCCTCCCATCATGGTCATCAAGGGTGAGCCTTCACGGGCATGGCCTCTCCTTGTGAGGTGCTGTGCCCTCATACATTCACGCAGCATGGCCCCACCCTTGTGAAGTTCTGTGCCCCCATACGCTCGGGGTCTTCGCTTGCCGTTGGGCCCAACCATGTCACTCGCATCCAGCTTGACACACACCATTGATTCTCCACGCAATAAAAGCAGCGTCTTTGGCTGCTACATTATTAGAGGGATGCAGGAGGTTTATGTCTGTTCAGCTGGTAGGCCACCACCAGCAACCTCCCCCCTCCCCCACACCACTGAGTGAATTTACAGCTTTCGGACTGTGCCCCACACGGTTACCTTAATGCCCTCCTCTAACACTCAATTCTGGTGCAAACCCTACCTCTCATTAAATCATGTTGACACTGCCTAATTATGTCCTGATTTCCTATTTGACTGGTCTGAGGCATTGTGGATTAACATCAACTAAAATATACACTGCCTCATGGCCAAATATATCATAACTGCACCATCACTATCAATCAGTTCTGGATCCAGAAGTAGATCCATTCAGATCTAAAAACAATGAGATTCCCACCTGGTGAAACTGCAGCACTTGCCATTAAAGATAGTGATCAGAGCTATAAACTTCTTTAAGGGTGGTACAGTTAGTGCAATGCTTTTAGAGTGTCAGCAATTGGGACTGGACCAGGGTTCGAATCCCAAATTTCATAAGGAGTTTGTATGTTCTCCCTATGTCTGCATGGGTTTTCTCTGGTGGCTCGGATTTCCTCCCACTGTTCAAAAATGTAGCAGGAGTGTAGGTTAATGTGGTGTAAATTGGGTGGCATGAACTCATGGGCCGAAATTGTCTGTTTAGATTATTTTTTAATTAAATTTTTTTTAATTTAAAATTCTCCAGCAGAGAAACTGCTTTATGGCTCAACTTGACCACTCTGCATGAGATGTTTATTACACTTCTAGCAAAGCAACATCGATCACGGCATTTTGGTACATGTGACAATAACTTGAAATTAATTATTTTGGATTTGGATAGGAATGCAGTTAACATGGTAAGGAAGTTTGCGGATGACACTAAAATTGGCGTGCGAGTGGACAATGAAGAAGGTTAACTAAGACTACCATGAGATCTTGATCAACTGGGAAAGTGATAAAGGAATGATGGATGGAGGGGGCATGGCCATGCTAAGGAGCTGAGCAGACATGCTTTGAAAGAGATCTCCACAAAAAGTATTAAAAAGACGGTGAGAAAGCTCAAAACCAGAATTATAGCATCAAAAATGGATAAACTAGTGCCAAATGACCAAGCAGCCAAAAGCAAAAACTGAAGAAATAACAGCTCAGCCAGGAACATCGAGTGAAAGCTTGATGAGGAGCGACTCAGGAGGGACCTTGGGATCGACTGAAACCAGCAAAGCTGGGGGGTTGGTCCAAGATAAAACCAACATGCTGAACAAAATGGAAATTTTATGCATTCAATTGACAAGTGTAGAATCAGCAATGAGAGACATGTCGAAAAAAGTAAAGTAAATCAAAGAAGTCGTGGAAGACAATGGAATGGATGTCTTATTTGGAGGCTGAGCTAGACAAAACAAAAGACAGGCTAAAGCAGTGGTTTCACCTTTTTCTTTCCACTCACATACCACTAAATATTCCCTAAGTCATAGGTTTCCTGTAATTAGTTAGGGATTGTTTAAGGTGGTATGTGGGTGAAAAGAAAAAGTTTGAAAGCCACTGTTTTAATCATACCTAATTGACTCGTTATGTGCACTCCAAAGGAAATGGGCCAGTGACAATTTTTCTCAAGCAAAATATTTCAGTAACAATTGGGTCGAGAGCAGTGATTTTCAACCTTCCCTTCCCACTCACATACCACCTTAAGCAATCCCTTACTAATCACAGAGCACTTATGGCATAGGGATTACTTGAAGTGGTATGTGAGTGGAAAGAAAAATGTTGAGAACAACTGGGCTAAAGGCACTGGAAGAAAAAGCAAAAACATGGAAGACAGGAAAAGGATTGATGGACAAGATCGATCATATGGAAAATTTCAGCAGACATAACAATGTAAAAAATCATTGGTCTGAAGTTTTTTTGAATTATAGATCCCACAAATGCTGGGGCAAAGCAAGTTAAATACAAAGCTGCAAATTAAAAGGGCTCACTGGACCCTCAGACCCAGAAGAACCAGGGGACAACGACCACGACCAGTCCTGGTAAGACTTTTCAGTAACTGGGAGAAAGATGCAATCTTGGGAGCAGCATATCAATATTCAAAAAATAATAAGGGCCCATTACTGGTGGACAATGCAAAAGTAATGTTTTTCCAGGACTTTAGCCCTGTCTTGGACAAACAAAGAAAGGAATTTGATGAGGTAGAGACTACTACGATCCAAAAACTTTAAATACTCAATGATTTACCCAGCGACATTAAGGGTGGACATCTCAGAAGGCAATCAATGAATTTTCAAGAATAAAGAAGAAGTGGATGAATTTTTAAGAAAGTTATGAAAGGATTAAAGTTGCCAGCTGAAAGGACTGAAAAGACTATTTCAAAATGGGACAACTGAAAGATGTATCTTTCGATTTATATTTAGTAGAACTTAACCGTCTTGTTTTCATTGACAAAAGAAAAACCATTATGGTTTACATGGAGAGCTCTGAAAATAAAAAGATAGAAAGATGGTAAGGAAAGTAGCAAGGTGGGAACTCCAATTTGTGGGGGTGGAGGGGAGATGGCACCGGGAGAGGAGCAGTTTTAAAAGATGGTGCCAAAGGGAGGTTTTCTTCTTTGGAAGAAACCACAGGCTTCTGGGTACTATTGTCAATATCTCCGTCAGAGCTAGAGATGTGTGTGTTGCTTAAAGGGGAAATGCATGTGCTGGAAATGTCTCTTAAAAGGGAAATGTTATGACAGTATTTTAAAAATTGGTAAAATTTTATTGTTATACAATATCTGTTTGAAAAATGGTCTGGACAAAACACTAAAGTTTATTTGTCTTAATATTAATGGGATAAATGTGCTGGTGAAAAAATTAAAAGTGGATATAATCTTTTTGCAGGATACACATCTTACCAAATTGGAACATGATAAATTAAAAAGAGGATGGGTGGGACAAATAATATAGTCTTCCTTTGGTTCAAAAGCAAGAGGGGTGGTGATTATAATTAATAAAATATATCAGTGTTAATAGAAGATACTTTGATTGATCAAGCCAGAAGGTATGCAATGGCACATTGTAAAATTTATGGAGCATGGACATTTATGAATATTTATGCTCCAAAGTACGATGATGAAGCCTTTATGAAGGACATCTTCTTTAAAACAGTGGAGGGAAGACAAAATATCTTAGTTGAAGGAGTTGTTAATTTTTGCTTGGACCAAATACCAGATAAATCGGCAAGAACTATCACAAGGGCGAAAGCAGCAAAAATCACAATTTCATATATGAAAGATCTAAATCTTATCGATGTATGGAGGCAATTAAATCCCAGAGAGAGAGAGAGACCACTCTTTTCACTCAAGGGTGCATGACTCACATGCGATTGGACATTTTTAATATCTGCCCAGTTAAGAAGTAGAGTGATAAAAACAGAACATCTAGCAAGGCTTCTATCTCACCATTCTCCATTAATCTTAATTATAGCAACAATGGAAAAGCAAGAAAATGTGTACAGATGGCATCTCAAAACTACATTACTTAAAATAATAGACTTCTGTGAATTTATAAAGAGAAAGATAAAAATATTTTGTAGAAATATTTTGTGAAACATATCTGCTGTGTATTAATAATAGTTTTCTGATATGGGACATGCTCAAAGCATATTTAAGGGGACAAATTATATCCTATACACAGAATCTTAAGGGACATATGGCAGAAGTAAATAGTTTGGAGTAAGGTGTTAAAGAATTAGAAAAAAAAATCAGAAAGCAAGACTACAAGAACACAGATTACTGGAGAATAAGAAGTTAAGATACAATACAATGTAAACATATAGGAAAGAAAAAACTAAAATAAAATTTAAACAACAATACGATGAGTTAGGTGAACGGGCTCACAAAATTTTAGCTTGGCAGATTAAAACAGAGGAGTCATCAATAATGATAAATGCAATAAAAACAGAGACAGATAACCTAGTATATAAACAAAAAGAAATTAATGACAACTATGCAAATTAGAATTACTAGGAGATGAGAATGAAATGGAAGAATTTTTGTTGAATGTTGAACTTCCAAAACTGGATTAGAGAGAAAGGATAGAATTAGATACTCCCTTCACAAGGCAAAAAGGCCCTGGGCACCCTACAGGGTAATAAATCACTGGGGGAGGATGGATTTCTACCTGAATTTCATAGACAATTCAAAGAATTATTAATTCCTCTGTCCTGGACCAAGCAGTGTTAACACAGACCCTCCAGGAATCATTCTCAACCATGATTATTACAGTGCTACCAAAGAAATAGGGTTCCACTAAAAACTTTGTCATATAGACCAATATCCCTGATAAATGCTGATTATAAGATACTAGTGAAAGCATTAGTTAATAGTTTAGAACAATATTTGCCAAAACTGATGCCTACTGATCAAGCAGGATTTGTTAAAGGAAGGCATTCCTCAAATAGTCTAAGAAAATTAATATAATACACAGCAAAATCTAAACAAAATCCAATATTACAATCTATCTAGATGCACAAAAAGCATTGGATCATTTGGAATGGCCCTTTTTATTTAAAACACTGTAAAAATTTGAAATAGGCAGAACATTTATAAATTAAATAAAAACTTTATACCATAAACTGCAAGCTAAAATAATAACAAATAATCAGATCTTGGTGGTGTTCTCCTTGAGTAGATAGAATAGACAGGGATGCCCCGTCCCCAGCACTTTTTATTTTAGAGATTGAACTGGTGGCAAAGATAATAAGAAGAGATTTGAATACAAAGGGCTTCAAAAATCAGGCAAGAACACAAAATCAGTCGATTCACCAATGATGTGCTATTGTACCCATCAGAATTGCCTAAATCTTTGGAAAAATTACAAGGAACATGAGAAAAATATGGAAGAATAACAGGCTATAAAATAATGGATAAAAGTGAGATAATGCCATTAACAAATTTTAAATATGAAAGATACCAAAAAGGAAGTACATTTAAATGGAAGAGGGATGGAATAAAATATCTTGGGATACCAACTGATAATAACTTGCAAAATCTGTACAAACTAAATTATCTTCTTCTTCTTGGGAAGATAGAAAGAAACGAGAGACTTACCGATTACTTTGGTGGGAAGGGTTAACTACAACAAAATGAAAGTGATGCCAAGACTGCAATGCCTTTTTCCCCAATCACTGCCTATTCCGTAACCTAAAAACTTTTAAAAGCAACTAAACAACCATATTAGAGAGTTCCTATGGAATAATAAGGTACCAAGAATTGCATTTGAAAAACTGGCATGGGACTACAGGCTGGGAGGACTTAGATTTCAAAAAATATTACCTAGCTGCACAGGCTAGATTTCTTGCAGCCTTCTTCACTCAAGATAACCCCGTCTTGGGAATATACTCAGTGGAGGAGGGGGAAGCAAAGGACTTTATCGATAAAGAAAAAGATGGATAACCCAATTTTAATACATATGATTAGAACATGGCAAGATATCAATGAATGTATTGGAAAAAAGTAAGGATTGTGGCGGCGCACATCCTCATGGCAAACCGGCCCTGCTTGTATTGCCACGTGGTGGGGCAGCTATGGGGAAATGGTCTCATCAGAGGTTTCTCTCCGACTCCAGTATCCCTTCCAGCGCACACCCTAGGGAGTGATTATGATGTCACATTGCACCAGGTGACTGAGCTCATGCTGCCCTAAAGGGGGATGCTGAATTTGAATGAAAACTATAATTAACGGCTCTCAACATGGTGGTTGTGTTTCTTCCACTGCTCATACTGCCACAGTGATGACCCTGGCGAGCCCAGACGTTTTTCTGGACTCAAAACACCATGGGTTCAGCAGAGGTTAATGCTGTCTCCATCAAGCTTCCCCCCTTTTGGACCCACCGACTGAGAACATGGTTTGGGCAGGCATAAGCATAATTTCAACTCTGCAACATCTTCTCAGACGCCACGATGTTCTATCATGTCGTGAGCGCTCTGGACCAAGATAAGGCAGCAAGGGTGGATGACATCATCCACCACTCCCCAGCTACGGGCAAGTACACTGGCCTCAAAGACCTTCTGCTTGAAACGTTCGGGCTAACATCCCCAACAACAGGCTTCCTGGCTCCTTCAGCTAGATGGGCTTGGGGACAGTAGTCCGTCAGCGCTGATGGACGAAATGCTGGCCCTGGCAGAAGACCACAAGCCTTGTTTTCTCTTCTGCCAGATATTCCTGGAACAGATGTTGGAGGACATCCAGTTGCTCCTCACAGATGAAGACTTCTCAAACCCAAGAAAAGCAGCAGCCCATGCAGATGCCCTCTGGCACATGAAGAAGGAGAGCGAAGCAGCCCTCAACCAAGTGGCACAACCAGGAGCTAGCTGACCGCAAGCCACTCCCAAGACCAAGCCAGAGGAGGGCCAGTTGACTTGGTGTTTCTACCACCAGCGCTGGGGAGCACAAGCCCATAACTGCCGCCAGTCCTGCAGGTTTCAGGGAAATGACCAGGCCATACGCCAATGCTGGCCACACAAACAGCCTTCTTCATGTGATGGACAGATCCACTGGCCGCCGATTCCTGGAGGACACAGGGGCTGAGCTCAGCGTCCTTCACCCCACAGCATTAGAGATTCGCATCCGATCTCAAGGTCCAACCCTGCAGGTGGCCAACGGCTCCACCATCAGGCCCTACGGCACCCACAGGGCACACATCCAGATCGGGAAGGAGAAGCTCCACTGGAGATTCATCCTAGCCTCCATGGGCACTGCACTGTTAGGGGCCAACTTCCTCAGAACTCACGTCCTACTGGTTGACATGAAGGGCAAAGGGCTAGTCAATGCCTGAATGCTCTACTCCACCTGACTGGACACAGCAGAAGTCCACAGGCCCAAAATCACCACCGTAGCCCCACCAGGGATAAGTTCGACGAGACCCTCCACGAATTCCCCGCCATCTTAGAGCCATGGTTCAACACTGCCCTACCCCAGCATGTGGTCTTGCACCACATCGCCACACAGGGGCCCCCCGCTGCACTCTAGACCCAGATGGCTGCCACCCGAGAAGCTCCAGCAGGCAAAGGAGGAGTTCTCCAGGTTCCAGGAATTAGGAATCGTCTGGCACTCGAACAGTGCCTGGGCATCACCGCTCCATATTGTCCCGAAATCATCCGGGAGCTGGAGACCATGCAGGGACTACCATCAGTTGAAAGATGCAACCACCCCCACAGGTACCCAGTGCCCCACATACAGGACTTCTCCACCAACCTCCACGGCGCACAGGTCTTCCCCAAAGTGAACCTCGGGTGGGGATAGCATCAGATCCCGGTGCATCCAGAGGACATGGGTAAGACGGCCATTATTACTCCTTTCGGCCTCTTCGAGATCCTGCGTATGCCCTTCAGTCTAAAGAATGCGGCCCAAACGTTCCAGCACCTCATGGACGCAGTTGGAAAGGACCTGGACTTTTTGTTCATTTACCTGGATGATATTCACCGCAGCGAACACAAAGGCCACCTCCACACACTCTTTTCTCAGCTGGCGGACTTCGGCCTTACGGTCAACGCAGCCAAATGCCAGTTCAGCAAGGAGTGTCTCCAGTTCCTGGGCACACCATTTCGGGGCCACACCGGCGCCGGAGAAGGTAGCAGCTGTTCAACAATTCCTCAAACCCTCCACCCTGAAAGGCCTCCAAGAGTTCACGGGGATGGTGAACTTTTACCATCGTTTCATCCCCGGAGCCGCGCGCACCATGCGCCCATTGTTTGTGCTCATGGTCAGATGAGGCAGACAGGGTTTTCATCGTGACAAAGGAGGCTCTAGCGAGCGCCATGCTGCTGGTGCACCCACGGCCGGAGGTGCACACAGCACTCTCCGTGGACGCCTCAGCTACGGTAGGGGGGGGTTCTGGAACAGTGGCTCGATGGACAATGGCGCCCCCTTTTTCAGCAAGCAGCTGCGCCCGCTGGAGCTCAAATACAGTGCTTTCGACTGGGAGCTCCAGGCGCTGTATTTGGCCATCCGCCATTTCCGCTACTTCCTCAAGGGCAGGCCATTCACAGCCTTCATGGATCACAAGCCCCTCACTCAAGCACTGGCGATGGCCAAGGATCCGTGGTCTGCCAGACAGCAGTACCACCTCTCGTATGTGTCTGACTTCATGACAGACATTGGACACAGGGCCATCAAGGACAATGTAGTGGTGGATGCGCTCTCCCATCCAGCCATTAACACTCTCGTGCCCGGCCTGGATTATGACCAACTGGTTCAGGCACAGAGGAACAATGTGGAGGTGCAGGCCTTGCAGACTGCCATCTCAGGCCTCAAACTCAAGGATGTCCGGGTGCCCAGCAGCCTAGACACATTACTCTGCGATGTCTCAACAGGCATGCCACGCCCAGTAGTCCCACAGCACTGGAGGGCAAAAGTCTTCAGTCTGATCCACAACCTCACTCTCCCAGTGTTAAAGGCAACCGTGCGGCTGGTCGCGGAGCAGTTTGTGTGGCACGGGCTGAAGAAGGAGGTGGCAGAACTGGCCAGGAACTATACCAGATGCCAGACCTCCAAGGTCCAGCAACACATGCAAGCCCCCATCCAGAACTTCGACCCAGCGGTTTGCAGATTCCAACACATCCACATTGATGTTGTTGGGCACATGCCAGTGTCCAAGGAGGCTCGTTACCTCCTCACAGTGGTGAGGAGGCCATCCTAATTAAGGAGGCCTCCGCAGAGATGGGCGCCAGGACTCTGGTTAGCCAATGGATCACCCATTTCGGGGTCCCGGCGCACATCACTAGCGACAGAGGAGCGCAGTTCACATCTGCCCTGTGGACTCAGATGGCAAAGCTCCTGGGGGTCAAGTTCCACCACACCACAGCAAACCACCCGCAGTCCAACAGGTTGGTGGAGAGGTTCCACAGGCACCTGAAGGCATCGCTTATGGCTAGGCTCTCTGGACCAGACTGGGTGGACAAACAACCCTGGGTCCTCCTTGGGATTAGGACAGCACCCAAGGAGGACCTGCAGGCTACTGCAGCAGAGATGGTCTATGGTGCACCGCTTTCCCTGCCAGGTGAGTTTTTTGGCCGAGACCCTGACACCACGGCCACTGACAAAAACCTGCTGGTGGACCTACGCAGGTGACTGGCCTCCCTTGCTCCCCCTCCCCGGCATGCCACAGCACCTGGATGTTTCATCTCCCCAAAGAGCTCGACTCAGCCCAGTTCGTTTTTGTGCAGAGGGGACAACAAGGTGGACTGCTACAACGACCATACGAGGGGCCATACAAAGTCTTGCACTGGTCTGGCGGAACATTCACCCTGGATGTTGGGGGGAGAAAGGAACTTTTTACGGTGGACAGTTTGAAGGCGGCCCATCTGGAATTATCGCAGACAGCCGGGTCCAAGCGCTGGGCCCGGCCGCCAAAGCGACAAGATGCATAGCCGGTTTATGTGGCAGCACACATCCTCATGGCAAACCGACCCGCTTGTATTGCCACGTGATGGGGCAGCCATGGGGAAATGGTGTCGTCAGAGGTTTCTCTCTGACTCCAGCATCCCTTCCAGCGCGCACCCTGGGCAGCAATTATGATGTAACAATGCACCAGGTGACTGAGCTCATGCTGCCCTTAAAGGGGCGTGCTGAATTTGAATAAAAACACCCTCAACGTGGTGGCTGTGTTTCTTCCACTGCTCACACCACCACAGGATATCAATAAAAGCACCATTGTATAAAAATGTGTTAATGCCTATGAACATAGACAATAGAATATTAAATTCATGGTATGACAAAGGCATAAGATATATTAAGGACAGTTACGTGGAATGAACTCTCAAATCCTTTGAACAATTAAAACACAAATACAGAGTGGTCAATGGGGCTACCCTCTATTTTCTCCAGCTTAGATCATTCTTAAGAGAAAGATGGGGACCAACGTTGACCACAACTGAAATTAGTAAAACTGAATGAAGATTCTGGATGGGGATTACATCCAAATTTATAACAAAAATATACTATAGTCTCCAGTGCGAAAGTACAAAACCAAGTTTGCAGAAGTCAAGGAAAAGATCGAAGTGTGGTGATTTCAGAAAAAAGCTGGTCAGATTGGTGTAAGGACAGCATAACATCAATTATAAATGCAAGATGTGGACTGGTTCAGTATAATTTTTTTAACACCAATTATATCTTACTCCACAAAAATTACATAGATCAAAAGCCCGAAATTTTAGAGATGTGTTTCAGATGTGGGATTGAGAAAGGAACCTTTCTACATGCTACATGGTCATGCGTGAAGGTGAGGCAATTTTGGCAAGAAATTGCAGAAAAATTAACCAGGATAACAGGAATGGCCTTCACGGGTGACCTGGAGCTATATCTATTACATAATTTTATGGAAATAAGGAACAGATTGACCAAACAGCAAATCTCATTTATGAAAACAGCTCTGGCAGTAGCGAAAAAATGTGTCGTGATCACTTGGAAGTCTGACTTCCCTCTATTTATAGCAGGATGGACTGCGGAAATGTACAGCTGTATAGCAATGGAAAAAAAAAAATCACATCTTAGAGGTCTGGAAGCCATACCTGAACCATACAGGGGCCCAGATACAGTATTAAAAAGGACTCTATATATTTAAATAATATGTGAGCTCTGATGGTGAATGGATCTGTATTTGTGTGTATGTGTGGGGTTGGGGGGGTGGAGGGAGGGAGGGACTGTTTTGTTTTTGTTTTGTTGTTAGTTAGACAACATTTAATATATTATATATATTTAATATGTTACTATGTATATTTTTGAATCAAAACTAAAATATTCAAAAAAAAGGAATGGTGGATGGAGTTTAATTCAGGTATGTGGCAAGGTGCTACCTTTTGTTAACAATGGACATTCACTGTAAAGGAGAATGTCACAGAACAGAAAGACCTCAGGGTACGGGTACAGTAGCCTTGCTCCTGGCAGATTCTCTCTTTAAATGTGTTACTTTCTCAGAAGCATGAGGTAATTCACATCTCCAAGTTCTCTTACCAACTGTTACAGATACACCATAGAGTGTATCCAGTCTAGATCACAGCTTAAAAAGGAACCGCTCTGCCCAATACAGCAAGAAACTGCAGCGAGTTACAAACTTCATTCAGGCCATCAAACAAGCCAACCTCCCGTCCATCAGCTTGTTTTGTTGTCTTGGGAAAGTTGTCAACACATTAAAGGACCTGTCACCCTCATAACATTCTCTTCTTCCCTTCCTTTCTGTCAGGCAGAAGGTACACAAGCTTGAAAATACAAACCTTCATATTTAAGGACAGATTTATTCCTGCTGTTTGGATAATGTCATCATCTATGGACATGACCAGAAGGTGGCAGAGGTTCCTGGCCACCACAAAATCCCTCAACCTCACATGCAATAAGAAAAAGTGTGACTCTTAAATGGTTCTCACATTAGCAAAAATGATGCTCCTGCACTATTTGACTTATTGTAACACTATTCCTTGTAGCACGATCAATGACCATTCACAGACATGAAGTAGTCAAAGGCTTTATTAATCAGAAACTTTGGCATGCCTCTACATGCTGTTGGTTCACATCCAAGGCAGATATATGGGATATATGGGAGGAGATTAGGGTTCGCAGACTTTATTAGGATCTTACGGGGAGAAGCTACAGGTACAGAAGGCAGGCCAGTCTGCTCAGCCCAGTGAGGTCATGTCCGCAGTACCACTTCCACCACATTCATTCCTCCTTGTTTTAAATGAAGTTTGGTGGGATGACACTGGGTAATGTCCATTGGCATTGGTCGTGCAGTCCATAACAGTTCATAGGTTCAGCCGCTCTGGTGGTTTTATCTGGCGCTGGGATTGTCAGCCAGACCAGCAGCATGGTTCCTGACGCCAGCCTCTGAGGGAAGGAGAATAATTTTTTATGTGGGTTGTGTTAGTTGTGATGCAAAGTAGGGTCTTGGTGGCGTGCAGCACTTCTGGAAGGACCTCTTGCCTCTGGAATTCAGGCACCCCTTTCGACTTGAGGATTAAAAGGACTGCCTTTCAGATCGTACCATTCTCCCTTTCCACCTGCCCGCTCCCGCAGAAGTTGTAGCTGGTGGTTCTACTCACTTGGAAAGGAAGTATTGTCATGACTCCTCACTCATGAATGCAGATCCCCGGTCACTGTGAACGTCACTGATGTATCTGAACAGGATGAAAACAGTGCGGAGTGTTTTAATGACTGTGGATGTGCTCATGTCAGGGCAGGGGGTGATGAATGGGAAATGTGAGTACTCATCCATGATATTCAGGAAGTAGACATTCCAATTAGTAGATGGGAGAGGCCCTTGAAAGTCCATACTAAGATATTCAAAGGGCGAGTAGCCTTGATGAGCTGTGCTCTCTCTAGTCTTTAAAAATTGCGGCTTGCATTCTACACAGAGTGAGCAATTATAAGTCAGCTCCCTGACCTCCTCAACTGAATAGGGGAGGTTATGGCTGCCTTCACAAAATGGTAGAGCCTTGTGACCCCGGGGTGGAAGAGGCTATCATGGAGGACTTGGAGGTAATCAACGATCCTTGGTGCAGATTCCCCTGGACAGGGCATTGGGTGGCTCAATGAGCTTGTTTGGCCAATGCAAGATCTCATAATTATAAGTGGACAGATCAATTTTCCACCTCATGATCTTGTCATTTTTAATTTTCCCCTGCTGTTTATTATTGAACATAAAAGCAATGGCTCTTTGGTCCATCAGCAGGGTGAATGGTCTGCCGGCCAAGTAGTGCCTCCAGTGATGCATGGCCTCCACTATAGCCTGTGGCTCCTTCTCAATGGCAGAGTGCCTATGTTTGAGGCCTTGGAGGATTCGGGAAAAAAATGCCACTGGCTTGCCTGCTTGGTTCATCATTGGCCAATCTCATCCCTGATGCCCTCAAAAGTATTTCAGGCCTCCACTGATGGGGGAAAAGTGGTGGTTTTCGCCAGAGATTGGGTCTTGTTGGCATAGTTATGGATCCATTGGGCATAGTATGAGAAGAGTTCAGGAACCTTTTTAAAGCCTTGGGGTTCTGAGGCAGAGGTAGTTCCAGAAGGGGGCACATGCATTTGGGGTCGGGGACGATGACATAATGCTCCACCACGTACCCCAGGATTGCCAGCCGCTTGGTGCAAAATTCACACTTTTTCTTATTGCATGTGACGTTGAGCGATTTTGTGGCGGCCAGGAAACTCTTCCTTCTGATCAAGGCCGTAGATGATGACATTATCCAAATAGGGATAAGTAGCTTTTAGTTCATTGTTATTGACCAAGCGATCCACCTCCCTTTGGAATATCGACACCAAGTTTGTGAGGCCAAATGGGACCCACAAGAAGGTCTTCTGGGCGAATCTGAATTTGGTGATATGCCAGTTTGAGGTCTATGGTGGAGAAGACCCTGAACTAAGTGATCTCATTCAACATATTGGCTATGCAGCAAAGAGGATAGGCATCTAATAAGATGAACTGTTGATGGCCTGACTGCAATTTATGACCATCCGGTACTTCTCCCCATTCTTCACCACTTGCACCCTCCAGGAACTGTTACTCGGTTCTATTATGCCCTCCTCCAGTCGTCACCCCACTTCCGTTTTTATGAATTTCTTGTCCCTAGGGCGGTATCACCTGCTCTTAGTGGCCAGAGGTGTGCAGACTGGGGTGAGGTTTTGGAACATAGAGGGCAGAGAGACCCAGAGGGTGTCCAAGCCGTAGGTCAGACGCCCAAGCAGCAGGTGAATGATTGGGCCTATTTGGGAGGATGGGCAGGGCCTCCAAGGACTGGTTATTACTGATTGTGGGGTGAGAGGGATGTGGTCTGTCAAACTGCATCAGCACACGCTTAAGCCGGTATTGGAAATGCAGCCCCAGTATGACAGGTGCGCAGAGGCGGAGCATCACCAGCAGTTTGATGTTCCTATATTTCATGCCCCTCACGGTTACGGTCAAGGTGCAGCACCCGCAGATTTCCATAGAGAGATTTGGAGGCTAGCATTACCTTGCACTTTTCTGGGGACACGGCCGCGGCCTGGTGTATGTAAAACAGGAAGCCTGTGGTGTGGCCGTTTACTTTGATGTCCATCATTGATCGTCCCATCTAGTCTGCTCTGATCCAGCACGATGGAGGCCAACGTCAACTCACTATCAAAGTTCTTGCTGCTATATCATTGAAGTGGCTGCCGCCAAGATGGTCGCCTGGGAGATAGCAAAGATGGTCGCCCCCATGGATCACACGCAGTAGAGTCCAGAAGAGAAGCCAGATGTGACATCACCCCGTGTCATTCGCACCAGTTCCGGATGTTCACTTCTTGGCCACGGGAAGTTAGTCGGCCCAAGATGGCGATGTGGTCTGCACGTGGCCCTATTCAAGTGGGGCATATCCTGGGATAGTGCCCTTTCCTTGCACAGTTTGAGCAGGTCACAATATGGGCCAGACAGAATGCCCGCAGGCGTTTGCTATGACCGCAGTAGCTGTCCCAGTGGCAGCAATAGTCAGGGACTCCAAGTCCCAAGATGGCATCACCCATTCTCCCCACCTGTTGGTCACATGGCCTGCTGAGTAAGCCTCTACGTTCTTTTGGGCAGTCTCCAATGATTGGTCACCCTTTTTCAGAAGCTACACCCTTATGTATTGGGACCCCAGATGCCCACAACTAGCCCATTGTGAATGATCTCCTCCTAGTAAGTTGCTGCAGTCACATTCCAACACCCGCAAGCTTGCCCCAGCTCCCACATGGCCCTTACAAAATTGTCAACTGACTCACCAGAGCTATGGCATTGAGTGCCCAGTTGGTAATGAGCATACATAGCATTCATGGGGCTCCGTATTGCTGTTGCAATAGGGCCATTACTTCTTCATGCCCATTACAGTCATGGATTTTTTAATACACTCAGTGGCCCACCACTGCGAAGAGCAGATCATACGATGGCTGTTGGCTGTGATCTCGTGACGCCTCATGTAGGCCTTCAAGCAATGTAGCCACATGTCGAACCTGATGGAGGCCTCTTGTTCCTTCGGATCAGTTTCCAGCTTCTCCAGTCTTATTGCTTTGTCCAAGGCAGTTAAAAATTTTGATAATAAATTGTAGCGCAATCAATGACCATGCAGACATGAAGCAAGTAGTCAAAGGCTTTATTGATCAGAAAACCTTGGCATGTCTCTGCATGCTGCTGGCTCATATCAAATGCAGGTATGAGGGAGGAGACGAGAGCTTGCAGCCTTCATTAGGGATCTTATGGGGAGGAGTTACAGGTACAGAAGGCAGGCCATTTGCCCAGCCCAGTGAGATCATTCCCACAGTAATGTGTTCCACCACACTTTTTACATTTTTGTTTATTTTTTTTGTTATTGCACAACCTATTAACATGCCGAAAAAGCAAGCAAAAACATACTGCCAATTATTCCCATATAAAGGAACCAGAATGTGCTAAAGCACTAGCTTCAGTGGAAATGTGGCAGAGCTGGAACCAACTCAAGTTCCATCCTGACCACGCATTGTCTGCCCGATGTTTCCAAGTTATCCCCATGAATGTCAAAGAATTACAATAATTCATTAATGGATTATCGTAAATTACCGTACCCTTTGTGTTAGTGGGTTTAAGTAAAATCAGGTGGAATTGATTGGCGTTTGAGATAAAATTATTTACAGGGAAATAAGTGATGCAATGTGACCAATGGGATTTTTCTGACAGGTAGCATGGAATCAATGGGCCATACAACCTACATGCAAGAAATGTCCTTTCTGTCCCAGAATCAGTTTGAGTATAATTGTGAAAACAAGTCAAATATATTTATAATCCATAAACAAAGCCAAGGTGCATATCCTTACAGATGCCTTTGCCATTTCTACTACACCAAAGCATTGGTGTGGAAGTCTGAATCTTGGAAAACAGGAGGCCACATATAGACTTGAACTCATGCCACTTTGGACTTGCATAACTCAGTTCAAACTGCACTTATTAAAGATGACAGACATAAATGTAGGCAAGCTGGTAAACAGGCAACTGATGGAATGGTGTTTGGTAGAATCATAAATGAATGTTACTATTGTGAGAGGACACTACTTACTCATTGAATTCACCCTGAGCAGGGCCTCATCAATTTTAGTAATCTGTTAGAGTTAAGTGTTCTGGAGTGCCACAACATCAAAGCCCAAGAATCAAACAACAACCAACTTTCAAAAGTTGATGATACCCTTGTGGGTCTTGTCCTACTTCTGAACCTATGTTCAGGTTTACAAGGGTAAACAGGTGCACTGATGAAGGTGTGGTTTGAAACAAATCAGGGTTGTGTGCTGATTGATGAGGGGACAGTGTGATGCCGGTAGCCCAAAGGGTGTGTTTCCCTGCTACCTGACCCAGGGCTTCTCCAGCAACACAGATGTTCACCCCACTATACATACAAATCAATACAGTATGGGTCAAGTCCAACTGGACCTGGATACACTTCACACCATTTTGGAAGCAGCTTAGCAAAAAACAAAGTGCTCAGAATTAACTGTATGCATCAATCTCATTATGGAATCTAACTAATCACCATGCTTTAATACATTAATTTATTTTGCTTTCACAACCTGCAGAGACTAGTCCACGACTTGTCTAGAGTCCCCTATTCCAGTCATGATACTATACTACTGTTCTTCTTAACGTCTGCCACAGGGTGCCCCTATAACATGTCAGCTGCACCTGGTGGTAACAATTTAATCCTCTGTCAAAAGTCATTTATGCCTAAAAATAACCAATCCCAGTCGTAGTTAAAACACTCATGATCTTAAGATATTGCTAATCCATGAGTTGGCTGCATACTTTAAACAGCTGACGTTTATACTGTATCTGTATGGTAAAGAACTTTCTGATGTTTCACTATAAGCTTACAAGCAAGCATCATTACTTTGAATGTTCAAACATTATCAGTAAAATCCACTGGTGCTCTATAACTTGCAAACCATCAAAATCACTTTCAATTATAATGTTTAATCCATTATTGCACTGTCACTCTATTTTACAGTACAAAATCTTCAATCTAAAGATAACAGGACAAACCCAAAGTACATCACCAAGTCAGTTTGTACAGGCCCATGTGTAATGATTCTAATAATCTAAGTTTAACATATTTCTCCATTACTGAGATAATATGGTCAATTATTTCATTTCCAATTTATTGATATGACAAATTGTTGAAACCTACACATTCAATGTCCTGGTTTATTCTAATAATGTGACTACGGAAGTCCATACTTAAATCAGCTTTACAACTGATTATTTTCTTTCACTAAAGGCCAACATGGCCTGTTTCCGCTCCATAAATGGTTATATGGTTAACTGAAATTATCTGGCAAAAAATCCACAGAGGAAGTCCACAATATCTTGGTTGATATATTGATTAAATTTTTCTTTCATCATTCATCAATGTACTTCTAAACACCATCTCTCTAATCACCTCTAACATTTGGTAAACCATAATTAGAAAACCTAAGAAAATTTTAAGAATCCTACACAGATCATTTCAAGAATTGACAAAGAATAATTTTAAGTAAGATAGGGCATTAGAGATTTTTTTTAAATGTTCTCTGGGAGACTGAATTAGATATATGGCATTGGATACAAGTTCTGACCCAGTGATGCAATAGCATTTGCAAATTGTACTTGTTCAAAATTTCAGTTGCCTTAACTATGGAATAATGCCGAAACCAAAGCAAATTTACAAACTGCAGGTTTCTCACCTCATATTGTTCCAGATCAATTCGGCCTTTGGGTCAAAATATACTGCTGTTTAAAACTCAGGTGAAAATTGAGCAATCTTGAGAAAATTTGAAAGTCAAAAGGAAGTTTCACATTGGAAAAAAAGTGAGTGAAGTCAGATATTAGAATCACAAAATATTGAACCATACACCACCTGCTCACTACTGGGTTCTATGAATGCAAAATAAGAGATCAGCAATTTAAGAATCTTCATGAGACAGGTCGTTGTGTCTTTGAACTGGTTTTGAAGTTGTATTGAATGCAGCCATATTTTCTAAGCTCCAGATTCCACACCGAGGACAGCTTTGGAGACTGAGGGAAGAAGAAGTCTTCATTATTCTGCTCGTGGGCAAGAAAGATAAAAGTGGTCCCTCCTGTAGCATAAATCATCCCCTTTCCCTCTGACAACACCTTCCACCTAATCTAAAGGCCTAAAGGCTGATTTCACACTGCCCATGATCAAAGAATGGATCAACCTGGTGATCCTGACAGCTCTGAAATTCCTCCCCACCTGATTGAAAATAAAATCTGTCAAAAGACAGGAAAGTTGCTAAGAGACTAAAAGGAATATTGAAATGTAATAATGATGTTTAAGAGGCATTTACAAAGGTACATAAACATGCCAAAATGGAGGGATTAGGATCAAGGGCAAGCGAATAGGATTGGTTTGATTAGCATTTTAGTCAAGGCCAGACATTGTGGGCCAAAAGGTCTGTTCCTCTGCTGTACTGTTCTATGTACTAAAGTCAGTGTTGGAAATTGTGAATTTGGATAGCCATATAAATTTCCAGCATGACTCAGTTTGTGGGTGTATGTTAAACCTACAGACTTTTAATCAGTGAAATAGAAAGAACATTTATTTTAGTGGACTAAATGCATGGATTTTGGTCAAATTGAATTTCTGTTAATTTTTTTTATGTAGATGTAAACAAGCATTTTTGTTCATTCTTTTCTAATTACATTGAGCAGATCCTGTTATAATCCATGTTGGCTTGACATTATAAAATGTCAAAGTTTTGCTGGTTGATTATTCCTTCTGACTCAAATGTCTTGATTTTAAAAAAAATCTTTTGCCTCAAGTCACTTCCTTCTTGTTAGTTTCCCTGGTAACATCTAAGACAAAGCAATTATTCAATAATTCTATTCATCTGTCAATATTTGCACATTTATCTCATGTTTTAATTGAGGCTTTATCAAAAGAATAATTTTCTATTTGTATTTTTTGTACACATAAATTCCGTTTCATAGAATGATATAAAAAGGTGAGCCATTCAACCCACGTTGTCTATGCTGACCATTCTCTGCACCAATCGCATGTGTCTGCATTTGACCTCTATATAATCCGATCCAAATGCCTTTTAAACGATGTATCTGCATCTGCCACTACAAACTCCCATGGCAACTAGATCCAAATGACCACCACCCTCTGTGCAAAAAAATTTGCACCTACCACCTTCATTATCTATGGATTCACCAATTTTTATGTCATCTGCAAATGTATTAAACATATATTCACAATCATCTATTATTTAATTATTTTTCTCTGCTGTATAATTTTTTTAAAAGATCATTCCAAAAGTTTTGCATTCTGATCTTACACTCATTTATTTAGTTGAGTCTGCATCCAACATCTGCTACCTTCTTTCAATTTGATTTACCCGTTGTCTTTTTTATTCTTCCATGATTTCTAATTATTGAACAGTTTGTCATTTTTAATGGAACATTCTCCTTGGTTCCACTAAAGGCAGAGATAAATCCTGCAGATCTGAATCCAGATATTTGACTCAACAGCATCAAACCATCAATTTAGATTTGCTGTCCTGATCCTTTGTCACAGCCATGCCTTTACCTGCTTAATTTAAGTTTTAAAATATGATATTGCGTTTAATCCCATTGATGGAAATGCTGATGCTTTCAATATTGATGCATGGCATACATCATTGTGTACTAGAATTGTGCACCTACTCATTCACCATTTGGCCTGGAGCATTTTGTATCTTACAGAAATAACACTTTGCATCTGTCTGCACATTGCTATACCAACAAAACTGGTGCATCAGGCACAGCTCCCATTCATTTGAATTGAGTCACAAGCATTCATTAAAAAATAATTAATATTAATTTTCTACATAATTTATATCAGTTAAGTGTATTTTAAGTGAACCTCATTTTCATTTTTAAAGTCTTTATTAAATTTTAATTATTTACATGTTTTTCAACAGTTTTTTAAAGTCTCTGATCACAAGGCCCTCTGATCACACAAGGTATCATAAGGCCATGGGCATGGAGCTTGTGTAAAGAGACACCAAAATTCTGAAGGAACCCAGCCAGTCTTTTCATCATCCATAGGAGAAAATGATATATCGCCAATGTTTCGGGCTTGAACCCTTCATCAAGGCATGAGTGAAATGTAGGCAGGTGCATGAATAAAGGCTTGTGCATCGCCTAGTTGTCAATTACAGCCCTCTATTGTCACCAACACCCAAGGAGGCATACAACTGGAAAATGGATAAACTAATGTTTGGATGGATGCAGTAAGCAACTACAAGTCATAAAACACCTCTGATTTATCAAGGAAGAAAATAAACCATTTAAACACTTTCGAGTTTTTTTGTTGCACCAAATGAACATTTTCAGAAATTGCCAAATGAAATTCTAGCCCAAAAGAATAGAACATTCTGTTCACACCCAGATGGAGAAGGTCAGAATTTCTAAAACTCACATTCATTTTAAAACATGTGAATAAATTTCACAATACTAAGTAGCTAAACATTTTAAAGAAAGACAATCTGCACATGTATCAAACAGCCCTTCGCAACCTGTCACCACAATTGAATTACCCATTCCTGACAAGTTTATTCTAGAGTCATTCTGTTTTTCAAATCACATTTAAAACTATTTCCCATTTCTGTACTGGCTCTGTCTTCCCTAGATATGCTTTCATCTCCATGTAATTAACTGTTTTCCAATTGGCACTTTAACTCAATTGTGCCTTGATTATAACTGAATATTTTACATGTCATTGTATTGATGTAAAAAAGGCATGAATATATGTTATTATAGCCATATCTTCAGGAAAATTAAAACTTTTATGTAGATACTCTTTATATTATCAGAACTTGCATGACATTGGCTGCCAAATAAAAACTAATGAAAAATAAGCTGCTTTTCTGATTGTAACGACAATTTGTTTAAATTACAATCAAAACAACACAGGAGGCAAATAAATGATCAAATTACATAAAAATACTGTATTGTTATTTCTAAAACTTTCTCACCAAATATCTGATACTGTGTTTGATGTATCACTACTTAATCTTGTACAGTTCAGAGAACAAAAAAAACTATCACATAGGCAAATGACCTAAAATACAATATTAAAATATTAAGCTGTACAATTAAAATGTTGTATTTACTGTAAGCAGATGTACAATAAATCTACAGCAGTTCTTTGTAAATAACTATGCAGTATTGACCTATGGATATCCTGCTGCCATTCATTTAATACTAAACCATATATTGGTCATGATATAGTAAGTTAATTGTCAGATGCATGACACAATAATTAAAATGCCATAGTTTTTGAATTCACACTAAAAAATTTTTTTAAGTTGAAAATGTAAATGAGAAGAAAATTATTCATACGTATAAAGAGAGCATTCCAAAAGTCATTTAGAGTTAACAGCATGGAACAGCCGCTTAAGCCCAGCTCATCTATGCTGTCAAGATAGAATTGAGGGCGAGTACCATTTTGCCTGCATTTGACCCATACCCTTTTTTTTTTAAATTTTTTTTTAATTTTTCACACTGTGAACCATATTAACCAAAATATATCCAAACATTTCCCTCTTAAATATACACAGTGGCATTTTCTCCCCTTTTCCCCCCCCCCTACTTACCCTCCCTCCTTCCCACCTCACTCCAAAACCAATAAACATTCAACATATATAATACAATAAAACCATTAAACAATGTCATCACACAATGAAAAAATAAACAAGAAAAATGTGTCATCTACTTTTACACACTGGATCAAGTCATTTTGTCTTCTTATCATTTTAGGGGGTGGAGGTACGAGGCAAGCCCTCTCTATTATGTTCCATGTACGGTTCCCAAGTTTCTTCAAATAATGTGCTTTATTTTTTAAATTATATGTTATTTTTTCCAATGGAATACATTTATTCATTCCATGTACCATTGCTGTACTCTCAGGATCTCTTCTGATTTCCAAGTTGACACTATACATTTTTTTGCTACAGCTAAGGCTATCATAATAAATCTTTTTTGTGCTTCATCCAGTTTGAGGCCTAATTCCTTACTTATATTACTTAGAAGAAAGATCTCTGGATTTTTTGGTATTTTTATTTTGCGATTTTATTTAATATCTGATTTAGATCTTCCCAAAACTTTTTCACTTTCTCACATGCCCAAATTGCATGTACTGTTTTTCCCATTTCCTTCTTACAGCGAAAACATCTATCTGATAGTGTTGGATCCCATTTTTTTAACTTTTCGGGCATGATATTTAACCTGTGTAACCAATTATACTGTATCATGCATAACCTTGTGTTTATTATATTCTTCATAGTTCCAGAACATAACTTTTCCGAGTTTCAAATTTTATCTTTATGTTTAAATCCTTTTCCCACTTTTGTTTGGGTTTATAGCTTATTTCATCATTTTCCTTATCTTGCAGCTTGATGTACATGTTCATTATAAATATTTTAATTATCATTGTGTCTGTAATCACATATTCAAAGCTGCTTCCTTCTGGTAATCTCAGTCTGTTTCCCAATTTATCCTTTAAGTAAGCTTTCAGTTGATAATATGCAAACATTGTACCATGAGTTATTCCATATTTGTACTTCATTTGTTCAAATGTTAATAAATTATTTCCCAAAAAACAATTTTCTATTCTTTTAATTCCTTTTCTTTCCCATTTTCTAAAGGAAAGGTTATCTATTGGAAAAGGGATGAGCTGCTTTTGCGTCAATAATAATTTTGGTATTTGGTAATTTGTTTTTTCCTTTCTAACTGAATCTTCTTCCATATATTGAGTAAATGATGCAATACTAGTGAGCTTTTATATTGTACCAGTTTTTCATCCCACTTATAAAGTATTTGTTCTAGTATCTTCTCCCCTATTTTATCTCGTTCTATCTTAGTCCAATCTGGTTTTTCCCTTGTCTGATAAAATGTTCTAAGTCTTCCTGCAATTTCTTTATTAGTGGCTGATAATTTAATTTGTACAAGTGGCTTAAATTATTATCTAACCTAATACCTCGGTATCAGATTGCTTGTGTTTGCCATTTAAATGGTGATTCTTTTTTAAATTCTGTATAATCTGCATTACTCATTGGCATCACCACTTTTATTTGCGTTGATCTTGTACCCCGATATTTCTCCATACTCCTTCAATTTCTTATGTAGTTCTTTTACTGATGTTTCTGGTTCTGTTAAATATACTATGATGTCATCTGCAAATAAACTGATTTTATACTCCTTTATTTTTATCCCTTTTATTTTATTTTCTATTCTTATCAGTTCTGCCAATGGTTCTATTGCTAAAGCAAACAGTAAGGGAGATAATGGACATCCCTGCCTAGTTGACCTACTTAATTTAAATTGGTTCGATACATATCCATTTGCTGTTACCTTCGCCAATGGTCCATTATACAATGCTTTAATCCAATTTATATATTTTTCTGGTAGATTGAACCTCTATAATACTTTAAATAAATAATTCCATTCTACCCTGTCAAAGGTTTTTTCTGCATCTAAAGCAACAGCCACTGTTGGCATCTTATTTTCTTGAACTGCATGAATTAAATTAATAAATTTACAGACATTATCTGCCATTCGTCTTTTCTTAATAAATCCAGTTTGATCTTGTTTTACTATTTTTAGTACACAATCAGCCAATCTGTTTGCTAATAATTTTGCTATTATCTTATAATCTGAATTAAGTAGAGATATTGATCTATATAATGCTGGTGTTAGTGGATCATTCCCCGTCTTTGATTTACTGTAATTATTGCTGTCTTACATGAATCTGGGAAGTTTTGTGTTTCTTCTATCTGGATCATTACTTCCAGGAGAGGAGGAATTAATAACTCTTTAAATGTTTTATAGAATTCTATTGGGAATCCATCCTCTCCAGGTGTTTTATTGTTCAGCAGCTTTTTAAATATATCCTATACTTCCTCTATTTCAAATGGTTTTATCAGTTTGTTTTGTTCCTCTTCTTGCAATTTCGGCAGTTCAATTTTAGCTAAAAACTCTTCTATTTTATCATCTTTCCTCTTGTTTGGCATAATTGTTCATAAAATTCCTTAAAGTTCTCATTAATCTCCATTGGATTATATGTAATTTGTTTGTCCTTTATCCTTGATGCCAATACAGTTCTTTTAGCTTGTTCTGTTTTAAGTTGCCAGGCTAATATTTTGTGTGTTTTTTATCCTCGTTCATAATACTTTTGCTTTATTTTCATTATGTTCTTCTCCACCATATACGTTTGTAATGTTTTGAATTTTATTTTTTTGTCTGCCAATTCTCTTCTTTTTGTTATATCATCCCTTTTTGCTAGTTCCTTTTCTGTACTTATTATCTCCCTTTCCAACTGTTCTATTTCCCGATTGTAGTCCTTTTTCATCTTAGTTGCATAACTTATTATCTGCCCTCTGATGAAGGCTTTCATTGCATCCCATAATATAAATTTGTATTTCACTGATTCTGTATTTATTTCAAAGTATGTTTCAATTTGGCATTCAATAAACTCTCTAAATTCCTGTCTTTTAAGTAGCATGGAGTTTAACCTCCATCTTTATGTTCTTGGTGGGATGTCTTCCAGTTCTATTGCTCATAACAGGGGTGAATGATCAAATAGCTTTATATTTAGTTTTCCTAACTCTCCCTTGAATATGGGCCGGCAACAAAAACATATCAATCCTTGAGTATGTTTATGCCTACTTGAATAATATGAATATTCCTTCTCTCTTGGGTGCTGCCTCCTCCATATATCCGTAAGTTTCATTTCCTGCATTGATTTAACCATAAATTTGGCCACTTTATTCTTTTACTTGTCTTTTGTCCAGTTTTATCCAACATTGGATCCAAGGTTAAAATCCCCTCTTATCAATATATTCCCTTGTGTGTCTACAATCTTCAAAAAAATATCTTGCATAAACTTTTGATCCTCTTCATTAGGTGCATATATATTGAGTAAATTCTAAAATTCTGAATATATCTGACACTTTATCATTCCATACCTCCCTACTGGATATATTATTTCCTCCTCTATTTTGATTGGTACATTTTTATTAATTAATATAGCTACACCCCTAGATTTTGAATTATATGATGCTGCCGCTACGTGCCCTTCCCAGTCTCTCTTTAATTTATTATGTTCCACTTCAGTTAGATGTGTTTCCTGCACAGATGCTATGTCTATTTTTTCGTTTTTCTTTTTTCAGTAAATTTAATAGCCTCTTCCGTTTAATGTTCCATTAATATTTATAGTCATATCATTTAACATGGCCATCTCATATCCTGTTTACACCTCATTTCTGCTTCCTCACCACCACCATCTCCCTTTTCCCCATTTTCATCTCAGTTTTCTCTTTTTAAACTCAATGTATGACAACACATTTAAAACATAATACTTCAACAATTCCCACATCCCATATTCACTTAGCCCCAAATGTTTCCCCCCCCTCTCTGAGTTGCCCCTTATCCCTCTCCATTTGGATTGTGAACCCACTCGCAAGCGTCAAATGATTTCGCAGTGACGGTTATTCTCTCCCACCCAACCCCCCCAGAAAAGACTTTTCTTTTTACACATATAACGAAGTTCACCCTCTTTGTTTTGCCCTTATTTCTTTTCTTCCCTTCTATTTCCCTTCTTTAGTTCTTACATATACATTATTTTTACATCTTTATATATATTTTATCACCCTTCTTCATTCTTGTTCCAACTCTTCATCTCTCCTTCTGTCCTGCAGGCATTCTGCAAATTCTCGTGCTTCCTCCGGATCCGAGAACAGTCTGTTTTGCTCCCCAGGGATAAATATTTTAAGCACAGCTGGATGTCTTAACATAAATTTATAACCTTTTTTTGATAGGATTGATTTTTTGCTGTATTAAACTCCTTCCTCTTCTTTAAGAGTTCAAAACTTGTGTCTGGGTAAAAAAATATTTTTTGACCCTTGTATTTCAATGGTTTATTGTCTTCTCTAATTTTATTCCTTGCCTGCTCCAGTATATTTTTTCTTGTCATGTATCTCAAAAATTTTACTAAGTTGGAGCTTGGTTTTTGATGTGTCTGTGGTTTCAGGGCTAGTGTTCTGTGTGCCCTTTCTATTTCCATTCCTTCCTGTATTTCTGTCATTCCCAGGACCTTTGGGATCCATTCTTTTATAAATTCCTGCATATCTGTGCTTTCTTCATCTTCCTTTAGGCCCACTAATTTTATGTTGTTTCGCCTACTATAATTTTCCATCATATCAATTTTCTGAGCTAACAACTCTTGTGATTCCAACTTTTTTTTATCACTTTCTTCCAATTTTCTTAAGTCATTCACTTCCATTTCTACAGCCGTTTCTCGTTCTTCAACATTTTCTAATCTTTTCCCTATTTGTCATGACCAGCTCTATTCTACTCACTTCATCTTCTGTACTTTTCATTTTTCTTTTAATTTCACTAAATTCTAATGTCAACCATTCTTTTAATGCTCTCATTTATTTTTGAAAAAAAATTTTATCCATATTCTGTCCATCTGTTTTACCTTCGATTTCTCTGTGCAGATCTTGGTCTTTTTCTTCCTCTTCTTCTGTGTCTGTACCTGTGTTTGTGTCTTCTTCTCTTCTTTGTATCTGTGTCTCTTCTGACTTTTCTGATGAGTTGCTTGTCTCACTTTGCTGGGCTTCTTCTTGCTTGGCTTCTTGATGTTGGTCATCTTCTTCTGGGCTACTCATCTGTTGGGCCTCATGCTGCTGCTCTTCTTTCCTTTCACTCCCTTTCCTGTCACTTTCCTCTTCTTCCAGCTGAGAGCCCTGGTGTCGGGCATCCATCAGCTGGTCGCGTTGTGTTTGCCCGCTCCTCTGCTGAGTCCCCTTCCTGTCGGTGTTCTCCTTCTCCTTAGTAAGTACACTTTTGTTTGGCTCAGAGAGCCATTTTTGCAGTCCAGTAGTCGGTTGGTCGCGACTCTGCGGGGTCGTCACCCACCTTGGAGAACGGGCTCTCTTCTCCATGACAGCTCCCTGTTTCTTCATACAGGTAAGGCCTTCTCCTTTCTCTTCCGGCGTCTTTTCTTCTTCTTTATTTCCCGTTGTTTTTATTTTTTCCTTCTTGGTGCCATTTTCTTTCTTTTCTCTTCAATTTTATCTTTTATTTGTTATATTTTGCATTTCTTGAACTTTGTATTTTCTTGACTTTATTTCTTCTTTTCTGGAGAGGGCTGGTATTCCCCTACCAGCCACTACTCCATCACGTGACTCCCGCCCATACCCTTTGTTATGTACAGTGGAAACCTGGTCATATTTTATGCTGGAGCAGGAGCACTGCAAGACTGCAAGAGCCACATCACACTGAGTGGTGAGCATGCTCAGTGCAACAGTGTATTCATACATGACCAGCAGCCTGAGATGTGAGTAAAAGTTTGTGCTGTAAACTTACAAGCCTCTGTGAGTGTTTATTAAAACCTCCGATAGTAAAACCGAGGACATCACACCCTTCTCAACCCTTCCTATCCATATCTGTCCAAATGTCTTTTGAATGTCATAATTGCAATCACCTCTACTTATTCCAGACATAGACAATCGTCCGAGTTGAAGAAGTTACCCCTCAGCTCCATTTTCAATCTCTCCCTTCTCACCTTAAATCTATGCCTTCTTGGCTAGAATTACATAGCCTGTGAAAAAGAGAGCATTAATTTTATCCATACCCTTCATGATTTTATATTCCTCTAAAAGATCATCTCTCAGCCTCTGATCCTCCAGGAAATAAAGACCTAGACACAGGGGGAGGGAGGCATTCGCTGGCATTGCCCCCAAATGAGCTATTGTGACCCCCCCCTGCTTGTGGCCATTGTCCCTTTAATGAAGTATTGTGGACCCCCCCCCACCGCTGCAGCACTAGCGTCACTCATGTTGCTGGCACCACTAGTCTCGATATGCTGCCAGTTAGACAAACTGACATTGGATGGAGGGGAAGTGTGATGGCAGTGGGCACAGAGGAGATTCAAGGTAGGTAGGTAGGCACCACCACCCCACCCCACCCCCCCCAACTGAGTGAGTCTTTGAATGTCAGATTGGGGTCCCCCCCACACCATGGTTATCCTAATGCCCCCCTCCCCCCCGATTATACTTGTTCTGACACCGACCCTGCACAGACATCTCAAGCTCTTCCTATAACTTAAGTTTTACAGTCCTGTCAGCACCCCAGTAAATCTTCTCTGCACACTTTCCAATTTACTGATATCTTTCAGACCTGCACACAGTACTCCATCTGATCTCACCAAAGCCTGTTACAGCTGTATCATGAGATCC
The DNA here is from genome assembly GCF_036971445.1 of Narcine bancroftii. Lineage (NCBI taxonomy): Eukaryota > Metazoa > Chordata > Chondrichthyes > Torpediniformes > Narcinidae > Narcine > Narcine bancroftii. Next base: position 246,765,205 of record NC_091470.1, on the reverse strand, counting down.
TAACTTTTACACCCCTCCCAATGAAGCAAGTGTGCCAAACCCCTTCTTCATTACCCTATCAACCCGAGTCACTACATTTAGAAAATGATGCACCAGTGCTCCTAGGTCTCTCTTCCATACCATTCTTCTATTTAAACAGGGTCTGTGAAATATTAGTTTTATAGAACAGTCAAACAGTTCATTCACAAAATCCAGGCATAGAAACATGTGCTTCTGCTGGTACAACGCACATTGCATAGGCCTATTGTAGAGCTCGTCGAAAGAACCAAAGACTTGTTGATCCAAACCAAGGCTTTTATTAGCAAAAGACAGGAGCTCTTCACAGGTGGCCGACCAGTCCAGAATGATCTGACCTGGCTAGGGACACAACCCTTTAAGGACCAGACAGTAGGCGTAGCTAAGCTCTCAGCCAATCGCTGTAAGCACAGTCATTACATACTCTAGACACTGTAACTATATACATTGGTGATAGGTCTGTACTATCACACCTATCACGAAGTGGTTTCTTCTTTTGTACCAAAACAGTGCAAGAGAAGTAAAGCATCAAAGTTTTTTGGCATGAAACAGCCACTGCAACAATGGCTCAGAGGGTGCTTTGATCCTGCAGTCCCTGTAGGGACTGAACTCTTCCACCAGAAGCCCCACCCCCCCCCATCAGAAAACTGCAAAAGAAAATTTGCATGTTTCCTGCTCTTCATAGCACAGCAGGAGGCTCATAAATCCAGACAAATTTATCTTCTGTTGCAAATGAAAACATATCCACAAGTCAACTACAGAAATGAAAATTTACATCATAAACAGCTCTCTAACCACCTCAAAAAAAAATGCAAACACGGTTGTAGTTAGTTTAATTGTGCAGGTTCATGATCAATCCAGTTGCTGCCCAGATTCACGTCCTGTCATCTTGCGTTTGGAAACCAGACCAAACAAGCTGACTCCAAATTCTTCGCTCTATATCCCAAAGGTGTCATACAGAGTGAAATAGACAAAGTGTCGAGCAGTGAAATTAACACAGAAGAGTGTCCACTCATCATCATGGGCCAAATAAGGCTAAAATACCTGTTTCTGTACTGCACAATTTTACGATTCTATGATCCCCTTTATCCAAGCCATCCTTTCACTTGACCATCATTGCTGAGAGTTGAAATAATCACTGGCCTTCCTTCTTCCACTGTTCAAAGAGCTGGGGTCCAAATTTTAGACTAGATGTCTAATGAGTGACATCAACCTTTTATTCTTAACTGTCACCTAAAATTGATTGCTTACCTTTCAGCAAAAAACAAAGTAAATCTGCCGATGAGACCAATACAGATGCATTATCAGTAGCATTACTGCTAGTAGATAATCAGCTGTTTGTAGCTGCTTATAGCTAATCAACCTGTCCATCCCTCCTCCTTGCTCCCTCTATTCCATTCTTGTCACAATTACAAATGTACTCACATCCATTTTGTTCCACCTTTATAACTCCTAACCTGATCCTTTCCGTTATTATTGTTCCTGTTTTGAGAATGTATGACATGCCTGTGTTTTCCACATCAATTTCAATGGAAACCACTGCATAGATGCACAAGGCTGTGATTGTGGTGGAGAGAATCCAAAGAAGATTCACTTGAATGTTGCCTGGATTAGAGGGCTTTCGTTATTAAAAATATTGGATGGGCTGGATTTTTTTCTCTGGATCAAAGAAGGCTGAGGAGTGAATTGAGAGAGGTATCAGAAATATAGTCAGGGAAATAGTCAAACCATTTTTTCCCCAAGGCAGAGGTATCAAAAGCAAGAGGGCATGTTTAAGATGAGAGGAAGGAGTTGAAAGGGAATCTGAGGATAAATGTATTTTACACTGAGTAGTTTATATCTGGAACATGCTGCCCAGATATTGTTACATTTAAGAGGCAAGGCAAAGAAGGATATGAGGTTAACTCAGGAAAATAAGATTGATGGAGTTTGGCAAAGAGGTTGGCCTGGACAAGTGCCCATTACTGTGTTGCATGACTCTTTGACTCTTTTTAAGAAACGAACTTCACACCAGTTCAACAAGTTTAATTTATAGATACTAAAAACAACTTCACCAAATATTGAATTAACTACCACATTAATCATAAGATAATTGAACACAAAAACTATCAGGCCACATGATGCCTACTTTGCAATTCAAAAAGATCAAAGAAAAATTACTAAACAGGAAAGCCCTTTGTGTTCAAGCAGGTTAAAGAAAATCTGTCAGTCTTCCAGCACATAGTCCATCATCTGCAGGTCACAGCTACAACATTCAAGTATTTCAAATGTGGTGAACTGATCGACTTCAAACTGGCTTTCCTGACTAATTCCCATATTGTCATAAGCCACTTTCAGGTGCATTCTCCGTCAAGAATGTGCCTGCAGAAGCGGATGCAGAGCTTTGGAATCATCGTTCTGGAGGCAGCCCTGAAAGCGCTGCGCTGTACACCTGAAAGGGACAGCTGCGGGGGAGTAGCCTCGGAATGCACTCTAGCTCCTGTCCACTGTAGCTTTCAGGCAGCTGCATTCAGGTGTCTCGGGGGACTTCAGTGTTCCAGCAATTATCCCTCCTGGAGGAGGGTTAGAAAATGGGTCTCGGAGGTGCCTCCTGCTCTTTAAGGTGGGTACCCCGAGAGCAGCATAGGGGTAGAATATGTGGCTTTACATCGGGGTATTCTGGCCACCTGAAAGGCCCTATAGTTATGATACTTAAAGCTTATTTAATCTTGTTTAACGCAGGATATAGCACTACATAGAAATTTATTCACCACCTTTAGAGCGCTAAAATGTTATTGGTAGCTCCAAAATTAAATCTGATCAATCTAGAGCTTGTGATATTTAGTGCAATTAGACATGTTTTTGACGTTAAAAGTTGCAGTAAGGCTCGACTTGGATGAGTCTTTGGCACAGCATTCCAACATTCATTCTGCCACCAGACATGGGCAATCAGATTCATCTCACTTTGTAAAAAGCAAAAGCATAAAGTTCACTTTCCGACAACTCTTCAACCTGAGCAGAGTTTTGCTCAGATTCGTTTAGGAGCTTCAGCCTTTCCTTTGAGTCTGCAGGTTGATATGACATTAGTGCAGTCATAGAAAATCAAATTGCAGTGAATTGGAATTCACTGTCTGTGTATTATTCTGATGACTGGTTCCTCCCTTGCTCCACCCTCACCTACCCCAATATAAACCCTGGTTTTTCCACCTTACCTCAGATTCACCTGAGGTCTATTGTATCTACCAGCCATTGATTGTAACCTTTTAAAATCATGTTTGTACTCCTCACTTGTCTCTGAGTGCAATCAGTTGCATTACACAAGTCACCACTGGTTTCTCCATTCTGACAGATCCACTGGTGTGAACAATGCAGACCCTACAGGATCAATGTACTTCCCCTTCCTGCCTCTGACAAACATATTTCTTCATTCTACACAACTCGCTATCCTAGACTTTGGCCTGTAAAAAGGAGCAACCTACCAAAGAACAGACTGCAGGAAGAATTGGTAAAACAGCAAACTTGAGGGAGTAGGTGCAAGGGGAACACTAGGACATAGCACAAGCTTTCTAAAACCACCTTGGTTCTGTCATTTAAGACAAGATTGTCATGTTTCCATTAATGTTTTCTATAATTTATATTCAATTTAATTGTAAACACAATTCACAAATTATAATCAAGTTCCTCTTTACATGTGCTGCATGAATTTTCCAGTGATCATGTCACTGATTTTGCAATTAATGGCACAACTGTGTAATTGGTGATACCTCATTTCATAAGGTGCTAATTGGCATGCAATTTAATTTACAAGCTGTTGGATAACAGTGGATTGGAGATAACTATTGAAATAATCTTTTCAAATCATACATGCTTTTCTGTTCTCTTGCATACCATGTGAAATACGGATCCCTGAAGGTGGCAGATAAGGTGATGAAGGCATGCAGAATACTTGGCTTCATGAGTGAGGGCATAGATTTTTATTTTATTTAAAATCCCACAACCACGAAGTCTGCATCCAAGATGGTGGCTCCTCTAATCGGCAGCAGCCACGAGAGGTTGAAGACTCCTGGGGAGTGGAGGACTGGTTCAGAAGAAGCAGCAGCAGAGGAGACAACCTGCGGGATGGTAACCATGGCAAAGGAGCAGTGAGGGGGCTCTGTGGCTGAAAGACCAATGCATGCGGTGAGCTGCTGGTGACTCAAAGCGAGGAACCCACAGAAGCTGTGGGATGCTGGAGACTGCTGTCAGGAGACTTGTGCTGGGCTGAAGGGGGTTCCAGATACGGATCCGGGATGCAAGGGGGTGCTGAATGCGCTGAAGGGCTTCCTGACTGTGTCAAAGGTTTGCACCTGGAGCTCGGCTTGCCACTGGTTTGGCTGCGGAGGCTGTAGAAGTGCTGGAGGAGAATCTACGGACACTCGGTGCCTCTGGTGGGGGGGGGGGGGGAACTCTCTTTTGCTTCTCTTCCTCTGACTCTAAGAGGCACTTCAGGCAATTTCTGCTGATGGCAAATCTGTCTGCCATACAGCAGACAAAAGCAACTTCATGTAATAAGACTGTTTTATTACAATGACAATAAATTGAGTACTGAATCTTGAAGACAGGTAGGTTATGATTCAATATGTAAAACACTGGTTGGGCTAGAATGCAAGTACATTGGTCATAATACTACTGGAGTCACTCTGATATCATAAATTACTAAATTTGTGAATGTGTGACCTCACACCTACGTCAGAATATAGAAAGCAAGATTAGTCTATCTGGCACTTTGAGCCAACTTTGACTTTCATCGAGACCATGGTTGATCTTCCTCACATTACTTTGGAGAACTAACATCATATCCTTGGACCTCCTGAACATCTCAAGAATTATCAATCATTGTTTTGAAGGGACAAAATGATTAAGCCTCAACGATGCTCCAAGGAAAAGTATTCCAAAGTTTCACAATCCTTTGAGTGAAAAAGAATTTTCCCTCTTCTCTGTCCTAACTGATCAGATCATCATTTTATTTTAAAACTGTGCCTCCTGCTCCTTGACTCCTCCGTTAAGGAAACATCCTCTCTGTAGCTAGTTTGTACAGTAGTTTAACTGCATACTTTTCAGAGATCTCCTATTCTTCTCAAAGCAAAAGTGTGACTTTAAAAAATGTATTTAATTCATGGCTTCCAAATTGTTTGGAAATTATGATGTTGCTCTCCAAGGGAAAAATGCTTCCCAACAGCTCGACTGTATTTGCAATAACTAAAATTGTAGAAAAGACAGCTGTTGCTTTTTGCTTACTTTTAAAACTCTAGCCTGGCATATTCCAATTATTGAAGACAGTTTCTATTAATAACAAAGCAGCTCTGGGCTTAACTAATTCCCACTTGTTCAGTGGGGTTGTGGAAAGAACAAACTCTTTTGATCAGTAACATTTTTAAACTCAATGTTAGAGCCAACAATTACTTCATAAACAGGATTAATCAGGATTGCTTTTTAAATTTAAATGAACAACAAAGTTCAAAATTATACAACTTTAAACAAAGCATATAATTCAGAACAAACTATTTATTAATACTAGCACAGACCTTAACTTGCCAAAATCGTTACCATAAACTTTTTATCACTTCAAAAGTAGAGCCAAGTTGCAAACATTAACACAAAGATTGAGAGTTAACATTTAGAAACAATGAAATGTGGAAAAGGAAAATAACCTACTCCTAGCACATGGTACATATTTTATCCCTAAATATTACCTTAGTACATAAACCAGCTTATAACCAAAAGAAGTCTACATCAAACCTTAAGTAACCTATAAGGCCATGTGACATCCACATTCATATCCAAGAGTTTGAAGAATTCTATGCAGCATAGGAATGAATTGAATGCTAACAAGCAATATGATTTCATTTATATAACAAGGTCAGTGCTTCATACTGCTATTCATAAACAAAACGTAACACATATTTTATTACTGATATGGAAATTTCCGGGAAACCAGCAAAAGTGCTTGTAAACACAAACTACAGAGTTTAAAGCTCTGACTGAACTGTTTCTTTTCTTGTCTCCAGTTTTACAAAATCACAAGGATCAACAAAATAAGAACAAAAAGCTGATTAGCTGGATCACGAAGTACAAAAGGCACAACGATCAGGTGAATTTAGATATACTTGTTTTATTTTTGAAGTCTATTCACCATGAAATCCTCTAAATGATCAGTTGCAGCTGACATCCATACAAAACTGTCTGTAGACTATTGGCAGTGCTACACACACATCCACATTTGCTCTCTTTCTAAACTACTGATCTTGGATAATATTACTGAACATTTCCCAGTGATTAGACTTATACTTCTTTCAGTCTCATTATATACGGTTATTCATCCAAGTCACCCGGTTCCAGTTAAATGGAAACACAGATTTCAGTTTTAAAATGTTACTCACCTCATGGACAAGGAACATGCGAAATTCCAAAACTCACAAAAATACAGACCCTTCCTGATATAACTGGCGACACAGGGTGTGCTAGATCCAAATGCAATGCTGCACCAACACCTGTTCCAAGACATACACAGACAATCAGCCATTTGACCACTCTTAGCCAATCACATTAAAGTACTGAAATGGAATGGTTCTGATTTTTTATCAACTGTCCAGAGTGTTTGACGGAGATTTTAACTTGTTTGTCTTGTTTTCCTCAAAATGTTATACGTACACCTGCAAGATTAGTAAAGAATAAACTCATGTATAACCAGGCTCACTAATGCAGGAATATTGCTGCAGAAATATATATTTTTGCATTTTCGTAACATTTTTCCCAAAATGCAAGGTCACAAAGAATTACAATTTTGTACCAATGAGTTCAACTGCTAACTATTTTTCACCCAAAGTTTTTGAAATTATATTATCCACATGTTGCATATTCAAAATAATGAAATTAAACACTTTAGAGGAACTAATATTTTCTGGTATGAAGAAAACTGGAAATGAATATGTTTCGACACCTTGTGCCCTCAACATCAATAAATCAAAACAAGAGGTAAGAATTTGAAATAAAAATATGAAGGTCAGGTAGAATCTGCAGAAAGAGAAACTAAGTTAATATCTCACATCAAACACTGTTCATGAGAATGGAGAAAGAACAAAGAAGAATTTTAGTTGTTTCCAAAGAAAGGTTGTGGGTGACTTAATAGCCTCTGGGTAACAAGTCCTCAGGACTTGATGGTCTACATCTGAAATGTGAACTATTAAAACATTACAAATGTGAACCAATAAAACAATGTATAAAGCTCAGATATTTTCAGAAATCATGAAAAGAATAATTAAAAATTCTAATAATGTAAAATATAGAGGATCACAATAAACTGGTGAATGATAATAAAAACATGAGCCTTCATAGGTAAATAAAAAGTGAGGCCAGAGTAAGTTTTTAGAGGTGAACGAATGAATTAATAATCAAAAACAGAAAACTGACAGAGATTTTAAATAATTGGATCTTTTTTATTAGTTGATACAAAAATATATTAAAAACAATTATCAAAGGATTAGTGGGATAGAGCAAAATAAAACAATCTCATTAAAAAATATCCACCTGTTCATTGTGTACTGTATATTCTACTCCTATCTGTCCACAAAAAGTGCATCAATTCGCATTACTTGACTGGGATTAAATGGCATGGACCATCTTATCAACTCATTAATATCCTCAGACAACTATTCTCTTGTCTGTTACAACAATACAAAATTATAAATCAAACCTTCCAAATTCATATCAAACCATTTATATAATACATATATAGATATATATCGTGTGTGTGTGTGTGTGTGTGTGTGTGTGTGTGTGTGTGTAAAAAGAAAATAGACAAAAACAGTAAGGCTTCAAGCTCTGATTGCCATGGGTACACCACTGATCACTGGCTTCCAATCACCAAAATAACCTCCACCACCACCACCCTCAATTCTGGTTCTAATTTCCCAACTTCCCTTGTATCCCACACAAAATGTCCCAATTTCCCAGGAAACCATCTGCAGCAACATTGCTTGGCAAAGGAGATGCAGATCTGATGAAGAAATCACACAACCACAACAAGTACAATTTAGCATACACAGAAATGCTGCAGAAAATCAGCAAGTTGAACAGCATCCATGGGAACAATGGCTTGGACCAAAAACGTAAAATTGTTCTTTACTTCCTATGGATGCTGCATGATCCAGCTGAGTTTCTCCAGCACTTTTGTGTCCTGCATTTGTGTAATGTGGATTGTGGAGGGTCATGTAACCTCTCCATCTGGAATTTGGTAGGAATGTAGTTTGCAGAGGGTCATGCAGCCTTTCTGTCTGGTGCCTGATGGGAATTGGATTGCAGAGAGGGATGTGGCCTCTCCATCTGGAATCTGATCGGATGTCACTTCACCTGCCAATCAAGGTCAACAAGCCTTGCCCACACTTGGTCATTGGCCCCTTTAATTGGCTTATTGATACCTGGACTAGATCCTTCAGCTAACGACACTATAAAGCCCACCGCATGTGAGTCATCTTCCCCTTTCTCTTCTGGGAAGAACCCAAGGACCACTGTACATGAGTCATCTTCCTCTTTATCTTCAGGGATGAACCCAAGTTCCACTCCAGGTTGGGAACCTTGGACAATGCTGGAGAATCATTGGTAAGGTGGAAACAGACAAAGGGTTGGAAGCTGTAGTATTGGGTGCCTAGTGTCCCTAGTTTAGTTAGTTAAGAGCCATGCCTGCTTGATTGTAAAGCCTTCTACCCAGGAGTGGTTGCAAGTGTATTGTTTAATCCAGCAAGTCTTTTACCCCTGTTGCAACTCCCCAATAGGTGTAAATAAAACACCACTGTTCAATCAGCTGCATTTAGACTCGTTACCCTTGGGACCATTGAACTGGCTTCAAAAACATAACAATTGGCACTGCAAACTTCCGACTGAACACAGCTGCAGGGGAGATGTTTTGGAATCAGGGTGCGAGATCTAGTGCAGACAGTGAGGGTAGGATCTCCAGGTGGACTGACAATAGTGCAGGGCTTGGGAGCTTGGCAAGCATGCTGATGTACCATGGCAAACCAGTAGACTGGTCCAAGCACTTGGACTCACATGGGGAGAAGGTGGGTCACCATGTGGTGTCCCTCCTCAGGAAGTTGGGGTTCCCAAAAACTAAGAGGAGTCAGAGGGGTGTCCTTTGTCTGAGAGCATCTCTTCTTAGAAACCAATGTGAGATCGTAGAAAGGAAAAATTTGGAGAGTGCCCAGAAAAAAAAGATGGAAGGGCTCCAACAGCACTGCTGTGAACTGAAGGAAGCAACCCAGGCTGCCAAAGCCCAAGGCATTGATCTCAAGGCCAGAAGGACAGAGATAGCCTGCAGGCTGCTTATAATGCAGCAGCTGCGGCAGCACGCAGGTCTAGTTGGCAGATAGACCCTGTAGAAGTCCAGGCCATTGTTCGGCAAGGGATGAGCTTGAATAATGGTTGGGAGAGGGAATTGTGTGGATGGGCAGTGTTGAGAGTGAGGACGACGAAACCAGCCACATATGTCCTCCCCCCTTGCACCCGAACTCCTGCAGGCTAGACCGGTGATCACAGGGTTGCAGACCCAATCTAAAGGCACCCCTCCGACCCTATATAATGGGGAAGCAGCAGAAAAAGGGGAGACCTCGAATGGACATACCTGTGGCTGCTGAAAAACCACAGCGACACGGAAATATTCAGTAAAAGAGTTGAGCGTGCTGGGAGACAGATATTGCCAGTGCCCAGCCAAACACCTGGCCACTCTGGCTCTGGGATGAGAGCTCCACCCCCCACCCCCCACCAATGTGAACCTCTCTCATCAGGAAGCAAGTGCCTTGGGTAGCTTATTGGACCAGCAGATACAAAGTTTCACAGGTCTTTTGAGTTACTGATGTCAGCATATTCCCCATCCCACCATGCTCCTCTGACCACTTTACAGTGTTACTAGGAAAAAAGCCGTGTTTCAGTGGGGGACCTGAGCAACAAACTGCATTTGAAACGGCAAAACAGGCTGTTGAATAGCCACTGCCACTGGTCCCTGCCTGACTGGAGTACCCTTGCAATTACAGGTCTCTGCCACAAAGACAATAGCTGGGTGGAGCCTCTGGCAAAAGAGACAAGGTCACAGAATCTAACTCAGCTTCTGGACCAAGTCCCTCCCCAACCATTCCTGCTACTTCCCTTTCGAGCATCAGCTGCTCACCTGCTATCTCGCGCTGCTTGCCACAAGGCACCAGATGGCAGCAGAGACAATCAAACTCCAGTCGCACCTCCCTAATATGCAATGGGTTAAATCTGCGGATGGCACCCACAAGAAGGGCCGTGACCAGCAATCCTCCATAATTAAGTGGAAGTGGTACATAGTGGACTGTGCATAGGCTGGTTCTGAAGAGGTGAGTAATTTATGTGAACAGGTCATGTACCTGCCAAAAGGTGACAGCCTCCCATCCAAATTACCCACAGTACAGCCTTCCCCCATTGCCTAGGACCAACCGTTCAACATCCTTGACTCTTGACCGCAGCAAGAAGCTTGGTTTACTGACAGCTCTAGCCAGTGGAACTGCAGCAAACAGCAGAGGAAAGCGGGAGCACTCTATTCCACCACAGGTAAAATACAGACAAAAGAGTGGGGGGGGGGGGGGTGGGTGCATGAATTGCAAAATTTAATCTCGCCTGGTTAGTCTTTGAGTGTGGATACATGACAGATTAACTTCACTGGAAATTCACTTGAGCTGTGGAAAAACAAAGAATGGTCATGGACTACCACGTGGACACGCACACCTCCAAGGAAACCTCTGAAACTGCCAACAATGCCACAGAGGGCTGAGTCACTAAAATCAGCTCTGCCACCATTTTCCCGAAGCAGAATAACCCCAGATCCTTGGCATTGTGGGTGCACCATAAAAGTGGGCATATGAAGGCCGACAAGATAAAACGATAGGCAGAAGATCTGGGGTCTTACTCTCCCATGATGAAGCAAGAACAGTGGTTGCCAATTGCCCTATTAGTCAATGAGTAAAACCAATGGAGTGGCCAAAAGGTCCTCCAGGCTGCATTCACTCAGGGCACTGGAGCAGGCCAAGTATGGCAAATCAACTATATCGGGCCTCTCCCACACCAAAATAAAGAGAAATACGCCCTCACAATGGTCAACACATACTCAGGTGACCTGGTGATGGTGCCCTTCCAGCAAGCCAACCAGGACAGCACCATTAAAGGGCTACAATACCTCTCCTCCATTTATGTAGTTCCAAGGGAGGCACAGTCTGACCAGGGCTCACACTTCACAGGGATAAAAGTACAGGAATGGACGGCAGAGGCCGGAATTTTGTGGTTGCTGCATATCCCCTACCATCCACAGGCATCCAGGCTCATCGAGCCAATGAATGTCGTGCTCAAGGAGCAGATACACACACTGACACCCCTAGTGCACTGCAGGGGTGGTCAGTGTGCTGCAGGAGGCAGTGGACAACCTCAATTCCCATCCAACTGGCCGGGGTGGGCGGGTGGGGGGGGAATCCCTGCTCTTACACTACCTGGTGGCCTCCAGCGCCACCAAATCAGAGGAGGTGGAAGTTCAGAACCCGAGGAATTGGGTCAAGTATGGGTGCAGCAGCCACAAGGTCCTAATATAGCACACGGGTCTGGAGATACGCAATGGGTCACGATACCAGGTGAAGTTAATCTGTTATGTATCCACACCCAAAGACTAACCAGGCAAGATTAAATTTTGCAATTCACGCACCCCCACCCCAACCAGGACAACGCTGCCATGGAAAATGCTTAACCATCACTGCATCAATTAGCGTTATGAAAGCCCACAACATGTTCCTCAGAGTGACCTATGAATATGTCAGCAGTACCAACAGATCAAATTGCTTGGTCTGTATGCGAGCTTTGGCGCACGCTGCTGAGGATCTTCTAGTTGCGTCCATCCCATTCGACACCACCAAAATGGACTGTTTCCATGAACTGTTTAATTACATAAAACTTTGATGCTCTGCTGTGGGGGGGGGGGGGGGGGAGGGGGAGGGGCCACATGGCAGTGCCCTCCCATCTACTTCCCCATACACATTACATCCAGTGACCCCCGGCAGGGTGGACATTTCAGGAACCTTTATTTTCCTCCCTACAATCTGAGAAACACAAAATTCCTGTCTCTCAAAGTAACTCCCCAGAGTGAACGACTCTGAGTGAACAGGGCTGGAGAATGTTGGTGCAGACATTTTGGTAAGCACTGTTCGAACCTGTCGGTAGGTCACAGTGAGTGTGTGCATGGTATGCCAGTGTTCACAGCCAAGGCTGTAGCAAAGCTGGGGGCTGCCTGGATGCTCAATGGTACTCACTGGATATGCAGACACTGCACCTACCCCTGGCTCCCAATGGGATGGTACAGTTGTTGCTTTCCAGGATATGTTGTGCCTTATATCTGCCACCTTAATGACCTCGGGGAGCACCCAGCCTACCACGGGGTCAGAAGGGCAATCACTGAGGCAGAAAGGTTCTGGATGGTCCCATTCGCCCAGTATGGCACTGCTCGCCTGTCCTGCAAAGTAATCCACATGACCAGTGTGCTGAAGATTCTGGCCAATGAGACGGCTGTGACACTGTAATGTATAGAGGATGCTCTGATTTGAGTGGCAGCAGAGCTGACAGCCATCCACTTGGATACCTAGCAGAACCAAATGGCCCTGGACAACCTACTCATCGCTGAAGGTGGTACCTCTGCAGTGATTGGTAAAGAACACTGCACTTACATTCCTGGCAAATCAGGGAGCATCATTCATCTGATCCAGCATATCCAAGAGTCGGTGGGTAAAACTGAAAAATCAAGGGACCACTTCCTGCATCACAATTCCTCTTGGGGAAGCTGGTGGCCCTTTGGGGAGTTGGTGAGCTGTTACCATTCACTGGGTCACTACTATCACTCTCATAGCATTTAGGTTTTGTCTTTTATGTTGCCTTTATAAATTTAACCAGTAAGCTCCTAGTCTGTAATAATGTAAGTAATGATTGACGAATGTCATAACTTCCAAGGCACGGAATGTAGTGTGGATTGCGAAGGAGCATGCGACCTCACCATCTGATCATAAGTCACCTCACCTGCCAATCAAGGCCAATCCTTGCCTGCAGGGCAGCACACATCTGGTCATTGGCCCCTTTAATTGGCTTATCAATACCTGAGCCAGATCCTCCAGTTGATGACATGATAATGCCCACCACATGTGAGCCATCTTCCTCTTACTCTTCCGGGATGAACCCGAGTTCCACTCCAAGTTGGGAAATGTGGGCAACGCAGGAGGATTATTGGTAAGGTGTGCACAGACAAAGAGTGAGGAGCTGTAGTATTGTGTGCCTGGTGTCCCTAGTTTAGTTGAAGAAGAGCTGTGCCTGCCAGAAACATCAAAGGGTGGTAGGTATCGAATGTGATAACTTGATTGTAAAATGGTTGCGAATGTATTGTTTAATCCAGGGAGTATGTGCATGCATGTGTCTTTTACCCCTGTTATGATTCCCCTGTACATGTAAATAAAACAGTACTGTTAAATCAGCTGTGTTCAGACTTGTTGCCCTTGGGATCTATCAAACCCATTTCACATACACAACTAGACTCCAATGTCTGCAGATTTTCTTGTTTAAATGCAATTTACTTCATTGACTGCACAATTTGACCTAGAAATGGTCATAACAATGTTCTATTTCAGAAAATTATTAATTTAATTGCATATATTGCTTTAAAAATATCTCAAAGTTTAATTGAAAGGTTAAGCTATTTTCATTTAACACTGAGTCAGTAATTTATGTTTAAGGATAATGCAAGAGATTTTTAAGCAAGAAAACAATTCAGAATAGAAGGTCTGGATGCAAGTTCAATACTGAAAAGCGTTGGGGAAATTCAGCAGATCATGTAACATCCATAACATTTCAAAGATCCATAACCAACATGCTGGGCCTGAGCCCTTTATCAAGGGCTGGAAGCAATGTTTTTTCATAGAAAGATTATTTGACATATAGAAATTGTGTAAATACGGGGCATGTATCAGAAAACTGTATTAAGTACAGAGCACTTTCAGAAAGTAGGCACAAGTTTGGTTGGCCTTCCATTTTGCCATAAAATTTAATTATTTAAATTAAAGTATGCCCTTTCTTCAGAATAGCTGAAAATTACATATTGTAATACCAGACCAGCTAACTATGCAGAAGGTAGAACAGTACAGAGGAACAGGTACTTGGGTCCATGACATCTGTGCTGACCATGATGCCAAATTACACTAAACTTATCAACCTTAGCATGACCCATATCTCTCCATTCCCAGCCCATTCATTGCCTGTCTGAGTGCCTGAATAAGAATTGGCGATCCTGAAGAAAGGTTCAGGTTCAAATTATCTACTGCCTATTGCTTTCCATGGATGCTTTGTGACCGAGTTCATTTAACTAGTGATCTATCATCAACACACATCTCCTCACTTGTCAGGAAGGCACAACAGTGACTGCACTTCCTGAGAAGATGAAAGCGGGCAGGGCTACCGGTCACCTTCTACAGAAACACAATCAAGAGCATCCTGCCCAGTTGCATCACGGTGTGGAAAGTTTTTGCAGAGAAATGGATCGGAGGTCAATCTACAGGACCATAAGAGGGACAAAGACGATCACTTGAGCTTCAGTCGTCCCCCCAGCCCCCACCCCCCATTGACATGATAAACTGGGTTAGTTGTCTGAAGAGGGTGTGCAAAGTTATTGAGAACCCCTTCCACCCTGCACAGAGCATCTTTCAGCAGCTCCCTTCAGAAAAGAGACACAGAAGTATCAGAGCCAGCACCACCAGTCTGAGGAAACACTTCTTCCACAGCTAATGTAATGGCTGGCTACATGTATGTCATGTCTAGTGGCATGACTGAGTGTTTTGCACTGAGGATCGGAGATTGCTGTTTCGCCAGATTGCACTTGTGCAATCAAATGACAATAAACTTGACATGATTCGACCTGCAGAGTTACTCTAGCACTTTTATGAATTGCTCTAGTTCTCCAGCATCTGCAGACTCCTCATTTTACTCCTTTATTACTCCCATTTTGTTTTTCATTTTCCCACTGTGACGGTACGCCATTAGGCAGGCGAACCGGCTCCGCTTGTCACGCATGCAGCAGGGCAGCCAGCCAAAATAGCACTGTCTGGGGTTTCCACCCGACCTCAGCACCGGGCTCAGAAGCCCGCGCTTGGCAAACCACGTGACACCCCGGTGACGTTGGGGCCCCTCAGCGCGGTTCTCAGCCAGGTCCAGGCTGGGAGTATAAGACCAGCCAGGCAGCCTACAATAAATTAGTTTTTCTCACTGAACTCAACCCTCTGGTTGTGCAACCCTTCAGTTAGCAGTGTAGCCGCCGCTACAATTGGTGACACCGACAGGTTCAAACGTCTTTAAACCCGACATGAACAACCCTTCGATCAATGCTATAGCCATCAAGCTTCCAGATTTCTGGGTTCAGGAGCCGGAGATCTGGTTCAGCCACGGAGAGGCTCAGTTTCACCTCCGCCAGATTTCATAAGATTTGAGCAAGTTTTTCCCTGGACCAGGCCACTGCCAAATGAGTGGCTGCACCTTGTTCAACACCCACCTGCAGAAGGTAAGTATGGGACCATCAAGCAGGTGCTCACCGGCTCCCTAGATCTCTCCAGGTGCCAGCGTGCCACTCGGATGCTGTGCCTCGACGCCTTGGGGGACAGAACTCCAATAGAGTTGATGGACGAGATGCTCGCGCTCATGGGCAATCACACCAACTGCCCACTCTTCGAGCACATCTTCCTTGACCATCTGCCAGAAGATCCGGCCATTACTGTCCCAGGAGAGCTTTGTCGACCCTAGGAATGTCACTTAAAAGGCTCAGGAGCTATGGCAGGTTACAAGTCACAGACATAACCACACCAAGCCTTCCTCTACTGCTGTGGTGGAACACCCGGCCCCTGCAGGGGCCTCAAAGAGTATAGCCAGAAGCAAGCCATCCACTTCAGGCCTCTGGGAGACAAGGCTCAGAAGTGTCGTCAGCCCTGCTCGTTCCAGGGAAATGAGCAGGCTGGCTGCTGTTAATGGCTGCGGCTGCTGTCCAAGAACACAGCCTTCTCTATCTGTGGGATTCAGTCAACGGCCGATGCTTCCCCGTCGACACCGGGACTCAGATCAGCGTCATCCTGACCACAGCCATCAAGCCTCAAAACCGTCCTCGAGGACCTCCCCTCTGTGCAGCCAATTCGACGGAGATCCAAACATATGGAGACAAGACCGTCCACTTCTAGATTGGCCAGCAGAAGTTCTCGTGGAGGTTCACCATTTTGTCCCTCCCAACCGCCATCCTGGGTGTCGACTTCTTCTTCGCCTACAGACTCCTGGTCGACATTTGAGATAGGTGACTGGTAGATGCCAATCCATTCGCCTCAACGCCTCCTGCATAGAGCAGACACCGATGGCCTCGGTCAGCATGCCCAAGGACGAGTTTCAGCATATCCTGGACAAGTTTCTGTCCCTCCTCAAGCCGGAGTTCTCTGTTGCCTCACCACACCTTAGGATGTTTCATTACATCCCCACCTAAGGCCTGCCAGTCCATGCCAAGGCACACCGGCTCGCACCAGATAAGCTCCAGATAGCGAAGGAAGAATTCTCACATCTGCAGGAGCTGGGGATCGTTCGACGTTCCGACAGTCCTTGGGCCTCACCACTCCACCTGGTCCCGAAAGCTTCCGGCGGCTGGCATCCCTGCGGAGATTATCGATGGCTTAATGATGCAACAGTACCTGACCCAATCCCTCACATCCAGGACTTTATGGCCAACCTGCCTGTGCGCGAGGATATTCTCCAAGGTTGACCTGGTGCACGGGTATCACCAAATCCCAGTGCACCCCAAGGACATACCCAAAACGGCCATCATCACCCCCTTCAGCTTGTTCGAGTTCCTACGCATGCCACCCAGACCTTCCAGTGCCTCATGGACACAGTGGGCAGGAATTTGAATTTCATATTCATTTACCTGGATGACATCCTTGTTGCCAGCAGAGACCAGGCACAACACAAGTCTCACCTGTGCACCCTCTTCTCACGACTGGCCGACTTTGGCCTAACAATCAATCCAGCAATATGCCAGTTCGGGAAAGAGTCCATGCAGCTCCTGGGCCATACTGTCACGGCCAAAGGAGTTACACCTACCGCTACGAAGGTCGCTGCAGTCAGGGAGTTCCCACACCTGGACAACCTCAGGGACTACAGGAGTTTGCGGGTATGGTCAATTTCTAGAACCGCTTTATTCCAGGCCCTGCGCCCATCAAGCAGCCACTCTTTGCCCTCATTGCAGCCAAAGACAAGACACTCACCTGGACTCCAGAAGCCAGGAGGGCATTCAAAGCCACAAAATATGCCCTCGCAAAGGCCACACTGCTCATCCACACATGCACCGACCTGCATATGGTGCTCTCCTTCAATGCCTCTGCCACAGCTGTCGGTGCCGTCCTGGAGCAGCAGGCGAATGGACAGTGGAAACCACTGGCATTCTTTAGCCGACTTTGTTGCCCACCAGAGCGCAAGTATAGTACTTTTGATCGTGAGTTGCTGGGCATATACGGTGTGTCATTTCCACTATTTCTTGGAGGGGAGGCTTTTCACCATTTTTACCGACCACAAACCCTTCACTCAAGCGCTCGCCGTGGCGAGAGATCCCTGGTCGGCCCACCAACAGCGTCACCTCTCCTTCGTGTCGGGTACACCACCGACATTCGGCACAAGGCGGGGAAGACAACGTGGTTGCTGACGCATTCTCACGACCGGCCATTTGCGCGCTGACACCCAGCCTCGACTTCCACCAGCTCGCCCGGGACCAGAAGTCCGACGAGGAGACATGCGCCTTCAGAACTGCCATCACGGGCCTGTGGTTCCAGGACCTCCCGACTTCTCACGGTTAGGACACCGTCCAGTGCTATGTCTCCATGGACACCCCGCGTCCAGTGGTTCCCTAGCAGTGGCGCAGGCAAGTCTTCCACCATATCCATGACCTTTCCCACCCTTCCATCAGGTCCACGGTCTGTATGGTGGCAGAACGTTTCGTCTGGCATGGGCTTCAGCAGCAGATTGCGGACTGGGCCAGAACCTGCACCCATTTCCAGCTTTCCAAGGTACACAGGCACACCAGAGCATCCATGCAAGATTTCGAACATGTCCGGGAATTGTTCAGCCACATACATGTGGACATCGTCGGATCCTTACCCGTTTCCTGAGGTAACCATTACCTTTTCACAGTGGTAGACCACACTACTCATTGGCCCGAGGCGATCCCGATGCCAGATGGTTCCATGGACCCCTGCTCTCGAGCACTTTTGAATGGTTGGGTTGCCCAGTTTGGTGTCCCAAACCACCTTACCAGTGATCGGGTCGCTCAGTTCACCTCTGCGTTCTGGGCACAGCTGGCCAACAGGCTGGGGATCGAGCTACATCACAGCATGGCCTATCATCCGCAGGCCAATGGGCTAGTCGAGTGATTGCACTGCCACCTTAAGTCGGCACTGATGGCCCGCCTCACCAGCCCCAACTGGATGGACAAGCACCCTTGGATGCTCCTGGGCATCCGCTCGACACCCAAAGTGGACCTACAGGCATCATCAGCCAAGCTGGTCTACGGTGCACCGCTAGCCCTACCCGGTGAGTTCGTCAACAAACCTCACAACGCCCAGCAGTCGTCTTCTCCTCTTCCGGGTCCAGTTGGACTCCTTCACATCCCCACCGCTGCCCAGACACAGCACAAAGGCTTCTTACATCCCCAGCATGTTGTATTCCACAGAGTACATTTTTATCAGGCAGGGCCCATCCACAGTACCCCTACAAAGACCATACGAAAGGCCATACAAAGTCATCCAGCATTCGGGATCCACTTTCACACTGGACATCGGTGGTAAGAGGGAACTGTTTACAGTGGACAGGTTAAAGCCAGCCCACCTTGACCCCACTGAGCCAGTAGTTGTGGCCCAATCCAAGAAGCGAGGCCACCTGGCAAAAAAGGACATTGGTGCTGGTTCTGGGGGGGGCTGTGAGGCGGTACACCATTAGCCAGGCGAACTGGCCCCACTTGTCACGCACGTGGCGGGGCAGCTGGCCAAAATAGTGCCGTCGGGTGTTTCCTTCCGACCTCAGCACCAGGCTCAGAAGCCTTTGCTTGGCAACCCACATGACGTCCCGGTGATGTCGGCCCCCCCTCCCCCCTCCCGAGCCCAGTTCTCAGCCAGGTCCAGGCTGGGAGTACAAGACCAGCCAGGCAGCTTGCAATAAATCAGTTTTGCTCACTGAACTCACCCCGTCTGGTTGTGCGATCCTTCAGTTAGCCGCTGCTACCCCACCTTATTAATTAATTTGTTGATAAATCATCAATTATTTGGTATCAATATTTGGTAGTCATTGTGTTTTACTGTTCAATGCTCCAATTCCCCATATTTTTTAATACCCTGGTACAACTTACAGTGGAGCCTTTGAAGAAAATTCACATCACAGGGTAAATGTGCACTCTCTTCACAGACAAGACCCAAGTCACGATTGAATCCACTTGTCTGGAATGGACGGGCAGTTGCTGTACTAGCTGTACCACTAATGCCACCCAGTGTTAAATGTTCTAGACTTTATCATAAGGGAGAGCTCAATGTTTACCTGACTGATTCATGATGCAGTGTTATTCCACCATGGATAAAGCAAATTGGCTTATGATCTCAAAAGTTTAAAAGAATGAGAGGTGGTCTAATTGAACATATACAATTCACAGGGCTCGACAGGGCAGAACTAGGGACTAAGTTTCCTGTGAGTCAGTTGTCAAGAAGCAGTGGTATGAGGACCATCCTCACATTACAAAAGGGGTGTATTCCTAGAAATTTATCCACATTGCAATTTTCCATTTTACAAAGTCAGTCATCTTCACATAATCAAGAAATAACGGTTGGGGGAAAAAAATAGATCTGTTTATTTCTGGGAACATGAATAGGAGAGAATGTATCTTACACTTAGGGGGTGCAAATAACCTCAGCCTTTGCTGTATAATGTTACTCTGATCATCAAGATCCACATCATTCAGAGTGTGATCATTATGCCATTCTGAAATAATACCTTTGATTTTAGTTTGTCCCATGAGGGATTGCACTTTCTCAGCCTCAATCTCCAAAAAATTCCCTCGGAATCTTGAATGCAGTTTAGATTCAACAAAAGGCAAAGCATTTTTCTAAATAAGACAACCACATCTGCGGACAAACTTAAGGGGTTTGGATGTAATTTACACAAATCATTGAAAGTTTCTGCATGGTTAAAAAACTTGATCAAATAGCAAAAGTAATACTGGGATTTATCTCAAGTAATTAGAAAAACAAATTTTTGCTGAAGTTCAAAGGTTTTGAAGGAAACACAACAGGATTTATTTTGCAATAGTATTGTCCAAAGCTGGGCAATTTTGGTTGTTACTGCTGAAAAAGGATACATTTACTTTGGAGGCAGTATAGTCCAGACAAACAAAGACACAAGAGACAATCAGTGCTAGAATCCAGAACAAAACAGTGTCACAGTTCAGCAGAGCTTCTACAATGCCAACACAGCTGCTGGTGTAGACTCAGCAGAGCAGGGAGTATGGACATAGCACTGCTCCGCAGGTTCCAACTGCCCAGATATGATGCAGACGGCTCTGTAAAGGCTTTAAATAGCCTGGAAAGGAGCTGACTGTGGGGTTTTTTTTTTAATTCTGTCACCACAGAGGACTGTGCCCAAGATGTGATGGGCCTCACACTTTGAGGAGTGCAGATTCCAAGGGAACAAGGGACCAGCATTGGGCACCAGAAATGGAGAGAACATCTCCTGTTGAGAAGGAAAAACAGGAAAAGTGAGCAACTGAAGAACCACATAGGCTGTGGGCTGTTGGCAACTTGCAATCGAAGAACCCACAGGCTGTGGGCTATTGGAGACAGTATCAAAACTAGGATAACAGAGTGCAAGAAGGGCGTTGGGCTCATCGTATCAGAGGTTTACTCCTGAAGCTCAGGTTGCCAATGGATTGAACAGGAGACTATGAAGCTGCAGAGGCTGTGGGAACAGTAGTAAACAAACCAATGCTCAGTGAAGGGACCCTCTTTTGCTTCTCTATCTCTTATCATTTGAGGTATAGGCAATGCTCATGGTTACTTTTTATTTTCCTTACAGCAGACAAATGTTGATGTGTATCATGTATATATATTTTTAATGTATTATTACATTAAAATAAAAGAACCTTGAACCTTGGGCCATGTAACATCCATGAAGGAAAACAGAAAGTCAACATTTCAGGTCGAAAACCTGCTTCAGGACTGATGCAGACTAACTTTTGGAATAAAAAAGATATTCCATGAGGGGTGATTCAATATTTACTGGATTTTAGAAAATTGAAAAATGACCTCATTAAGGCATTCAAGATTAGAAATGGGTAGATGGGCTGTGCAGATGTTAAGAGGCTGTTTCCTTTGCAAAAGGTATCAAAAACCAAGGGGGAACTATATCACTGTAACAATCAGCCACTTAGCTCCAAGATATAATCAACCTTCTCAGAAAGTTGTGAATATTTAAAATTATCTACCCATGAGAACTATCAATATTCTTTCTTTGGATTTGTTCAGGACTTGCAAAAGAAAGGAATTAAGCGAATTGGTAAGTCACAAATTGTAGAGCATTGAAAGGTAGAGCATAAGCCATCATCTCATTGAGTGTGGGAAGAACCTCGAGAAAGCATAAGACCTGCTCTTTGCTTCTATCTTGTATCTTCTTAACCTGTCACATAACAAAAGACTATTTCAAAGTATTTCACACCTCTGTTTTCAATCTGCAAATACCCACATCTTGGCAAAGATGCAATAAATCTTTCAACATTTGGTCAACTGTCAATCTTAAATCCATTGATGCTTCAGTTCATTTAACAATGTACTATTTGTTAGAGTATGGAGTTGTTAAGCACAGAAAGAAGATCTTCATCTTAGCTTGTCCTCGCTGACCACCAAGAATCCATCAACACTAATCCCAACACTTGGACCATAGAATCTATGCCTCAGCAATTCAAGGGCTCACCCATATATTTATTAAATGTTTTAAGAATCTGCCTCCACCACTCTCCCAGGCAGTGCATTCCAAACTCCAGCCACCTCTCCCAACCTAAAATTCCACCCTCTGGTCTTTGAGACCTCCTTCATGGGGGGAAAAAAAAAATCACCTAATATGGATCTTATTCTCTTTAATACTAAAACTAGCACTACTGTCTTATTACCTCTTGTACTACCTCTCTACTCTGTAGCGGTTGACTTAATCGATAGCATGCAAAACAATTTTTTTCACTTTAACTGAGTACAAGTGACAATAAACAATGCCACCGAACATTACAACACAAAAAAGGCCCTTTTCGCCCTTCTAGTCTTTGCCTCGTCCCACTGACCTGCACTCAGCCCATAGCTCCATACCTCTCCCATCCATGTATCTGTCCAAATTTTTCTTAAATGTTACAATGTCTATGCCTCTCATAATTTTGTACATTCTATCAGGTACCCCAAAACCCAACCAATCCAGTCCATCAACTGAACAACATCCTGATGAATCTTCTTTGGACTTTCTCTAGTCAATCAAGTTATTTCTACACAATGCTGTTCACAACTCCATCTGTGATTTTGGCAAAGTTTTATGAATGAGCCAAGTTTGGTGTTGGGGAATTAGAATTAGACAGAGTCACATGGGCAGAGATGAATAAAACATTATTACTCAAAAGCCAATACTGTTTTCATCAAGATTCCAATATCTCAAAAGTTGGAATTTATATCAAAGCAGAACCAGCAGATGTTCCATATTGGTTTCACTTCTTCCATACTTCAATACCCAAGCCAAGCTTATTGAACTGATGCCACTCTGACATCATAGTGGCTGTTCAGGTCAGATCTTATAAAATTTTGAAACAACTCGTTTGAATAAACTATATCAGCATGAAGAAACAACAATATGTTCATGTTGCATGGCCCGCATTACAATTAACAGATTATTATGCAATAATGTCCAAAAATTTCAATATGTATTTTAAAAGAAATCTTCACATAATCATGCCCCATAGAGACTCATCACTAAAATTGCTGGCATTTCTCTGAACACTTTATGATACAATCTGAGGAAATCTCAATTATAATGTCCTCACACAAATATCCAATTTTTTTTTAAATCAAGAAGCTGACATGATATTCAATAAGACTAATCTTATGTAAGCTTTCTTCTGTACTAAATAAAAGGTTAATTGTACTTTGCAATTCATCAGGGTCCGTATGCTATTAGAAAATAGCAAGCCATACCGTGAAATCATTGAAGTGATTTATCAAAGCTCTCAATTTTCCCATGAGCTGAGTTATAACATTTATTAATATATGAATGTTAAACAGAATTTTAATAAAGAATTTTAAACTTGCAACAAAATCAAAAAAGCAAATAAAAACAATTCAGCCACTGGCCATCCTTGCCTATAATGTGCTTCCAGATCCATCTCATGAAACCACTGGAGTCTCCATCCCACCCATCCGCCCCTTACCCCACCCCACAATTGACGTTGTCTGAAGAGGGCTCCCAAAATCATTGAGAACCCCTTCCACCCCACATACATCATCTTTCAGCTGCCCTGTGGGGAAAGATACAGGAGTATCAGACTCAGCACCATCAGGCTGAGAAACAGCTTCTTCACACAGGCAATGAGAATGCTGAACGACCAAAGAAACTGAACACATTAACCATCCGAAACAATATTTATTTATTTATTTGTATCTATGACTACTTGTCCTGCAAATGTGATGTTTCTCTGAATGTGTGTTATGTCTAGTTGTGTGCCTGCGTGTTTGGCACCAAGAACTGGAGAGCACTTTTGTCTGATTGTACGTGCATTAGATGGCAATAAACCTGACTTGATTGGACTTGGCTTGACTTGAACTTCCAAATGCCTGCTAATATGGCTTAGCAAGTCACTCACTCAGTGGATTAGAACAGCTACAGTATGTCCATACGTGGGAAGAAAAATGTCTTGGAAACTTAGACCCTGCATAATGAAAGAATTATGTCAGGGTAACATAAGACACAAACAGACAGTTGATGGTATTCCTACTGCCCTTGTTCTTTCTGGTGAGATTGCTAAACACTATCAGATAATTGAAGTGCATACACTAGATGGCTCACTCAGCACAAGGTGTGATGGTTTTTGAGGATGAATATTCTAATCATAAGTGGGGTAGCCATCAAGTAAATTGCAAGGATTCAGGTTTCAAGCTTCCGAAAATGTTGTTAAATCTGCATTCATCCAGACAAATGAAGATTCAATATTCATTTTATTGTCACAATTCTACCAGCTGGAGAAAGCTCACCTGATTAAAGCCACCCACCCCTTTGAATGTCTGAGTATTGGCTTCAAGGGTCCCCTCCCTTCCACCAACCGAAATGTATACTTGCTCAACGTCATCAACAAGTACTCATGTTTCCTGTTCTCCATCTCCTGCCTGGACATGACCACGGCCATCAAGTCACTGCGCAATCTGTTCACTCTGTTTGGATACCCTTGCTATATTCATAGTGACCGGTGTCCTCCTTTATGAGTGACGAGCTGCGCCAGAACCTTCTGGCCAAGGGTACAGCCATGAGCAGGACCATCAGCTACAACCCCCGAAGGAACAGCCAGGTGCAAAGGAAAAACACCACAGTTTGGAGGGCAGTCCTCTTAGCCCTCAGGTTGAAAGGCCTGCCCGTTTCCCAGTGGCAAGAGGTCCTCTCAGAGACACTCCACACTAATAGGTCCCTCCTCTGTACCATACAAATACTACCCCGCATGAAAGGTTGTTTTCCTTCTCCAGAAAGTCGGCGTCAGGAACCATG
Organism: Narcine bancroftii; assembly: GCF_036971445.1. NCBI lineage: Eukaryota > Metazoa > Chordata > Chondrichthyes > Torpediniformes > Narcinidae > Narcine > Narcine bancroftii. Next base: position 246,740,308 of record NC_091470.1, on the reverse strand, counting down.
CTGCCATTCTGGCTGACAACCCCAGGGACCATTCTGCTCCAGAGACACACCAGGAGCCATAAAACAGATCCCCTGGTTGAGAAAGTTTACCTCCTCCATGCGAACCCACAGTACGCTTACATGGAGTACCAGGATGGACGGAAAGACACTGTTTCCATCTGGGACCTGGCACATGCAGGAACCCCCACGATCAACCAACTGGTCACCCATGACTACCCATGACTACCGGCTACACAATCTGGCACCCAGTGCCCTGCCCTAACAATGCACTAACAATAGACTGAACAACTCCCCCCCCCCCCCCCACCAAACCCAATTAACCCTTTTCAGCCACCAGACTCCCAACCTGTCATGCAAAACACCACTCTGGAGCCAACAGCCGAACCATAGCCAGCACTACGACAGTCGCAATGACAGACAGACAAGATCATCGGAACTACTGAAGGTGTAATGGACTTTGATCCACTTCACCCCACCGGACTCTGTTTTAAAAGAAGGGATGAATGTGGTGGAATCACTGAGTAACTGTTAGTGCTGTCAAATGTATTGTATCGGCTTGCCCGTCCCTGTACCTGTAACTCCTCCCCTCAGAATTCCCATAAAGCCAGTTATGTCCATACCCCTCCCTCAGTACCTGCCTTGGAACTGGGCCAGCAACATGTGAGACATGCTTGCAGTTTATGGTGATTAAAGTCTATTAATCATGACTCCTTGTCTGACATAAGTTATTGATAGCATATCATCATGTAATGAAACAGTGTCATGTAACATGAAATTGCTTTTGTCTGCTCGAAGGCAAACAAATTTGCCATCAGCAGAAATTGCCTGAAGCACGTCTTACAGTCAGAGAAAGAGAAGCAAAAGCGAGTCCTCCCCCACCCCCAGAGTCACCTAGTGTCTGTAGATTTGTGTACAGTGCTCTGTAGCCACCCAGAGTCCAGTCCAAACCATTGGCAACCTAAGCTCCAAATCCAAACCTCCGACACTGTTAGGAGATCTTCAGCGCATTCAGCACCCCCTCACATCCTGTTTCCAATACCTGGCACCCTTTAAGAGTTTTGAGCCAGTGTCCTGCAGCCCGGCGCGAGTCCTCCAACAGCAATCTCAAGCAGCCCACAGCCTCCGTGGGTTCCTCACCTCGAGTCTCCAGCAGCCCACCACATGCATTGGTCTTTCAGCCCCAGAGCTCCCTCACTGATCTAATGCCGTGGTCACTGTCCCTTGGGCTATCTCCTCTGCTTCTCCTTTTCAGATGGGGGATGGTCTCCCCTGTTTTCTGGTGTCCTGCACCAGTCCTCCACTCCCCTAAAGTCTGCAATCCCTCGTGGCTGATGTCATTCATAGGCACCGCCAACTGGGGCACAGACCCTGCTGTCGCAGGATTTTAATTAAAACTACCATTGTCTCCTTTAAAGGGCCATACAAAGCCTGTGCGGAGCTGATATATAACCATATAACAGCTTATGGCATGGAAACAGGCCATCTCAGCCCTTCAAGTCCACGCCGGTTCACTCAAACAACTCCACAAGATCCCCCCGCCTATTCTCCATCCATAACCCTCCAACCCTCTCTTATCCATGTATATATCCAGCCTCCTCTTAAATGAAAGAATTGACTCTGCCTCAACTATTTCCTCTGAAAGATTATTCCATTCAGCCACCACACTCAGTGAAGAAGCATCCTCTCATGTTTCTCCTAAAATTTTGCCCCCTTACCCTCAACTTGTGTCTTCTTGTTTCAACCTCCCCTGCTCTCAGAGGGAAGAGTCTACTTGCAACTAGTCTATCTATTCCCTTCATAATTTTAAACACCTCTATCAAATGACCTCTCAACCATCGACATTCCAATGAATAAAGTCCTAACCTCTTCAATCTTTCTCTGTACTCTAGGTATTTTAAGCCAGGCAACATCCTTGTAAATCCTCTCTGCACCCTCTCAACCTTATCTATATCCTTCCTATAATTTGGAGACCAGAACTGAACACAATGCTCCAAACTTGGCCTCACCAACACCTTAAACAGTCGCAGCATCACTTCCCAGCTCCTATATTCTATGCTATGATTTATGAAGGCTAACATACCAAATGCCTTCTTAACCACCACGTCAACATGGGAATCCACCTTCAAGGAACGATGCGCCATAACTCCAAGATTTTTTTGTTCTTGTGTATTCCCCAATGTCCCCCCCCTTAGCGGTTGGACCCGCAGGAGTGCTGGATCTCCACTCCACTCCTCGCTCAGCCGTTACAGTGGCTCCAGCAATGCCGCCATCTTCCTTTTTTTTAACTCCAACAATTACATCATGCTCCTGATTTGTTTGATGAGTGCAGAAAGGTCTTGGGATAACTGGACCACATCTGATCTGTTCTTGGAACAAAAAATATAAATGCATCAGGAATGGTTGCCTTCTATATGCCCAGGAAACAGAGTGGGAGAGTTGACAATGGTCACATGATTGACCATCAAGTGCAGGTGGTATCTTTAGCATGCCACATGCCTGAATATTTTCTAAGTATTGCAACAGAGAGGCACAAACTGAGAGCTCCAAATGTAATTCAATATTGTGCAACAAATGCTCCCACTTCTGAATTTAAGCTGCAAAGAGACTCACTAATGAAGTGGCTGAAGATATCTGGACCAAGAATGCAACACTGAGGAACTCATTCAGTGTTGTCCAGGAGCTGAGATATTTTATCTCGTACAATCAGACTCATCTTCCTTTCTGCATAATAATAATTCCAATCATTGAGATTTACAGTCGGGGGAAGCAAACTTGTGATGATACTTGTTGCCTAGTGACCCCAGCAACATCCAAACTGGACGTAATTGAACAGGTAATGAGAATACAAATGCTGAAAACACTGTCCATCAGTATCCTGATGACAAAATGTGCAGATTGAGTAGTAATCAACAAAGGTTAATCTATCCTGCTTTTTTTGGTCTGAACATACAAAGGCAATTTTCAACATTGCTAGCTAAATATTTGTGTTGTAACTGCACTGTGAGAACTTGAATGGATATAGAATTAGCTCTGAACCACAAATCTGGAATTCTACAGGCAGGATTAGACCCTCAAAATTGAGGATTTAAAATTTTTAAATTTAAGATATAGCACGGAAACAGCCCTTCTGGCCATGCCTCCAATTATACCCAATTGACCTACAACCCCCATATGTTTTGAAGGATGGGAGGAAACAGAAACACCAGGGAAAGCACATGCAGACATGAGGAGAACCTACAAACTCCTTACAGACAGTGCTGGATTCGAACCCGGTCGCTCATGCTATAACTCATTATGTTTATACCTACTTTTACAGAGCCACTCTAAATTTTAATTTGTTTATTCTGCCAGTAGGTTTGGAGGATTTTCTCTGCAACATTTTCAGATACTTAATGTTGATAAGACTTAAAACAATTTCAGAGGGAGGTGTTCAATGTTGCTTCATGTACCATTATCTCTACGCCAGGTTTGAAGTTATGATCCCCAAGTATTCCTTTCCTCTGGCAGCCAAATGCAAGTGATGAATTATTTTCTCTAAGTCAACCACTGAGAGGAGAGACCACAAATGGGAAGAATTCTGCACCTTCCAGGGTCACTTTGTGAACCTTGATTATTAGAGTAACATTATACAGCAAAGGCTGAGGACATTTTTGCACTCCTTAAGTGTAAGACACATTCTCTCCTATTCTTGTTGAGTTGGAGATGATTTGGATTCAGCCTCTGAGTGCAAATATGAACACATCTGTGCATTGCAGATGTGGCTGAAGTCAGGGTGACATAGATGGTCTATATTAAGTTTGCAATGCACAACTTCAACTCACCAAACAGGTCTTATTGGTTTATCTGCTTCAATTAAAAACTCCTCAAATTAATCAAGATTTAAAGCTCATGCCCAGCATTCTATGTTTACATTAACCAGCCACTGTGCCACCCCTCTATATAGCCACAATTTAAAAAAGGCAGCCCAGACTGTGCTGTACACCTGTTAGTTTTCTTTGCACGCTCCTACAATGAAATCCTAAGTGTTATAATTAATAATCCAGATCTCTAATTTATTGCAGACTAAAACATGAATATACACACAAAAGCAGATGACATTGATTACCCTGATTACTGTCCATTCTCATAGACTCGCCCCAGCCCCAACCATCAAAACATTTTACAAAGCCAAAAAACATCTTATTTTGGAGACTGTTAGACTCATTGGGGTGCTAATTAAGCTTGCATGAATAACAATCACTGCAGAAAACAGACATCTGTCCATCTGGCAATTCATAAGACTTTTTTTTAAAATTGTGCCAATTGTGTGTAGCATGAGTAAAAGATAAATGAATAACATTCTCCTTCCAAAAGGATTATGTTGTTCACTGACTCTTCAAATCAATTTTAAAAATTGCCCAGAAATGTTATTATACCACACTGCATTTATCAGTGCCTTGGGATTGACAAATCAAATTACTCAATGTACATCACATTGATGAACACAGAGTTAAATCATACCATTCAGAAAAATCAACTGGCCATATCTGACTATGTGTCACCCGAGCTATCCTGATGCATGTTATGAATTTTGATAATTAAGTGACTTTCTGGAAAATGAAATGGTGCCTTAGATCCTACTTATACCACCCTTTCAACATTGAAAGGGTTGACTGGTTCCTCAATCGAAGACAACCATGGTAATACCTTCTTTCTTTCACTTTTTGTCCACAGGACGACAGTGGCATCAATGCCAATATACAAATTGCAGGGTCTGGGAAAATCAACAGATAATTGGATCTGGACACTCTACCCATCTACCTGCTATTATCGAATGTCTGTGCTTATCATCTCCCAGCCTCTATCATTATCCCCATCTCCCTCACCTAACTCTATATATCAAATCAAGTCAAGTTTATTGTCAGATTGCACAAGTACAACCCAACAAAATAATGTTCTCGATCCTCGGTAAAAAAACATGCAGACACACAACCAGACATAAAACACATGCAGACAAAAAATAACTATACACGACAAGTATTTTAGCTAGACAAATAAATATTGTTTCAAACAAATGAGCGTTTCGGATATTTAGTGCGAGCAATTCCTTTGGTCGTTTATCATTCTTATTGCCCATGGGAAGAAGTTGTTCCTCAGCCTGGTGGTGCTGGCTCTGATACTCCTTTATCTCATCCCCAAAGGGATCAGCTGAAAAATGCTATGTGCAGGGTGTAAGGAGTCCTCGACAATTTTGCACACCCTCTTCAGACAATGATTGGGTAGATCACATTGATTTGGAGGGGTGGGGGGGGGGGTAGAGAGGGAGAATCAACCCTTACTCACCTATCATTTCCCATAATTTGGCTGATCTTCACCTTGTACTGATCATCTTCCATTTACTCTTTCAATCCAAGATCCTCAACCCTCAGCATCATTTCCCTCCACAGATGGTGCTCAATGTACTGAATTCCCACTGAGGGCTCAAAGTTCTCTGCAGAGAAATAACTTTCCTTTGAACTGGGCTACCATGCACTGTGACTATAGCTAATTCAAATTCCAGACTGGCTCTACCATCTCAGACAGTAACTGTACATTATTTCCAAAGCTGCCCATAAGCACAAACTTTGTTAAAAATCAATCACCCTCAGCTTAATCAGTTCTTAATGGGAACAGACAGTTCATAGAGTAATGTTAACTTTGTGTTTGAATGAGAGGCTGAATGTGAAGCAGGATCTTTGATGGATAATAAAATACTATCCCACCAAAAGTAGACAGCCATATTTCCCCATAGAAAATTCAACTCATCAGTAACACTAAAGATATCAATCAAGATGCCATGTCTAGCTTCAGTAAAGGAACAGGCAACATCTTAGGTAACAATAGGCTCTTCCAAGCAAATGGATGGAACTTGAGGCTCAGTTTCTTTAGCATTTATATAAACATAAATACAATGACCACAACAACAAATGTGAATCAAACATCCTGTTTCTTCCCTTTTCCTGTTTCATCCTAATCTCTGTCTGACAACAACATCACCAATGTTTACATCATCCACAATCTACAAACATTGTTAATATGTACAACAAATAGGTGCCAACACGTTTTCCCAGAGTGCATCACAGGTCACAGACTTCCAATTGCACCAACCTTGACTATCATATTTTGCCTCCTTTCATCATTAATTTCAAATCCAGTTGGGAAACTGGATCCCATTATTCCTACCTTTTGGAGAGATCCTTGGGGTCCTCATCAAAACACTTAATAGTCTCTTAGAGAAAAGCAATCAAATGAGTTCACATTCGTCTTGAACTCTTACTTTTTCATTTTTTAATATCTCCTCATTGTTGTACATTATGAAGAACTCATTTGGACCAGAGACATAATTACAAGAAACCCTTGCATTACAGAGGTGGTTACTTTCCCAGAAAATGGGCAATATCAACCGATCTCCTTACTGAATGTTGATGCTAACATTTTGGTTAAATTTTAGCCAATAAAATGGAAAACATTTTACCATCAGTTATTTTGAAGATCAGATGGGGTTTATTAAAAATAGATATTCCTATTGTAATAACCATCGCTTAATGAATATTATGTATTTTCCCTCCGGGGAAATTCCTGATTGTATTCTTTCATTGAATGCAGAAAAAGCTTTTGACTGAATAGAATGGGGACATTTTAACTTCGGTTTTGATTTTATTACACGGGTTAAATTATTGTACTCACGTCCATCATCACAATTCTTACTAATTTAAAACAATCTTAGCCCATTAAGCCCTTTATAATTTGATGTGGTGATTGAACCATTGGCAACTGCATTTCATGAGTGCAAGGACATCTTGGATATCCTGAGAAAAGGGATTGAACATAAGGTCTCTCTTTATCAGATGATCTCTTATCTTTCATCTCGGATCCAGTCGCCTCCCTCCCCCTTTTGATGTCATTACTTTCATAATTCAGTCAATTTTCAGGATTAAATTGAATGTGCATAAAAGTGAACTTCTTATACTGAATTCTTCTGCAGCAATGTATGATGGTTTTCTTTTCAAGATTGTTATAAATCAATTTACCCATATTTATTACAATTACAAAAAAATAAAAACATCTCTAAGAATTATCTTGCTATGCTTAAAAGAGTGAAACATTTCCTGACACAATGATCACCTTTGTCTACAACTCTAGTTGGCTGTATAAGTTCTATTAAAATGAATATTTTGCCTAAAATTTTTAAATCTTTTTCAATCTGTTCCAATTTTTATTCCAATTTTTTTAAAACTTATTTGACTCAGCCATATAGTCTTATATATGGAAGGGTAAGCATCCTAGCCTTAATAAAATTATTTTACAGAGAGCTAAGAAAAATTACGGATTGGCTCTACTCAACTTTAGATTCTACTATTGGGCAGTGAATATATGAAGTCTTACATTTTGGTCTTCTTTTTAATAATCTTTGTTACAAGCCCAAAGGACCCTAACACCCAGCAGCAATAGATATTCACCAAGACAAATGGTTACTTGAACAAAAGTTGTTTAAATTATCTTTAAACGTGAAAACAGATTCACACTTTAACTTATCACTATTAACTTAACTAACCTAACTTAACCCCCTTCTAATTCTAAGCACACTTGTAAATAATATGTGTGTAAGTTCAGAAAAGTTCTTTGATTCACAGTCCAATCTCACCTCATTCCTCCAGGTACACTGGTTGCAGGCAATTCTTATGCTGTGCACAGAATTTAATATTTGTGATATTCACAGGCTTTGGTGCTTGAAAGGTAAATGGTTACTGCTCAGGAAAGTTTTTGTTGATTTTCAGAGAGAGGTGTGTTGTTCTAGGACACAAACTGATCCCTTCTAATCAGCTACATCAGTGTCTTGCTGAAGAAACTTGCCTCATTAGGGTTTTCCAGTTGATATCCTCTTTCTTTCAGGTCACCACAGAGTTCCTTTTTGTTTCTCTTATTTCAAGTGAAACATTAGGCAGCCAGTCCTCTCCTCTTGTATGAACCACAAGGGTTTTGACCAGGCTGAACTAAGCACTCACAACCCATCTTCCAAATGGAGTTTGCCAGCTTGTCCAGTTCCAGTCCCAGCTGCTGCTGCTGACTAGAAAACTCCAGAATCACTCTCTCTCTCTCTCTCTCTCTCTCTCTCTCTCTCTCTGTCTCTCTGACTCTCTCTCTCTCTCTCTCTGTGAGAAAAGCCTGTTTTTTTCCCTCTCTCTCTGCTTGCAAAAACCACATGACCCTCTTAGAACAGCAAGTTCCACTTCAGACAGCCTGTGGCTCTGAACTACTCCTCCGATCTCTTTCATCTGTGGCTTTTCAAAACAACAATCCATTAGTGAAGTCTCTTGGGCACTCCCCAAAGTTTTTGCAAAGGCCTCAGGAGCCACCCTGTCTGGCTTGAACAGAGCTCCAGTATTTTAAATGAGATCTGTTTTGAAGTGTTTGTATGTGACCTGCACTAAAAAACTTGCCCCAATTTATCCCCCAAAATCAAATCTATAATCTGTCACATCATTCTGACTGCCCATTATGACAATCAATGGAGCTGTATTTTCCCCCACCTCCTCCACCCCAAATGTTCCAATTTAGCACTTCTTGGCTCTTCACTTCCATTTTCGACTAAGTTAATAGATAATCCCATTGTTAAATATTCTATGAGAATTTGTGCACAGTTTAGAAAACATTTTGCACTTCATAATTTCTCTCTTTCAAGCCCTATCATTGCCAATTATTTTCTTCAACCTTCTTTATATTATCCTATTTTTCAGAGATGGTATAGAGAGGGTATTCATAGTTTAAAGGATCTGTTCATTAATGGATATTTTGCATTATTTGAGCAGCTTTCTGCTAAACTTAACCTGGCCAATTTTTTTTTAATGATATTTGCAAGTCTGGCATTTTCTTGAATCTCAATTATTGATTTTTTCCAAGAGAATCTGAATCAAATTTTGGAGATGAGCTTTTTTAGTTTAATGCCCTTTCCTAAAGGTTTAATAACTATTATTTTCAAGAAATTGTGATGTTTAAATCAGACTTCATTAGTTAAAATTAAAAATGCTTGGGAACAGGATTTAAATTTGACAATATCAGATGTGGATTGGGACACAATTCTTAAGTTGGTTAATAGCTCTTAGTTATGTGCTCGCCCTTGTTTATTACAATTTAATGTGGTACTCAGAGCACATTTGACTAAGCCTAAATTGTCTCATTGTTATTCCGATATGAGCCCCTGTTGTGACAGGTGTAAGAGTGGAGAAGCGATATTAATTCGTATGTTCTGGACTTGTCAGAGTCTAAAAAAATACTGGAGAGAGGTTTTCCATACTTTGCCAAAAAATTTTAATATACATGTAATACCAAATCCTTTGGTGGTCCTCTTTGGTACAATGGGAGGGAATAATTCTTCTTTGACTTTGGTTCAGAATCATGCTATTTCTTTTGCCTCTCTTTTGGTGAGACATTCAATTTTACTTAAATAGAAGGATGCTGCCCCACCTACTCGTGATCAGTGGTTGTGTGTCATCGTGTCCTGTCTGAATATGGAAAAGATTTGTTATTCAGTTAATAATTCAGATATAAGATTCCAGATGTTATGGGGGTCATTTATGGCTCACTTTCTTATTTTTTAATTTCACTTCAATGTAATTAAATTGTCTGACTTGTATCCTTTCCACGTTCTTTTTATATTTTTTTCTACCTTTGTTTTTATTTTAATGTTATTTATATATAACATCTGGCAAGGGTCTTGAATTTATCTCCTTTTCTTTTTCTTCTTTCTAATTTTTATTAGATTTTTAAATAAATATATCATTGGGAATATGAATTATAGATATGATTTACAATTTATGTATGTTTTTGATATACTGAATGTTTTAAGTTTATGTAACTATCCATATCATGTTATTGAAATATATTTTTGTACAAGTTTTTTATTAAAATCAATTAAAAAATATTTTAAAAAGAAAGAAAATGGGCAATATCACAATTTATCAGAATGCAAAGCCATATAATCCGTGTTTGTATTAAAAAATGAGTTGAAAATTGTTTTTCCCCACAAATTCCACAAGAGTAAATTTTATCTCATATTTCCAATTTTTGAGTAGTGAATTATGAACAGCAATATACATGTAATTGCAACGTATTGCAACAGCAGAAACATCGAGGCTGGTTATTCTACAAAGGACTAAGGTTATTACTTCACAAAGCCTTCTTTTCAACAACAACTAGATCAATGTATTGGAATGTCCACTTACCCATATCAGTCCCACTTAAACAACACAAGTTTGATATCATCCAGGGAAAAGCAAATCTTATTCACAGCCCTAAACATTTTCTTTCTCCTTCATCTTTGTACTCTGGCTGTATTATGTGCCTTCTATCTTTTCCAGATTTCTTTGGTCACATCTGGAATACTCAGAAACTCTACTTGCTAGAAGGAAAAGGAAAGAAATTGCAATAGATACACCAGCAAGTTGACCTCTAAGCCACACACCATCCAGATTATTGGCAATCTTTTATCACTGCAAGAAAATATTGCAATGCTCCATCTGGCAGCTGTATGGAATTACAGATGTGACAAAAACACCAAATAAAATCTACTGTCTTCACGAGAAAATAGTAATGAATACTAAATACAGACCTACTAGCAATACTTATTTCTCATTAGTGGGACAAGGTATTCCATATTCCACAAAAATTCCCACTTGGATTCACTTAATTGTTGATTAATTCAATAGCCAGTTCACCACAGTTCATGTGTGCAAAACCCAAACAAATCATCAGTCAGAATTATATCTGCACATCTAGTCAAGGCAAAATCTTAGCACCATGCTTGTTCTCGGCAGTCCTCCCTAATTCATCCCATTGTACAGCTTTTTCTCCTGTTATACAGAAGAGTACAGGTATAACGAATGACTTCAGTGAGGAACTATGGGCTCAATACGAGGTTGAAGTCTAGTCAAACTGGTCAAAGCTTGAGTTACAATATTGAAATCATAAATGCTGCCATGAATGATCATAGATAATCAATTCTCAAATGAGTCATTATCCCAGGGCAACGATTCACCAAATCCTTTTCAACAATGTACTAAGAGGTACTTTGCATCTCCTTAACTTGCATGGATACTAAGAATGCCTTGTGCGAATGACTCATTGCAGCATTTATTACTCAAAATTAAACTTCCATCCTGGCATTATAGCTTGTCCAAATTACTTCATTTTCATTTAGCCTCCTGTATAAAAGTCAAAAGTTTCCCTGGTTTTAGAAAATTACAAATCATAATCTTTAAAGTTGGAAGGTTGACATAGGCGAGGGACACAGAGTGGGAGTTGGAAATTATTATGTTATCTCAATTAATCAGTTTATCATGAGAGTGTGTACCATCAAAACCTTGAAGGACAAAGGCCTCCAATGGACTCTGCGAGAACTGCTGAATACCTCCAGCATTTCTGTTTTTCAGGTCTGACAACCTATTCTAAAACTGTTCTGAGTGTCAGTAGCTCAATGTAACATGAATCATTTATTATCATTCAGGATGACAACATTTGTGATCTCCACATTGCCACTCCAAGCAAGTATTTTAACCAGTAAATATATATTTACAATGGGACTGCTCATATCAGGTTTAGTATGGAGTTTATTTGAATCACAATTAATGCTAATCCAGACCTTGAAACAATGATCACAACAGTTAAATTCCATTTTTCATCGATTCAGTAAACTGACAGCATATTATTAAACAGCCATGTTGTATTATACAAAGGATAGGAAATGAAACCCGGATAAGAACAGAAAAATTCAACTTCATTCTGTCCTATTAAATGCAGCAACTTTTATTTCATGAAAATTGTATGTATCAATTATTTAAAATAACTTCATATATCCAAGACCAATGCAATTGAAAATAGTATGAATATGAAATCAACAGTGATTACATTAATTAAATGCAGAATCACCATACAACCTTGCATTTCACAAATTTAAGATTAATTAAAACATAGAACATTACAGCACAGTACAGCCCATGATGTTGTGCAGACCTATATAAGCATACTCAACAATCGAAACCTTCCATACCTCATACCCATAATGCTCTATTTTTCTTGCATCCATGCGCCTGTCTAAAACTCAAATATTCTTATTGTACCACACTCCACACTACTCTTACCACTGCATTCCAGGCCCCCACTACTCTCTGTGTCAAAATCTTACCCCTGACATCTCATTTGCTACTACTGCCCTAATAAAAATGGTGCTTGCTGTACACCCTATCTATGCTTCCAGTAACCTTGTGCATCTTTATTAAGTCACCTCTCATCCTCCTTTGTTGCAAAGAGAAAAACCCTGACTCTCTTCACCTTGTCTCTATTCCAGACAACATCCTGATAAATCTCCTCTGAACCCTCTCCAAACCTTCCACATCCTTTCTGTAATAAGATGACCAGAACTGAACACAACATCTCAAGAGTGGACTAGCCAGTTTTATAGAGCTGTAGCATTACCTCATGGTTCTTGAACTCCATTCCCCAACTGATGAAGACCAGCATACCATAAGCCTTCTTAACTGTAACAATCTGTGTGGCAACCTTGACAGATCTATATATTTATACCCCATAGTCCCCCTGCTCTTCCACAGTGTTGAGAATCTTGCCATTAACTATGTACTTTTCCTTCAAGTTTGACATTCCAAAATGCATCACTTCACACATCCAGATTGAACTCCATTTGCTACTTCTCCACCTAACTGCACCCTATTCCCTGTTACAACCTACGACAACCTTCTACACTATCTACAATACCTCCAACCTTCGTGTCATCTGCAAACTTAATGACCCCATCATTCCACTTCTTTGTCCAAGGCATGGGTTGCTGAACAGGACCCTGTGGAATTCCACTAGTCACTGACCACCAGGCAGTATATATCCCATCTACTACAACCCTCTGCTTTCTGAATCCATTTAACCAGCATTTCATAGATCCCATGCCTCAGGAGTTTCTGAATGAGTATGGGGGACCTTGTTAACTGCCTCTTATATCCACATATACCAACCTACCTTCATCAATTTCTTTTGACACTTCCTCAAAAAACTCAATTAGGCTCATGAGGCAGGACCTGCGACTCACAAAGCCATGTTGACAATCCCTGAGAAGATTACGCTTCTCTAAATACTCATAAATCCTGTCAATAAGAATCCTCACCAATAGTTTGCCCACCACTAACTCGTCTACAATTCCCAGGATTCTCCCCATTGCCTTTTTCAAACAAAGAAACTATGTCTGCCATTGTCCAATCCCCCAATATCTCTTCTGTAGGCATGGATGACACAAAGATCATTGTCAACACCCCAGTAATCTCTTTTCTCCCTTCCTTCAGTAACTTGCGGTATATCTTATCCAGTCCCAGGGACACATCAATCTGAATATTTTTAAGAAGATACAGCACTTTCTCTTTCTTAACCTCAACATGCTCCATCACAGAAGCTTAGAACTCACACTGACTGAGGTCCTTCTCTCTGGTGAAGACCAAAGCAAAGTATTCATTTTGGGCCTCCATATCTCCAGGCTCATGTTCATTCCTTTATCCTTACATGGCCCTACCTTCACTCTTGTTACCTTTCAGTCTTCAAGTATGCATAGAACACCTCAGGCTTATGGTTTTCCTTAATCCTACTTGCCAAGGCCGTCTTGTGCCCCCTTCTAGCTTTCCTAAAAAAATTTTTGTTCTTTCCTGACTTCCATTCAATTCTCATGAGTCCTTCCTGATTTTTGCTTCCTAAAATTTACGTATCATTGTGGAAAAAAAAAAGTAATATGAAATTGTATACATGGCTGAAGTTAAAGACCATTTTAACAATCAAGACACAAACAAGAATAGAATTGTAAATTTACCTGAAATGATTTTTCCCCACTTTAGAAAATGTACGGTCTTGAAAGTTCCCTGCAACACAAGACAATTTGAAGTTTTAAATGGAATTCGACAAAAACAAAATGATGCAGCGCAATTCATGTAGCTGACTTTTTTAGAAATGTAACAGGACTCATTATAATATTACCATTATACATAAAATTCAGAGAGTTTATGGGAATTGAAAACAAAAATACTGTTGTATAATATTCCAATGTAATACTTAGAGATGTGTACCATTTATATATCATTTAAGTTCCCAGAAGACCAGAAAGCCAAGAACAGAAGCATTCAAGTCAATTTAATATTCTGCAGTTTTTGAGACAATATTGCAAGGTACAAAGCACACATTAATAGCTCATAATTTATAAAGTTTCCATTAAGGAATAAAATAAATAAATAATAAAAGCCATCCTATTGTTTTAAATTATTTATTTGTTCATACCTTTATACCACAAAGTAATCGCATTACTGCAATACACCAGGCTTGTGATGTTCCAATACCAACAAGCTGATTTTCAATGAGCAAAAATAAGTTAAGGATATTTATGCCAGTCTTGTACAAAAAAAAGGTATTGCTCATGATGAGACAGGTCTTTCACTCTATAACATGGTCAAGGGACTTTCCATCACTGGAAGAGGCACTTGGGTGAGACACGGTTGGATGATGAAAAAGTTCAGGAGGGACAGATACATGTTCGGGGCAAGGGTGGAAAAAGCAGAGGGCTTGAGAAACATCTGAACAATTAGCACTTGCCATCTTGGGCTGAGAATACAGAAACAAATTTTGCACAAATGACAAAAATATGCAACAGTTCAGATGTCCAGCCGCCTCTATCTAATTTAAGCTTAGAATACAATTTTTTTTTTAAACTCTATGACTTACAAAAGACCAACAGGGAAAGGACAAAATAAAGTTTCTCAATTGAATTTTTAAAATAAATTTCTCAGTATATTGAGCAAAACACGTTGTGCTACATGAAATTCTTTGTCCATTTTCTGGCTATTGGCATATCACTCTTTGTGAAACTTTGCTGTGTACAAAATGGCTGTCACATTTTCTGTATTACAACAGTTACTACACTTCAAACGTACTTATCTGAAACGTGCTTTGGGAGAGGCCAATGTTTGTTAGACCTAATCTAAATACACGATTATTTCTTTCTTTGCAAAGATTATATATGCTATTGCTTATATATTTAAGCATCATTTAACTTCACCATGTCAGAGCCAAAAATACATGGAGATAGATAATAACAAATAACAAGGCAACTCTGACAGGCAGAGCAGAGCTCACTTCATAAATAAGAACTTGTGAGATTTTGGGAAAAATCATTTGTGTGTTTTCACCCTTGGGAGTCAGGCCTTATTACCAGAACTGAGATAGAAATGATTGGAACAAGAGGAATCCTGAATAAATGAAACCAATTAATGATAATGAGTTTATTGTCATATATATTGTACAATGCTCATATTCACCACTTCTTACTTGCTGCAGCTGAACAGGTACTTTGTAAAAACTGCAATGGTAAATATTAGATTAATTTGAAAGATAACACATACAAAAGATGAACACATAAATTCATAGATACTGTAGTTCAAGAAAATGTAGCGCTAAAATCATGCAGACAGTCTTTTTGTGGTGTCTGAGTAGTCCCTGATTAGTTTAACAAGATTCAAGAGTCTGCTAACTATTGAAAAAAAAGCAGTTATTAAACTTAGAGGTGCTGGTTTTCAGGCCTCTGTTCGAAAGTAGCAGTGAGAAGAGGTAATACCCAGAATGATGGGGATCCATTATGGTTGGCTGCCTTCATGATCACCTTTCAATACCTTCCGCAGCCATCTACATTCCTAGACACTCGGATTCCCAAAGCAGGCTATGATGCAACCAACCAGTATATTTTCCACAGTCTATCTGTAGAAGTTTGATTGAGAATTTAATGACATGCTAAGTCTCCTCAGACTCATTGCTGTGCCTTCACAGTTCCCTCAATGTGCTGGCTCCAGGAGATATCTTCTGATATATGACCACCAGGAACTTGAAACTACTAACCTTTTTGACCTCAATATCATCAATGTAGACAGGTAAGTGGTCTCTCAACCTCCCTTTCTTAAAATTCACACTGTGGTCTCAGACATGTTGAGAGCAAGATTGTTGTTCTTGCACCACCCAACCAGAATATAATGATCTTCCTGTATTCTGGCTCATCATTTCCAGTCATTCAACCAACAACCTTAAGGCAGCATGGTTGGTGTAGCAGTTTGCGCAACACCTTTACAGCATCAGTGATGGGGACCAGGGTTCGAATCCTGTGCTTTCTGTAAAGAGTTTGTATGTTCTCTCCGTGTCTGTGTGGGTTTTCCCATCATTCAATAAAAGTACCGGGGGTGCAGGTCAATCGGGTGTAATTTGGCAGCATTGGCTCGTGGGCCAAAATGGCCTGTTATCATGTTGCATGTCTAAATTTAATTTTTTTTAAAAAACAGTGCATTTGTAGATTGAGTTGGAGATGAACCTGGCTACACAATCACGAGTGTACAGGGAATAAAAAATTGAATATTTTTGGAATGCCTGTGCTGATGGTCAGTGAGAAGGAGATTGATTGAGGTCTGCCGATGAGGAAGTCAAGGATTTGGTTGCAGAGGGACAGAGTCCCAAATCCCTTTGTTTGGTCATAAGTTTTGCAGGTACGATGGTGTAGAACACCAAGCTGGAGACAATGAACATCCTGACACAGGTGCTCTTGTAATCCAAGTGATCTAACGCAGAATTTAGCATCAGGGAGGTACTATCTGCCTTTGACCTGTTGTGACTGTAGCAACTACTATCCAAAAAAAAGTCCCTCAGAGGCTAAGTGGGCTATTTACTGTGATGCATTTGAATAAATTCTTAACGAAGTTAATTATTTATTAGTAAACACAAAAGGACTCATAACGTGTTAATGATCATTGTAATGTGGTAACGATAATGTCCTTGCTAACATGACTAAATAGTAATGACCAGTCTCCTCAGTAACGTAGCATGTAACATCTAATAACCAATGTGTATCAGTCAACAGAAAATATCAAATCCTCACTCACTTAGATCCACCTATCCCCCAACCAGTCAATGCAGGCTAACTAACCAACCACCCGAAACCCCCAAGCATGCATCAACAACTCCAGTGAGTAGCACCAGAATAAACAGAACTCTCGCAGCCTCCAGACCCTGGGATTTTGCCGATGCCAGCAGAGAAATCGACGAAAGGAAACAACAGGCTTTTGGCTCTTACAGTAGCAATCGGCAAATTGAAGAGGGTCATCTCCTCTGCTTCTCCTTCTCAGACAGGGCATGGTCCCTCTGTTTTTCTGGTGTCCTGCTCAGTCCTCTGCTCCCTGGAGTCTGCAACCCCTCATGGCTGCTGCCTATAAGAGGCACCACCATCTTAGATGCAGATCCCACGGTGACGGGATTTTAAATAAAACTGCCATCAGCTCCTTTAATGGGCCATTCAAAGCCTGTGCAGAGCTGAAGGCAGATGACTGGGTAGTTGGACCCCACGGGAGCACTGCATCTCCGCTCCTCACTCGCCGCAGGTCTGCACCAGGGATAGCGCTGCCATTACAGTGGCTCCAGCTGCGCCAATGAACAGCAAGCCTTTGGCTCTTACACCGGCTCCTAATTAATATGTCTCAAATAATAATTACACAATTATAAATAACAATCAAATACAATAAATAGGGGGTGTATAGGGAGGGGTAGTACATCTGGTGGGGGGCCTGCCATACCCTATTCAGGCAGCTCATCCACCTTTGGTCCCCACCTGATGCTCAGCTCTCACCTGTGGCTTCAAGTAACTGTAGCACTCAAAGCGGCCACACCATGGTAAACCATCTCGGCAGATGGGCTAAACCAGGTGAGGATAGCCAATGGGTCTTCGACCTTTGATGAGGAAGGGATCTGTCTATCCCAGCGTTTGAAGTCTGGCCCTAGAAGATTGAGCAGAACAGACTGATTAATGATCAAAAGGTCAAGAAGGCAGGCCCAGCAGGAGTTATGGAGCATGAAGAGCATGACAAGACACTTAGACATCCTGGTCATCCACTGCAACGAGAGGCCTCCAGCCATAAAGGTTGCCTATGCCACTAGATCAAAGTCTCTTCTGCTGAGAATAGGATTGCCCCTGCCCAACTGCTGTTTCACTTAAAATTCCATCACACACAGGTTTCTGTGGTGTGATTCATCTCAGTTAACCCAACGTACTAGAAAGCACTGCGCTTCAACTTTGTGTCCACAGATGAATTGCACAACAACGTGACTTATTCGAACTGAAGGACTATCAATACAGTAAATTCCAAGATTATGTTGTTTTTCTTTCTTCTTAGGCCAGAGGTTACCAGCACAGATTTGAAGAGTGATCTTTACCACAAATCTGGACCAGCAAAGTCTATAGTCTGTGTAGTGGGCAAGGGCAAGGTCCAAAAAACAACAAAATAAAGCCAGTTTGGGCTTGTCAAAGTTCCTCTGTCTCCTGTAGAAAGCAGACTTTGTTGACGGGTTTGTTCATAAAACTGGCTTTGGTCTTGATCTGAACATGACGTACAAGTTCCTTTGGACTTTCTAGTAATCTAAGACCATCTTGCTATTTTTCATCCACAATAATCTTGACATGGACAGATGCACAGATTGGGCCCAAAGGTGAAGCATCAGCATCTGAGGTCCCTTTCACAAGAGTCAAATCAAGACTCAAGTTCTTTCTTGTATGATCACTTCAGCAAAATTTGTTACAGAATAGGGCTTCAGAGATTTCTACTGTTCCCAAGATAAAATCAGTGTGATTCTTAATAATATTATCCAAATATGCTCCTGTTGGTTGAAAAATATAATAAATCATGACCTCATCTGAGGGCACAAGATTGGTATTTTTTCAAAACTTTTGGATACACGTCGATGTCTGATAATTTCTTGACTCAAATCAGCATAGAAGAAAACTCTATTATTCTGAATCACCATTGGGGCTTGACTTTGTCTTGCCTTCTGTACCGCCAACCGTAAAATCATTTCTCTATCCTGATAATTGAAGCACCAAATTAACACTGCTCATGATGGTTGACCCGGTAACGGTTTCCTCCTCAATGCTCTATGTGCACTTTCCAATACCAAACCACCCAGAAAGAACTCTTTACCTAACATCTCAGGGATCCAATCCTTAAAAAATTTTATTGGATCCGCACCTTCAAAATCTTCCGGAAGGCCCACAATTTTTACATTATTTCTCTGACTTTGATTTTCCAATTAATCAATTTAAAAAAAAATAATTCTCTCTTCTTGATTCCCCAATCCATGAAAGATTCTTCCACTTTTTCTGTTTTTTCTTTATTACATTGAACTTGGTCTTTACATTCAGAAAAAAGCTGTCTCAATTTTTTTTTAATTCTCCTGTACCACATCTACTGAATTAAGACATTTATTAACATCTCTTTTAAGCATAGACAAATCTTCAGACATTGTAGATTGCATTTGGGTCATTTGAAGGCAATCCCTTCCAGCACAGTAAAAATAGAGTTTAGTCCGGATTCTAGTGCCACATCTTGAGACCCATCTTCTTCAAGCTCCTCCTCCAGTTGTTCCTGTGAACTAGCTGTGTAAGTCCTCTTCTTGTTCCATCATTGTCAAGACACCTGATGACAGCACCCTGACCACGTCGGGGCACCGCCGCTCAGGGGCCCCTGCAGCCCGCACAGGTTCCATCAGATCGCGGACCCTGGAAGCACCGCGCATGCCTGGCAGAGCCAGGGGCTGCGCAGGTGCGGTCTCCAGAGCCTTTCTATGTGCCCCCGACTCTCCTGACAGCAGCGCTCTTTGTTCCTTAGGATCGCCCGTGTGCCAGACTTCGTGAACGCATGGGCCATCAGTCGGTTTCTTCAACAAGCTGGCGCCATCTTGCGGAGAAAAGACCAACACCAGCGTAATATTCAACCTGGCTGGAGTTCTCTGCGGCTTGGAGGCTCCCGACAGCAGCTCCGTGGTTCCAGCTGGACAGGTAGGCCTCCGTTCTTCAGCATTTTTAAAAAGTAATTTTTTTCTGTAGTTGAACCTTAGGTTTTTTTAATATTAGCCACCATTATAGACAACTAATATACTTAGAAACAGAATTAAAGCGTTTATATACTTAAAGTTTAAAAATGGGTACTTAAAAAAACTGGCTGGGGAGGATTAGGATTGCACGTCTGTCCTCTACGCATTCTTGCCACGCCCCCCAATATGCAGATCTTCCTCATGAAATTCATGTCCCTCCACAACTATTGTGCCTGTCTTTTGGAACTCCTCCCACTGGAAACTCTGAAGTCCCTTGATAGCTGCAGTAACAAACTTAAATGCTCTCTTCAGGCGCTTTCCCAACTCCAAGTGAACTGGTTCTGCCCCCAAGCTGAATACCATACTTGTCTTTGCCTGTGAATAATGTCAACTGACGAAAATTTAGTTCCTCCAGAATATATTTTTCCAGGGATCTAATTTCATTCAGTGCTTCTGAATCCTGGTGAATAACCACAACTTCTTTCAAAGGGTACTTAATAGGAAGGGTCTTTCTGTTTCGTATCACCTTTCCAAGTTCAATCACCGGTTGCATTTGGGTGACAGCTGCCTCAATACGTTTATCGATAACAGATTTCCCTGCGTGTGGGAGCACGAGATAGTGAATGCTTTGTGTATTCTTTCTCCAGCGGATGGATCAACCAAGTGCCTTACATTCTGGTACATGAGTTTAGTGATAAATGGTGCCATCAGTGGCACATGGCAAATAAAACAGCAAAGTTTCCAAAGCTCTTTCACAATTCTCAGTACCTTTTGTACCCTTTAACCTTCTACGATTCATTCACACATTTTGTGTGCATGTCCACAAACTTGACTATTCTGGGCACCACAGTGTAAAGTCTGTATGCTCCCATTTCTGCTTTGAAAAACTAGGTTAGGGATTGTGTAAATGAAAATCCATGGTGCTGTCATTGCCCTCAAATGTAATTCCATTGAAAAGAAATTGAATATCCTCTTCCTTCTGCAATCTCTGAATATTCTGAATAAGGAACCTGTATGCATTGTACCAAGGTAGGATGACATCCTTGAGAACACCTCTCACTCCTTCTTTAAACCATGAATGTTTTGCTCTTACAAGGGAACTAATAAGGTGCAGACTCAATGGGTGTTAACAATGTGAATTGAATCTGGGTAATTCTTACAATTGCTCATTTTCTGACCATGGCTATTATGCAGTAACAAGGAACCAACAGTTCTGTAACCATCCTAACATGGATTAGCAAAATAATGCTGTTGAGCAGATGTCACTATTCCAAAGTTTGTGGGTTTGAAGCATTTGTCAACTTTAAAGTCTTCCAGCTTATGAAGATCCTGAATCCAACACATCCATTCCTGTACGTCCTTTTTATTTCTCAAATCGTTTGAAAAACTCAGAAAACAGTGTTTCAATTGAATTTGTCTCCTTTAAGACTTGCTGTTTTTCTTTTGTTAATTTCTCTAGCTCATCTTTGGCTTCTTCATTCTTTTTGTCATAGGCCTCCATCATTTGAAAACCGATTTTAGCTTATTCATCAACAATATTTTTCCATCTCTGCACTCTGTGCAAGGCTTTCCTAATGCTTCTGTTTCCGTTCCAAAGTTATACCTTCCTGGACAGCAAGCTCTTGTTTTACAACTTGCATTGCAGCATCCATGTCTTTCTGGCTGTATTTTAAAACTTTAGCAATAGCACCTTCAGCAGGAACAGAAGATCCACAACCGGCTATTGGATGCTTGAGAATACATTACACATCAGGGATGAAAGAAGCTACATCCACCATTTTGTGATTAGGTTGAGGATGCACAGATCCAGCTTCAAGATCCATAATGCTTCTAGTTGTTGAAACTTCCAGATTAGACTTTGCATCCAAGGGATTAACCAACTCCTTCATAGGACTTTCCTTTAAAAATAATCCAATGCAATAATGGCCATAGACTATCTTAGCAGATTTTGAGACTAAATCAGAGAACTGCTGGTCTTCTTTTGAAGGTTCTTGGTCGTCACTGAGGCACTCAATGTTAGTCCTGAACTGCTGTTCCAACAGCTCATCAACTTTCACAACCGATCTCCTGTTGACACCTGTCTCTGACAGCTCCTGAAAATTATCATTTTTTTCCTCCTAATGGTCCATTAATCATCCAAGCAAGTATGGTTTTGACCGTATAAGATCCGTCTCCCACACTCCATACATCTAGTGGTTCCAGAGCCATTGGTACATTTGAGCCAATCAACAACTATCTCAGAGCCAATTTCAAGGAGATGAACATTCCTTAGATGAGACCACCAATCTACATCGTTATGATATGGGATGTTTCACTTGTGCACAGACAGAATCTTCTGGAAGATCACAAAAAAAATTGCTGCTGTCCAGTCCAGCGACATCTGGGCCTGAAACAATGCTGGTATAAAGGACTTTCCTTTCACCCATACTTCTCAGTAGAATCCTTGACCTTCTTCCCTGAAGATTAAGGTTATTCATTAGCCCCACTGTGCAAAATGATGCAGTGCTCCCTGGGTCAAGAAATGCATAAGTAGGCACTGTTGCATTCCCTTCCTGGCCTTGACTTGTACAGGCACTATTGAGATTTTGCAGTTATCCTCACCAGCCTCAGTAAGAGCACTTGTCAGAACAGCATCCACAACCTTTCTCTTAGCTGCTTCCTTTCTTTCTGCTTGTTCCTTTTCCACTTCTTCCTTTGGTGAATACGCATTAAACCACATGTGTCGCAATTGAGTCACTTCCTGCAGTTTTTGCTAATGTGTCCTTTACACAGACAGACAAAACATACTCCATTTTCCTTTAGGAAAGTTATTTTTCTCATGACGTGATCTCTTTTTCAACTGTGGACACATCTCCAAAGCATATCCACCTCCACAGAAGAAACAGCTCCTCACAGCAGGCAAACCCTCCTTTTCCTTTGTTCTTTCATAATTTTCCTCATCTGCAACTGTCACAGTGGTGGCAAAGATACTGTTTTATTCTTGGATGCAGCTGTGATTTGGACCTTCCTACATCTTTTCTCACTGCTGGAATGTCTTTGATATCTCCAAATAGTGGCCCTGTTACAATCCTCATTTGCCTTCAAGGAAATCCACAATATCCTTAAAAGGTAGCTCTTTCATTGTGTCTTTCCCAGAAATCACAGGCTACAGTTCTCCATATATTGTATCCCTCAGCCAGTAGGGCAACTTCCTTATATTAGCCGGTAAGTCAAACTCAATATGTTGTTGATGTCTTCTATGGCATTACAACATCCTCTTAGAAAGAGAGTGTATGCTTGGAGAGCTTTTGTGTCAGCCATTTTTATTGATGACCATGAAAGAGCCTTCTCCAAACAAGGTGTAGTAATTTTATGCACGTTGCCAAAATGCTCCTATAGTAAAGACTTAGTCTATCTGAATCCTCTTTCCGAGGCCATATGTAGGCAACTCCTTGGCTGTCCTCTAGTGTATTGTTCCAGGTAATAGAGACAATCTCTGGAGATTTTGTTCTTGCTTTCAATACTATGTTCAAGGGATTTAATGAACACTTGGCTCTGAAGTGGGTGGGTCACCATCAAAGACCTGAATCTCCTTCTCGGGCATGGAAGAGAGACACTGTAGCTGGATTAATAACGCAGTGATTTCATTTTGTCTTTCCATGACTGAGAACATGTTGCTCTGTTCACTGTTGTTTATAGCAGGTAATGTAGCTAGAAATGTCATATGTGCAAGTTCACCCAGATTTCTAATGCTTGACTGGAATGTCAAGGGAGCTGTGGTAAGAGATTGGACTTGAGCTACAGCTATGTCTGCAGTTTTTATGGATTAGTAACCCCGTACTTTGAGATGATTTGTCCATGTGTATGCATGTCTTGTAACTGTGGTACGAAAGAATCTGCCTTACATTTTCTTTTCCTGTTGTCCATTTTCAAGATATGACTCCATACTATCAGACATTTCAGATAAGTTACTTTGATCACCAGATCCTTTGAGGGTCCTAGTACACTCACTTTGGCCCTAGTAGTAGCAATGTTTGCTTCAAGCTTCATCTGCTCTTTTTCCCACCCTTTCTGATGATCTTTCCTCCTTAGCTTCTCCTCCTGGCTCCTTTGCTGGGACTTTACATACTCCTCCTGCTATTCCAAAGCATATTTATCCTTCAGCCATTTTTGTTCTCAAACACAAGCAGCCATTTCAGCCTTAGCCTTCACAGGTGTAGATGCAGTAGTGGAAATTCTGGAGCTTGATCCTGGAGAACTTTATTTGCTTCTCTTGCTTTCAACATTTGACACACCATCTCCTGGTTGTATTTCATCCTGCAGGTCAGATGTTGCCTTAATACTTGATACTTTCTGCAGTTGGAATTGCACATCTTTGCATCTTCATCCTCTTCACCACCATTTGGAGGCACACCTTCAACTATTTCCAAATTGCTGATTTTAAATTCATTCGTTGTCTTCTGCAGGGGTTTCAATTGCACCTCAGCGGCAACATCGGGAGCAGCCATTTTACACGTCTCCATCCAACCATCCACTGAGTTCAAGCACCAAGAATGCACAATACAAGCACACCTATACAAGACTTAGGTTAGGCTGCTCTGTGTGCAATTCAAATCACCCCATAACAGGGAGGCTTTGGAGAAGGTACTGTGACAGAGTATATAGGTATGTTTTTGGGAGATAAATTGGGAAAGGTTTGTTAGAGTAGGTCACATACAAACACTTTAAAACAGATCTTATTTGAAATGCTGGAGCTCTGCTAATGCTAGACATATCGGCCCCACAGCCTTTGCAAGAGCTTTGGAGAGTACCCAAGAGACTTCACTAATGTATTATTGTTTACAAAAAGGCAACAGACAAAAGAGTTTATCATAGCCACATATTGTCTGGAAGGGAATTTGCTGTTCTAAGAGGGTCATGTGATTTTGCAAGCAGAGAGTGAAACAGGCTTTGAGAGAGAGAGAGAGAGAGAGAGAGAGAGAGAGAGAGAGAGATCACTTCTACAGTGTTACAGCCAAAACTGGAACAGGACAAGCTGGCAAGCTTGTGGAAAACCCCATTCAGAAGACAGGTTTTTATTTAAGCCTGGTCAAAACCCTTGTAGTTCATGTAAGAGGAGAGGACTGGCTGTCTAACGTTTCACTTGGAATAAGAGAAACTAAAAGGAACTCTGTGATGACCTGAAAGAAAGAGGTTATCATCTGGAGAACCCTGAGGGACAAGTTTCTTCGGCTAGACACTGAAGTGGCTGGGTGTCCAGCGCAAAACAAATCTCTCCCTTTGAACTTTCCTGAGCAGTAACCATTTACCTTTCAAGCATCAAAGCCTAGTGAACATTATAAATGTTAAATTCTATGCCCAGTATAAGAATTGTCTGCAAGCAGTGAACTTGGGAGAAATGAGAAGTGAGATTGGAGTGTGAATCAGAGAACTTTTCTGAACTTACATACATATTATGTACACACATGCTTAGAATTAGAAGGGGGTTAAGTTAGGTTAGTTAAGAATAATAACAAGTTAAAGTGTGGTTCTGTTTTCATGTTTAAAGATAATTAAAAGCAATTTTTGTTTAAGTAACCATTTGTCTTGGTGAATATTTATTGCTGCTGGGTTTATGGGTCCTCTGGGCTTGTAAAAGTACAAAGGAGACTTTCCTCTCCAAGTTGTTGCCTGTATTACAGAGTATGAGGTATAAAGAGAGGTTAGTCAAACATGGGTTTTATCCTCTGGAGAGGCTGAAGGGAGATCTGGCAATCCTCAATGGGGCCTCATTTCTGTGAGGGGCACTTGACAAAATGGATTATCTGTCTTCCTTAATGTAGATCAAGTTAAAGAATTTCACGTATGTTACATTCTAAATGTTGTATTATTTGACAATAATGGAACTTTTACCTTTAACTTATGACAGACACAGTAAGAGGAAACAGCAAGAATCCTTTTATCCTTTTTTCCCCACCAGGATAGAAATGTCAATACAATAGGACATGCATTAAGGCAAGTGGAAGAAAAGTTTAATGGTGATAAGAGGGGCAAGTTTTAGTTTTACGTCGGGAGTGGTAGGAGCATGGAACAGGCTGCCAGGTGTTTGAAAGTCTTTTGGATACTGGGATATGCAAGAAATAGAGTGGGTGGTGATACAATCACCAGCCTACTGCAGGGGGTGATCTCTGCACCTGGAGGAAGACCACCTGAGTGGCTGACTCCATCTGGCCGGCTGTCAATCAGCTAACCTGATTATAAACCTGAGCCAGTTACACAGGGAGCCACCAAGGCATGAACTGGTGTTCATTACTGGAATAAAGCCTGTTGTACAGTCTTTTCTGAGTTTGTGCTTGCTTGCTGCTACATCAGCGCACCAGAGGGATATTGATGATGTAGGAGCAGAGAGATTTAGTTAATTTGGCATCATGTTCAGTGCTGACATGGCTCAGAGAGTCTGGTCCTGTGTTGTTTTATGTTCAACTATCTCACTTCCTTCTCCAGCTCCAGACAAATAGTGCCCTCCAAATTGTTTAGGACAAAGATGCTTCTTTTCTCCCCTTTATTTGCTCCTGCGCTCCACAGTTTTAAATTTGTAATCAAACAGTTCATGTGATTAAAGTGCACATTCCCAATTTTATTCAAGGGCATTTTGGTTTTACCATGTAGACATGTTAATAACATAGTCCCCTCATTCCAGTGCACCATAATATTTTGGATCTAGCAATAACACAGTATTCAAAAACAAATTAGATAATTAAGGAATCCACACAAATAACTTTAGTAAGGAATTTTATGTTTGTACTAAGACAAGATGAAAGATTTCAGATCAGTATATTAAGAAGACAAGCAGAAACCAGATCTTGATTTCATAAATATATTTTCATTGAAAACGGAATTGAAAGTGCAATTTGAACTTAAATTCTCTGAATGATTCGACTCGATCTTTGATTCAGGGGAGGCAGTAACAATCACAATTTTATCTTGTGTAATTTTGAACATTTGGTTGAATGAGTCCATTTTCCCTCCATCTTCCAGGACCAAAGTAATGTGCATAAATTGTGAAATATCAAATACTGTAGATTCCTTTCAAGAAGGCAGAAAAAAGTCAAACAGGAATAGATTTTCCTAAACTTCATTTTATTCAAGTATTACAGAATTTTAAGTCAATTTTCAATAACACATACATGGAACTGGTGTGATACTGTGAACGCTTAAGATTTCCTCATAAAATACAAACATGGTGACGTTGCTTCTTAAAATTTGATACACAAACCAAGGAAACAAAATAAACTATTTATGAGAACCTTTAATACATATAGCAAGGCAAGTGCCAAAAGCAAAGCACATCAAGTGAAGGCTGTGAAATTAATGTACAAAAATTACAGATACAAAACAGCCATATTTGGGTGTCTCTGACAGAAAATTCTTGCAGCAAAGAAAATTGATCATTCAGAATAGCCATTAAAAATCACATGATGGGCTGAAACCCTCACATACAAATTAGATGAAGAAGGAGAGTTCAATTACAAATTATGTATTGTTTCATTACTCGACACAGACCCACAATCCTCATACAGCACCTCTGTTCCTATGGAAACCTAATAAAATGTTTGAAATACTCAGGTAATAACCTTCTTACAGGGCTGAAAAAGTAAATATTGGACTGTAGCGGTGGCTACCCTGCTCCTGAAAGAACACACACAACCAGACGAGTTGAGCTCAGTGAGCAGACCAGTTTATTGCAGGCTGCTGGGCTGCACTTGTACTCCTAGCCCGGAGCTGGCTGAGAACTACGCTGGAGGGCGCTGATGTCACCCGGGCGTGGGCTTCTGAGCCCCGTGCTGGAAGGAAGGAAAACCCCAACTGCGCCACTTTGGACTGCTGCCCCACCGCATGGCTTACAAGCGGGGCTGGTTCAACTGCCTAGTGGTGAGTCGCCACACAGCATCCCCCTCCCCCAAACCGGTGCCAATGTCCTTTTTCGCCGGGCGGCCTCACTTCTTGGGCTGGGCTATGAACACGGGCTCAGTGGGATCGAGGTGCGCTGGTTTCAGCCTGTCCACGATAAACAGCTCCCGCCTGCCGCCAATGTCCAGTGTGAACGTAGAGCCAGAATGCTGCACCACCCTGTACAGCCCCCTTGTACAGTCGGTGCAGAGGTGCCACGGTTGGGCCCCACCAAACAAAAACGTACTCCACGGAAAGCAGTTCGCCAGGAACATGAGACGGGCGGGTGCCATGCCTGGGCGGCAGCGAGAGTTCGAGCGAGTCCAAGCATGCCCGGAGGTGAGGAAGTAGTTTGTGCGGCAACTGCTGGGGATTGTGAAGTGCGTTGACGAACTCACCAGGTAGTGCCAGCAGCGCACCGTAGACCAGCTCAGCTGATGACACCTGCAGATCTTCCTTGGGAGTGGAGCGGATGCCCAGGAGCACCCAAGACAGTTCGTCCGCCCAGTCAGGACCGGTGAGGCAGGCCATGAGTGCCGACTTAAGGTGGCGGTGTAGAGGTTCGACCAGTCCATTGGCCTGCAGGTGGTAGACCATGGTGCGGTGTAGCTGGATCCTCAACCTGTTGGCAAGCTGTGCCCAGAGCGCTGATGTGAACTGGGCACCCCAATCACCGGTGAGGTGACCCGGGATGCCGAACCAGGCGACCCAACCATGCAATAGTGCTCGGGAGCAGGAGTCGGTGGAGACGTCTGGCATCGGGATCGCCTCAGGCCAGCGAGTGGTGCGGTCCACCATCGTAAACAGGTTTGCCCCTGGAAACAGGTAAGGGCCCAACAATGTCCACGTGAATGTGGCTGAACCGTTCCCGGATGTGCTCGAACTCCTGTACGGGAGCCCTGGTGTGCCTGTGCACCTTGGATGCCTGGCAATGGGTGCACGTTCTGGCCCAGCTCGTAATCTGCTTCCGCAGCCCATGCCATACGAACCATTCTGCCACCATCCGGAATGTGGACCTGATGGACAGATGTGAAAGGTCGTGGATGTGACGGAAGACCTGCCTGCGCCACTGCTGGGGAACCACTGGCCGTGGGGTGCCCATGGAGATATTGCACAGGATGGTGCCTTCGGTGCTCAGAGTCGGGAGGTCTCAGAACCACAGGCCCATGATGGCAGTCTTGAAGGCCCTCGTCTCCTCATCAGACTTCTGGTCCTGGGTGAGCTGGTTGAAGTCATGGCCGGTCATGAGAGTGTATCGGCAAACACATTGTCCTTCCTCGCCTTGTGCAAATGTCGGTGGTAAACTCCAACACGAAGGAGAGGTGACACCGCTGGCGGGCCAACCAGGGATCCTTTGCCATCGCGAGCGCTTGGGTGAGGGCTTGTGGTCGGTGAAGATGGTAAAAGTCTTACCCTCCAAAAAATAGCAGAAATGCTGCACCGCCAGGTACATGCCCAGTAACTTGCGGTCAAAAGCACTATACTTGCGTTCTGGCAGGCAGAGCAGATGGCTAAAGAATGCCAGTGGCTTCCAATGTCCATTCACCTTCTGCTCCAGGATGGCACCTACGTCTGTGGTAGAGGCATCGACAGGTCTGTGTGTGGGTGGGCAAGTATGGTGGCCTTCGTGAGGGCATCCTTGGTGGCCTCGAATGCTGTGCAGGCTTCTGGGTTCCAAGCAAGTGTTTTGTGCCTGGCTGCGATGAGAACAAATAGCGTCTGCATGAAGCGCGCAGCTCCCGGGAGGTAGCGGTTGTAAAAGTTGACCATACCCGCAAACTCCTGCAGTCCCTTGAGGCTGTCCAGGCATGGGAACTCCCTGATAGTGGTGACCTTCACAGCAGCGGGCATGGCTCCTTCGGCCATGATGGTATGGCCCAGGAACTGCATGGACTCTTTCCCGAACTGGTACTTGGCCGGGTTGATGGTAAGGCTGAAATTGGCCAGCCGGAAGAAAAGGGTGTGTAGGTGGGCCTTGTGATGTGCCTGGTCCTTGCTGGCGGTGAGGATGTTGTCCAAATAAATAAAGACAAAATCCCTGCCCACAGAGTCCATGAGGCGCTGGAAGGTCTGAGCAGCATTCTTGAGCCCAAACAGCATGCGCAGGAATTCAAATAAGTCAAAGGGGGTGATGATGGCCGTCTTGGGTATGTCCTCAGGATGCACCAGGATCTGGTGATATCTGCGCATCAGGTTAACCTTGGAGAAAACTCTCACATCGTGCAGGTTGGCCGTAAAGTCTTGGATGTGAGGGATGGGATAATGTCAGGAATTGTTGCCTCGAGCCATCGATAGTCTCTGCAGGGACACCAGCCACCGGAGGCTTTCGGGACCAGGTGGAGTGGCGAGGCCCATGGGCTGTCCGACCGCCGAATTCTCCCCAATTCCAACAGGTGCCAAAACTCCTCCTTCACCACCTGGAGCTTGTTAGGCAGGAGCCAGCGTGCCTTGGTGTGAACTGGTGGGCCTTGTGTGGAGATGTGGTGGAACAACCTGTGGCACGGCGAGGCAACGGAGAACTGTGGCTTGACGAGTGTCGGGAACTCGTCCAGGATTCACTGGAATTTGTCTCTGCGGTGCTGATCGTGGCCATCTGCGGTTACTCTGAGCGGGAGGTGTCGAGGCGAGCAGCCTGGAAGGTACGGGCGTCCACCAGGCACCTACCTTGAATGTCCTCCAGAAGTCCGTGAGCGAGGAGGAAGTCTGCACCCAGGATGGCAATCGGGATGGACGAGACTGTGAACCTCCATGCAAAATTTCGTTGGCCGATCTGGAAGTGGACTGACTTGTCTCCATACATCCAGATTGCTGTTGCGTTGGTCGCACGGAGGGGAGGTCCGCGAGGTCGGTTCCTGGTCTCGACGGCAATGGTGGGATGATGCTGATCTGGGCTCCAGTGTCAATGAGGAACTGCCAGCCGCTGACTGAGTCTTGCAGGTGGAGGAGGCTGTGTCCTTGGCCAGCCGCCACAGCCATTAACAGCGGTTGGCCTGGTCGTTCCTCTGGAACGAGCAGGGCTGACGACACTTCTGAGCCTTGGCTCCCCAGTGCTGGTGGTAGAAGCAGAGGCCTGGAGCGGATGCTGTGGCCTTGGTTATGCTCTTGGGGGCCCCTGCAGGGGCCAGATGCACTACTGCAGCACTAGGGGTGGGCTTGGCATGGTCATGCCCGTGCCTCATGACCTGCTGGACCACTGAGCCCTCCAGGAATCATGCGAGCCATAGCTCCTGGGCAACCTTCCTTGGGTCAATGAAGCTCTCCTGGACCAGCAGCGGCCGGATGTCCCTGGGCATATGGTCGAGGAAAATGCATTCGAAGAGTGGGTAGTTGATGTGCTCACCCATGAGCACGATCATCTCGTCTATCAGCTCCATCGGGGACCTGTCCCCCAGGGCGTCGAGGTGCAGCATCCAAGCAGGACGCTGGTGTCCGGATAGTCCGAGGGATCCAGTAAGCACTCACTTGATGGTTTCGTATATGTCTTCAGTGGGTGGGTGCTGAATGAGGTGCAGCACACGTCTGATGGTGGCCTGGTCCAGGCCAGCGACCACATGGTAGAATTTGGTCATATCAGACAAAATCTGGTGGAGGTGAAACTGAGCCTCCACGTGGCTGAACCAGGTCTCCGGCTCTTGAACCCAGAATTCAGGCAGTTTTACGGCTATAGCGCTGATCCCAGGCTCACTCATGATAGGTTCAAAGACGTTTGAACCAGTCGGGGTCACCAATTGTAGCGGCAGCTACACTGCTCCTGCAATAACACACACAACCAGACGGGTTGAGCTCAGTGAGCAGACCAGTTTATTGCAGGCTGCTGGGCTGCACTTATACTCCCAGCCCAGACCTGGCTGAGAACCACGCTGGAGGGCACTGATGTCACCCAAGTGCCACTTGGTCCCCCAGCGTGGGCTTCTGAGCCCCACTCTGGAAGGAAGGGAAAACCCCCGACGGCGCCATTTTGGCCGGCTGCCCCACCACGTGGCTTACAAGCAGGGCCGGTTTGCCTGCCTAGTGGTGAGCCGCCACAATAACAAACCAAGGTGCCAAAAAGAAAAGAGAATACAGAAAATTTCATATCAAGAACACTTTGAAAGGCTTACACTTTTGCCAAGGAGAAAAACTGCATTTCAGAAACCATGAAAAAAACTTTCTCAAGCCAAAAATGGAAGGATTTTGAGGCGTAATCAAAAACTTAGTTAAAGAACTTAAGACTGTGGTTCTCAATCTTTTTCTTTCCACTCACATACCATTTTAAGTATTCCCTTAAGTGCTCTGTGATTAGTAAGGGATTGCTTCAGGTGGTATGTGGGTGGAAAGGAAAAGTTTGAAAACTACTGTTTTAATCGTACCTAATTGACTCGTTATGTGCAAGGTTTCATAACCCCAAAGGAAATAGACCAATGACAATTTTTCTCAAGCAAAATATTTCAGTAACAATTGGTTCAAGAGCAGTGGTTCTCAACCTTCCCTTCCCACTCACATCCCACCTTATGCAATCCTTTACTAACACAGAGCACCTATGGCATAGGGAATGCTTAAAGTGGGACATGAGTGGAAAGAAGACTTTTTAAAAAGCCAAAAAAGCGATGTTTAGGAGAAGAGGAAATACTTTAAATGTTGGTAGCAAGTGTTTAAGGGATTAAGATATCAGAATCAGAAAATGAGATCGCAGGAGGTGAAGAGAGTGGTGAATGTTTTCCTTGAAAAAGCCATCAAAAGATTACAATAGCATCAAGATCAACTAGAAAAATGGGCCAAGAATGGCAGATGAAATTTAACTCATACTAGTGTGAAGTGATGCATCTTTGGAAGTGAAAACAGGCCATTATTTGCACAGTGAACGTGCACTGGGCCACAAAGGGGTTGTCCTTGAAAGAGACCACACAAGTAAACTGGGTGATGAAGATGGCATCTGGAACACTTGCTCTCATTGTTCGGGGCAGTGAGTACATAACTTGGTACATCATGTTACAAGACATCACTGATGCCAGACTTGGAGAACTGGTAGCTGTGCTATAGGAAGGATCTGATTAAGCAAGACAGGATGCTGAAAAGATTCACAAGGATGTTGCTGGTACTGGAGCGCTGGAGTTATAGGAGAGACTGGATAGGCTGGGGATAATCTTATCAAGGTTAGTAAATTCATGAATGGTATTGAGATGCAAGATAATCAGTCCATTTTCCAGGAAAGATGAGCTTGAAAAGAGAGGGCAAAAGTCTCAGGTGAAACAGAAAGTTTTAAAGGCGATCAGAGAGACAAGTTATTCCCACTCAGAAGGTGATAGGTATATGGAACGTGCTACCAGAGGAGATGGTTGAGGTTACATGGATAAGGCCAAATGCAGGTAAATGAGGACGGCTCAGGTATACACCTTGGTTGGCATGAAAGAATTGGGCAGAAGGATTCATTTTGTTGCTGTATTAACATTCTCCCTTTAAATATAAAACACAAAATTGAAGAACAATCAAGCAAAATATCAACCAATGAAATAAAATATCACACAGTTACAGAAATCCTTTGCGCAGGAAGAAATTGTTACTAACGGTACAAATTTTCCAAATCGTTCACCATAGGTTACTTGCTGAATCTTGACAAGTTTTATCAAGAGGAATCAGAATTTGCTTGCACACAAGTTACTAAAGATCAATATGAAGGTACACAGGTGATGACAAGGGCCAATGAATGATATGTTAGTCCAGTGGTTTTCAATCTTTATCTTTCCACTCACATAATTCCTTACTAATCACAGAGCACCTACGGCATAGGGATGACTTAAAGTGGTATGTGAGTGGAAAGAAAACGGTCAAGAACCACTGTGTTAGTCCTTATCACAAGGCTTCGATACAGGAGTAAAGAAGTATCATTTGCAACTGAACCTTGATAAGAGAGCATTTGAAATAGTAGCTACAGATTTCAAACACAATCTGCTGCAGGAACTTAGTGAGACAAGCATCATCAGTGGGAGAAAAAGAATGATTGAGGTTTTGCTTGGAAGCTCTTCATCAGGACAGCGGGAACTGTACAGGAATAATATAAAGGAGACAAGGAAGGAGATATGAGGCAGGGACCCCACACAACAAATTGGCCAAACAGAGATAAGGCAGTGGTAAATCTACATTATTCACCACATTTTGATGAAACTTTTAAATATTATACTATTAATCCACTTAAAGGCTGATTAGTTACTGCTTTTTTTTAAAAAAAGCATTGGCAATTCTTTATGGCCTTTGCAACATATCTAAATCTTCTTTTTAGCTTAAAAAACTAAAAGTAATTAAACAAGACTATAAAAATGTACAAATCAGTTTAGTCAGCAAACTTTTTCAAAACCATAGAACCATCGAATATAACACAGAAATAGCCTTTGGCTCTTCTAGTCTGTGTCGAACTATTTTTTCTGCCTCATTCCACTGACCTGCTCCCAGTCCATAGCCTTACATACCTCTCCCATTCATGTATCTGTCCAAATTCTTCTTAAATGTTAAAATTGAGCCAGTATTCACCACTTCCAACACATACAGGGTCGTAGGCTAATTTGTGTGCAATCGGGAAGCACAGGTTTAAATGTCTGGAATTGTGCTGTAAATAAAATTTAAATTTAATCCACTCACTATGAATAATGTCCGTAATGAAATCGACACACCCCAAGAGAATGAAAATATACTTGCTACTGATGTCTTCTTGCAACATTTTGCCTGGTGGAACAGCTCTGTAAAACCTCTATATTTCAGCTGAGAAATTATCATGACTGTTCATCATGTACCATGTCCTGTGCAACCTAAGGAATGACCCTTTGCTATCACCTGTTACACATCAAGTTATGGATTAGAAACAATAGGAGGAGAAAGCACATGTAAAGGTAACAGAAGAAAGGCAGAGACAAAAAGAGCATCCCCAGGTCCATAAATCATGGTGTTCTGTGGGGATTAGTGCTGGAATCCCTGTTCTTGTTGATGCATATAAAGGTTAGATAAGAATCTACGTGGGGGCTTCGTAGTGAGTTTACAAGTCACACAAAACTTTGCAGAGCTCTGGAAAGCGAAGAACATTGTCAAAGCATACAACGGGATTAGATTAGTTGGAAATATGGGCAGAGAAATGGCAGATGGAGTTTAACTTTGGGAGGTCATACAGTAAATGATAGATCCCTTAGAAGCAGTCATGCACAGATGTATGTTGGATATAAGCCCATAATTCCTTGAAAGTGGCAATACAAGTGAATAGGGTATGCATGTCTGCCCTCATCAGTCAGGGTATTGAATATAGAAGTTGCTACGTCAGATTGCAACTGGTAAAAAAAATAATTAGGCTATATTTGGAGCATTGTGTGCATTTCTGGTTGCTGCTTTACAGTGAGGTTGGTGGTGCAGAAGTGGTTCACCTGGATTAGAGAGTACGAGCTACGAGAAGAGGAATAAAATATGCTAGTCTGCAGGCACCATGATTGAAGTAAAAACACAATGCTGGAGAAACTCACCAGGTCAAACCATGTACAGCAAAGATAAAGATACATTAGATAAAGGTTAGACAAACTTAGACTGTTTTCTCTGCAGCATCCAAGGGTGACGTAATAGAGGTGTACAAAATATTAAGTGAGTTACAGATAGGGTAGATAGAGTCTTTCTCACAAGGTGGAAATGTCAAATACAAGAGGCCATAGATTTGAGGCGAAAGTTTAAACGAGATGCGTGAGAAGCTTTTCTTTAAATACATAGTGGTAGGCACCTGGATCGCACTGGAAGCAAATATGACTGACAGTGACAAGTGAACTTGCAGGGAATGGAAAGATATGGAGCATGAAAAGACAGATGGGATTTGTTTAATTTGGCATCATGATCAGTACAGACATCATGAGCTGAATGGTCATTGCTGGTGTATACAATTCAATGGCTGTGAATGCTGAAAGGCTTTTGGTCTGGCTGACAGTCAATAGCAAAGGTGCTGGTGGAACAGCAGGATTGGAAAGCCAAATATTCTTTTCCTGAAAGAGTAAAGCTCCACGTAGGACTTGCCAGTCTCTGGGACTGGAATCTCTGAAATCCTGGTGTTGTGTGGGTGTGATGCTCAGAAGTCCCACTGAGCATGGTTTCAAGACCAATTCCAACAGTCTGAGCTTCCACTTCAGCACTCAAGCAGTTTGCAGTGGAAGCCATGACATCAGCCATCAGATAATGGAATGTGCATCATGAGGGCCTCCTGCCCTTCTGTAGACACGAAACACGTCTCCCCCATTCTATTCTTCAAAAAAAACCTCCAATCTAAAGACCCAATCATTCTACAAATTAATACAGCCAGACAAGTTTAAAAATCACTCCTACCACTTATATCAGCAAGCATGCATTTGACTATAAGGAGGTATATACTGCTAAGTAGAACTTGCAAATTAAAGACTCTTGCTGAGACACACAGCCAATGAACAGCGCAAGTCACACCGGCTACACAAAGCAATCATGTAGAGTCCACTAATTTACAAGTTCTTGCTTGTAGATCCTGAAGGTCCTGGGAACAACAGAAATGCAGGAAGAAATGGAAATAGAAAGGGCACACAGAGCATTAGCTCCGAAATCACAGGCACATCAAAAACAAAGATCCATCTTAGTAAAATTTTTGAAATACACAACAAGAGAAAATATACTGGAATGGGCAAGGAATAAAATTAGAGAAGACAATAAACCATTGGAATACAAGGGTCAAAAAATATTTTTTTAACCAGACATAAGTTTTGAACTCTTAAAGAGGAGGAAGGAGTTTAATACAGCAAAATTGATTTTATGGAAAAAAGTTTACAAATTCATGTTAAGACATCCAGCCAATCTTAAAATATTTATACCCGGGGAGCAAAACAGACTGTTCTCGGATCCAGAGAAAGCGCAAGAATTCACAGAATGTTTGCAGGACAGAAAGAGAGATGCAACAAGAATGAAGATCAGTGATAAAGTATATATAAAGATGTAAAAACAATGTATATGTAAGAACTAAAGAGGGAAAAGAGAAGGGAAGGAAGGGAGTAAGGGGGAAAAAAAAGTGTTTTCTGGAGAGGGCTGGGTAGAGGGAGAATAACCATCACTGCAAAATTAGTTGACGCTGCGAACAAGATCGCAATTCAAATGAAAAGGAGTGTTGTGGTTGCCCGGCGAGGGATATGGGGCAACTCAGAGAGGGGGGGAGCTTTTGGGGTTAAGGTATTAGTGGATGTGGGAACTGCGGGGGTACTTCATGTCTTAAATGTGTTGTCATTCATTAAGTGTAATAAGAGAAAACTAAGAGATGAAAATGGGGAAAAGGGGGATGGAGGTAGTGAAGAGGTGGAAAAGAGGTGTCTGTAAGATATCAGATGGCCATGTTGAACTATATGACTATAAACATTAGTGGAATACATAACCAAATTAAAAGGAAGAGGCTACTAAATTTATTGAAGAATGAAAAAGTAGATATGGATTTGTGCAGGAAACGCATCTAACTGAAGCGGGACAGAACAAACTAAAGAGAGACTGGGTAGGACACGTAACGGCAGCATCCTATAATTGAAAAGCTAGAGGTGTAGCCATACTAGTTATCAAAAATGTACCAATCAAAACAGAGAAGGAAATAATAGATCTGGCAGGGAGGTATGCAAAGATAAAGTGTCAGAAATACTCAGAATTTTGGAATTTGCTCAATATATATGCGCCTAAAGAGGAGGATCAAAAGTTTATGCAGGATTTTTTTTGAAGATTTTAGATACACAAGGAAATATATTGATAGGAGGGGATTTTAACCTTAATTTGGATCCAATGTTGGATAAAACTGGACAAGAGACAAGCAAAAGGAATAAAGTAGCCAAATTTATGGTTAAATCAATGCATGAAATGAAACTTATGGATATATGGAGGCAACATCCAAAAAATAAGGAATTTTCATATTATTCAAGTAGGCACAAAACTTACTCAAGGATTGATATGGTTTTGTTGTCAGCCCATATTCAAGGGAGAGTTAAGAAAACTGAGTATAAAGCTAGATCTTTCACCCCTATATTGAGCAATAGAACTGGAGGTCATCCCAACAAGAACATACAGATGGAGGTTAAACTCCATGCTACTTAAAAGACAGGAATTTAGGGAGTTTATTGAATGCCACATTAAAACACAGTTCGAAATAAACACAGGATCAGTGAAAAAGAAATTTATATTATGGGATGCAATGAAAGCCTTCATTAGAGAGCAGATAATAAGTTATGTGACTAAGATGTAAAAGGATTACAATCGGGAAATAGAGCAGTTGGAAAGGGAGATAGTAAGTACAGAAAATGAATTAGTAAAAAGGGATGATATAACGAAAAAGAGAGAATTGGTGGACAAAAAATTAAATACGAAACATTACAAATATACAAGATGGAGAAGAACATAATGAAACCAAAGCAAAAGTATTACAAACTGGAAGAAAAAACACAAAATATTAGCCTGGCAACTTAAAACAGAACAGGCTAAAAGAATGATACTGGCATCAAGGAAAAAAGACACACAAATTACATATAACCGAACAGAGAATAATGAAATTTTTAAGGAATTTTATAAACAATTGTATCAAACTGAGAACGAAGGGAAAGATGATAAAATAATTATATAGAACATTTAAAGAGTTATTAATTCCTCCTCTCCTGGAAGTAATGAACCAGATAGAAGAAACACAAAACTTGCCAGATTCATGTAAAACAGCAATAATTACAGTAATACCAAAGACGGGAAAGGATCCACTAACACCAACATCATATACACCAATATCTCTACTTAATTCAGATTATAAGATAATAGCAAAATTATTAGCAAACAGATTGGCCGATTTTGTACCTAAAATAGTAAAACAAGATCAAACTGGATTTATTAAGAAAAGACGAACAGCGGACAATGTCTGCAAACTTATTAATCTAATCCATGCAGTTCAAGGAAAAAAGAAACCAACAGAGGTTGTTGCTCTAGATGCAGAAAAAGCCTTTATCAGAGTAGAGTGGAACTACTCTTTAAAGTATTACAGAAGTTCAATCTACCAGAAAATTATATAAATTGGATTAAAGCATTGTATAATGGACCGTTGGCAAAGGTACCAGTAAATGGATATGTATTGAGTCACTTTAAGTAGGTCAACTAGACCTACTTATCCCCCTCATTGTTCACCTTAGCAATAGAACCTTTGGCAGAACTGATAAGAAAATAAAATAAAAGGGATAAAAAACAAAGGAGGAGTATAAAATCAGCTTATTTGCAGATGACATCATAGTATACCTAACAGAACCAAAAGTATCAATAAAAGAACTACAAAAGAAATTGAAGGAATATGGAGAAATATCAGGGTACAAGATCAACGCAAATAAAAGTGAAGTGATGCCAATGAGTAACGCAGACTATACAGAATTTTAAAAAGAATCACAATTTAAATGGCAAGCACAAGCAATCTGATTCCTAGGGATCAGGTTAGATAATAACTTAAGCCACTTGTACAAACTAAATTATCAGCCACTAATAAAGAAATTGCAGGAAGACTTAGAACATTGGAAAGAATTACTGGTAAAGTTGATAGGTTGCGTAAACTGCATTAAAATTAACGTGTTCCCAAGGATACAATACTTATTTCAAACGTTACCAATTCTTTTAACAGAAAAATTCTTTAATGAACTAAAGAGAATAATAAGGAAATACTTGTGGAAAGGGAGGAATCCAAAGGTAGTGTTAGTATAATCAAGGCGGTTTGCAGTTATCAAATTTTAGAAATTATTATAGAGCTGCACAATTAAGGCATTTATCAGATTTTTACCAGACAAGGGAAAAACCAGACTGGACTAAGATAGAACTAGTTAAAATAGGGAAGGTACCAGAACATATACTTTAGAAGTGGAATGAAAAGCTGGTGCAATATAAAAACTCACCAGTACTGCATCATTTACTTAATACATGGAAGAATATCCACTTAGAAAGGAAAAAAAAATGAATGATCAAATACCAACATTACTATTGAAGCAAAATCCGCTAATCCCTTTTACAATAGACAACGTTTCCTTTAGAGAATGGGAGAGAAAAGGAATCAAAAGAATAGAAAATTGTTTTTTGGGAAATAATTTATTAACATTTGAACAGTTGAAGTACAAATATGGAATAACTCATGTTACAATGTTATCATATCATCAGTTGAAAGCTTATTTAAAGGATAAATTGGGAAACAGCTTGAGATTACCTGAAGGAAGCAGCTTTGAATATGTGATTACAGACACAATGATAATTAAAAGATTTATAACCAACATGTACATTAAGCTGCAAGATAAGGAAAATGAAATAAACTATAAACCTAAGCAGAAGTGGGAAAAGGATCTAAACATAAAGATAAAAAATGAAGTATGGGAAAAGTTATGTTCTGGAACTATGAAGAATACAATAAACACAAGGTTATGCATGATACAGTATAATTGGTTACACAGGGTGTATATTACTCCTCAAAAATTAAAAAAAATGGGATTCAACATTATCAGATAGATGTTTTCACTGTAAGAAGGAAATGGAAACATTACATGCAACTTCGGCATGTACGAAAGTGAATACGTTTTGGGAAGAATTAAATCAGATACTAAATAAAATTACAAAAAAATAACATACCAAAAAAACAGAGATATTTCTTTTCAGTAACACAAGTAGTAGAGAATGAGGCCTCAAATTGGATAAAGTGCAAAAAAAATTCATTATGATCACCCTAGCGATAGAAAAAAAATGTATAATATCAACTTGGAAAATGGAAGAGAGCATGGCTATACAGCAATGGTACATGGAAATGAATAAATATATTCCATTGGAAAAAATAACAATTTTTAAAATAAAGTCACAAAATTTGAACAAATTTGGGAACCATACATGGAACATATCAGAGAGCTTGCCTACGACCTCCATCCCCAAAAATGAGAATGAAAATGATAAGATGACAAAATGACTAGATTCAGTGTGTAATAAATAGATGACGCATTTTTCTTGTTTATTTTCCTTTGTGTGAAGATACTGTTTTATGGTTTTATTGTATTGTATATGTTGAATATTTGTGGGTTTTGAGGGGGGTGGGTAGAGGGGAGGGAGGGAAAGGGGAAAAAGAAAGGGAGAAAAGATCACTGTGTAAATTTAATGAGAAACGTTTGTACATATTTTGGTTGATATGGTTCATGGTGTTAAAAATAAAAAAATAATTTTAAAAATTGACGCAAGGATCCGTCTTGGAAAAAAAGGGAAGCTCATAACGCAGTGAACCTCAACTTTACAACATCTTGGGAAATGGCAAACAGCCCTTATTAATGGCATGGTTGATGCAGCAGTTGTTACAATTGCAATGCTGTTACAGCGCCATCTTCAGCGCAAACTCCGGGAGATCCAAAATGAGTGGTGGACTAGCCTCGCCAAACGAACCCAGCTCAGCGCGGACATTGGCGACTTCAGGGGTTTCTACGAGGCTCTAAAGGCTGTGTACGGCCCCTCACCCCAAGTCCAAAGCCCGCTGCGCAGCTCAGACGGCAAAGTCCTCCTCAGCGACAAGATCTCCATCCTCAACCGATGGTCAGAACACTTCCAATCTCTTTTCAGTCCCAACCGCTCAGTCCAAGATTCCGCCCTGCTCCAGCTCCCTCAACAGCTCCTAAGGCTAGAACTGGATGAGGTCCTCACCCTGGATGAGACATATAAGGCAATCGAACAACTGAAAAGTGGCAAAGCAGCAGGTATGGATGGAATCCTCCCAGAGGTCTGGAAGGCTGGCGGCAAAACTCTGCATGCCAAACTGCATGAGTTTTTCAAGCTTTGTTGGGACCAAGGAAAACTGCCTCAGGATCTTCGTGATGCCACCATCATCACCCTGTACAAAAACAAAGGCGAGAAATCAGACTGCTCAAACTACAGGGGAATCACGTTGCTCACGTTGCTCTCCATTGCAGGCAAAATCTTCGCTAGGATTCTACTAAATTGAATAATACCTAGTGTCGCCGAGAATATTCTCCCAGAATCACAGTGCAGCTTTCGCGCAAACAGAGGAACTACTGACATGGTCTTTGCCCTCAGACAGCTCCAAGTTGCCCATTCAGAGCCAGCTCTTCAGCGCTTGATGTCCTGCTTTGCAGAAACTGCCAAAATGTTTGGCCTGGAAGTCAGCCTGAAGAAAACTGAGGTCCTCCATCAGCCAGCTCCCCACCATGACTACCAGCCCCCCCACATCTCCATCGGGCACACAAAACTCAAAACGGTCAACCAGTTTACCTATCTCGGCTGCACCATTTCATCAGATGCAAGGATCGACAATGAGATAGACAACAGACTCGCCAAGGCAAATAGCGCCTTTGG
This sequence comes from Narcine bancroftii, assembly GCF_036971445.1. Lineage (NCBI taxonomy): Eukaryota > Metazoa > Chordata > Chondrichthyes > Torpediniformes > Narcinidae > Narcine > Narcine bancroftii. The sequence continues at coordinate 246,698,113 of NC_091470.1, read as the reverse complement.
AAGACTACACAAAAGAGTCTGGAAAAACAACCAACTGAAAAACCTCACAAAGATAAGCGTATACAGAGCCGTTGTCATACCCACACTCCTGTTCGGCTCTGAATCATGGGTCCTCTACCGGCATCACCTACGGCTCCTAGAATGCTTCCACCAGCGTTGTCTCCGCTCCATCCTCAACATCCATTGGAGCGCTTTCATCCCTAACGTCGAAGTACTCGAGATGGCAGAGGTTGACAGCATCGAGTCCACGCTGCTGAAGATCCAGCTGCGCTGGATGGGTCACGTCTCCAGAATGGAGGACCATCGCCTTCCCAAGATCGTGTTATATGGCGAGCTCTCCACTGGCCACCGTGACAGAGGTGCACCAAAGAAAAGGTACAAGGACTGCCTAAAGAAATCTCTTGGTGCCTGCCACATTGACCACCGCCAGTGGGCTGATATCGCCTCAAACCGTGCATCTTGGCGCCTCACAGTTTGGCGGGCAGCAACCTCCTTTGAAGAAGACCGCAGAGCCCACCTCACTGACAAAAGGCAAAGGAGGAAAAACCCAACACCCAACCAACCAATTTTCCCCTGCAGCCGCTGCAACCGTATCTGCCTGTCCCGCATCGGACTTGTCAGCCACAAACGAGCCTGCAGCTGACGTGGACTTTTACCCCCTCCATAAATCTTCGTCCGCGAAGCCAAGCCAAAGACAGCGCCAGTGATCCAAGTTCAAACCTGGCACTGTCTGTAAGGAATTTGTACTTTTTCCCCACGTCTGCGTGGGTTTCCTCCGGGTGCTCTGATGTCGTCCCTCCCTCCAAAAAAATTACGGAGTTGTAGGCTAATTAGTGCATTTGGCATCACAGGCTCTGGCTAAAGCTACCCCAACTAATACATGACTAGTTCCCAGCATGATGTTCAAATTTGCTTCTCTGTAAAACAATAGGTCTTGATTACTCACAGAACAACTAGATATTACTAACTGATTCTCTTAAAACTGGGCCAACTCGCAAACTGTTGAATTTATCCTCCCTGATATTGATCACAGACTGTTAGCAAATGCAAGTATTGTACAAGGCCTTACCCATGGAGGTCAAATTCTTGGAGTTCTGTAGATCTTTCAAAATCACTGCTGATCATTAGTACTTGTCAGATTATTACTCATTGCTGTATTAACATGGTCATTCTTACTCCATTCTCAAATAGAGAAAGGACTTCATCTATTTTTCCTTCCAACCACAGAAGGCAAAAGAAAACACCAGCATTTTCCTCAGTATTGTCATTCCCATAGTTCATGTGTAGGATCCATGTAATGCATAAGAAAACTGGAGCAGTGTATGTCATTTTTCCCCTCATTCCCCATCATTCAGTATGACCATGGCTGATCTGCCACAGGCCCCAACACCAATTAGTATATTGATGTTCAACCCTTCCATTGTGTGTATTTAATTAATCCACACTAAGTAGACTAAATTTACTAAGCAGTTAACTAAATTTACTTATTATTTTATCTAATATAGTTTTCCTTCACCAAAAATGTCACTCAGCATGAAGATACATGCTCTGCAAAAAGTGGTATAAAAACAAGAACAAGTAAATTTTCAATCTGTTCTATAAACTGATGATGGGGAAAAGCTTGGAATTGGATCATTGATCAGCTATGATCCCACTGAATAATGGAAGAGTATCAAGCTGCTAAATAATCCACTCCTGGTCCCAAGCCTTCAAAGTTGAGTTTAATTAAATAAAAATTAGCAAGGCTAAAATGAGCCAGGTGGAACCTGGTGTTTAATTATCATTATTGGGCAGCATGCCAGTTTCTGCACGTTCCAAACTATCCCACATGTTATGGTGGAAAGATGCAGGTAAACCTCAACTTACAACCACAATTGGGACCAAAGGATTGGTCATAACTTCAATTGGTTGCGTCGGGTTCATATGTATAAACAAGGTATTAAAGCAATTTTTCAAAAAAAATTTCAACAAATAAATCTTTAATGAAGAATCTCAGCATATGTACAGTATTTTTCTTTTTAATTCCATCATTTGTGCAGGTGGACATAACTTGCGTAGGTCATAAATTGAGGACTATCTGTATTACAAAGTATGGAATTGAAAGAGGGATCCTAAAGGCCAAGTAAGGATACATTAAATTGTACAGGACAGATGATGAATATTAGAATACCCAGAGCAAACCTTACATGGAAGTTATTAATAAATTTATGAGTTCCACAGTGCAAAAAAATGTTCAAAAATATAAAAATGCAGAAAACTTCAGATGCAGGAAATCTAAAATAAGAACAAAAAACACTGAGTTGGCAGAGTTAACATTTCAGGTCAAATACTTTTAGTCACGTTAAGAAACCAAGTTTCCTATAGGTTTGTCTTTCTTATGCAAGAGACATGAGAGCAAAGGATGGAAAATTATAGTACAGATTGTGGCATTTTTACCTATCAAATCTTTTAGAATAATTTGAAATTGACTAATTTGCTATTGTCTTCCCAAGGGCTTGTAACTTCAAGTGCTTTTAAGATATATATATATATATATATATATATATATATCTCCAGCGCATGATGTCCTGTTTTGCGGAAACTGCCAAAATGTTTGGCCTGGAAGTCAGCCTGAAGAAAACTGAGGTCCTCCATCAGCCAGTTCCCCACCATGACTACCAGCCCCCCCACATCTCCATCGGGCACACAAAACTCAAAACGGTCAACCAGTTTACCTATTTCGGCTGCACCATTTCATCGGATGCAAGGATCGACAATGAGATAGACAACAGACTTGCCAAGGCAAATAGCGCCTTTGGAAGACTACACAAAAGAGTCTGGAAAAACAACCAACTGAAAAACCTCACAAAAATTATCGTGTACAGAGCCATTGTCATACCCACACTCCTGTTCGGCTCCGAATCATGGGTCCTCTACCGGCATCACCTACGGCTCCTAGAACGCTTCCACCAGTGTTGTCTCCGCTCCATCCTCAACATTCATTGGAGCGACTTCATCTCCAACATCGAAGTACTTGAGATGGCAGAGGTCGACAGCATCGAATCCACGCTGCTGAAGATCCAACTGCGCTGGGTAGGTCACGTCTCCAGAATGGAGGACCATCGCCTTCCCAAGATCGTGTTATATGGCGATCTCTCCACTGGCCTCCGTGACAGAGGTGCACCAAAGAGGAGGTACAAGGACTACCTAAAGAACTTTCTTGGTGCCTGCCACATTGACTACCGCCAGTGGGCTGATATCGCCTCAAACCGTGCATCTTGGCACCTCACAGTTTGGCGGGCAGCAACCTCCTTTGAAGAAGACCGCAGAGCCCACCTCACTGACAAAAGACAAAGGAGGAAAAACCCAACCCCAACCAACCAATTTTCCCTTGCAACCGTATCTGCCTGTCCCGTATCAAACTTGTCAGCCACAAACGAGCCTGCAGCTGACGTGGACATTACCCCCCATAAATCTTCATCCGCAAAGCCAAGCCAAAGATTCCAAGTTAGTTTGTGAAAGAGTGTTCCCTTTTGTGAGTTCCCCTGTGAGTAAATAAAGACCACTGATTGTTGATAAGGTGGTCCTGCCTTGATTCACTTTGAACCTGTTCCTGAACACACAAGTGGGTTCCATAAAAAGGGGTGAGGGGGGAATGAGCCAGCATACAGGAGGGAGATTGAAAACCTGGCTGAATGGTGTACGAACAACAACCTCACACTCAATGCTACTACAACTAGCAAGTTGATTGCAGACTTTAGGAAGGGATCATAGGGGGAGTCAAAAGTGCAGAAGGTGAGCAAATATAAATTCCTCAGAGTCACCCTTTCAGAAGATCTTTCCTGAAACCAACACACAAATGTCATAGTGAAGAAAACACATCAGTGACTCCACCTCCTCAGGAGTTTGCAGAAGGTTGGTATGGCATTGAAAACCTTGGCAAACGAGACATAGTGGATAATGTGCTGACCAACTACATCATGATCTGATTTGGGAGAACCAATATCTCTGAGCAGTTAACCCTGTAAAAGGTAGTGACATAGCCCAGGACACCACAGGCAAAACTCTCCCCACCATCGAAAAAATCTTCATGGAACGCTGCTGGTGGAGAGCATTAGCAATCATCAAGAATCCACACCATCTTTTCTCACGCGTGTTATCAGAAAAGAGGTATAGGTGCCACCAGACTTGTATGACCAAGTTTAAGAAGTTGCTACCCCTCCACCATCTGAAATCTAAACTCAGAATAATTTATAGACTCTTGCTTTGCACATTATTTTGTACAGTTTATTTATTTCTTCTGTATTGCACAGTTTGTTTACATTTCTCTCTTTTGTCCACTTATCTTTTCTTGAATAGTCTTTTGCACCACCGATAAGTAGAAATTCCACCTGGTCCACAGAAAAAGAATCTCAGGGTTGTTGGCAATGTCATCTATGTACTCTGGCAATAAATATGAACTTTATTATTAGTAAGAATTATTTCAGCTTCAGGTTCCTAAGAATTCACATAATCAGACAACCAGCACATCACCATGAAAGAGAAACAATAATACCTCAATTTTCCAAGGAATCAGAAGAGATTTGGCATGTCATAGAACACAACTATACAGTACAGACCCTTCAGCCCTCAATGTTGTGCCAACCTATATATTCCTTCCAAAAATAATACTAAATTCTTCCTGCCTTGTAACCCTCTATTTTTTCATTCATCCATGTGTCTGTCTCAGGGTCTCATTCCTGCCCCCAATGTTTGAGCCTCCACCTCCATCCCTGACAAGGCATTCAAGGCACCCTCAACTCCCTGCGTGGAAAAAAAAACTTACCCCTAATGTCACCCCTCAACTTTCCTCCCTTCACTTTGTTCAGTTGTCCTCTGGTATTTGTCATTCCTGACCTGGGAAAAAGCTACTGGCTGTCCACCTTATCCTTTCCCCTCAATTAAGTCTCTATTCTTCTTCACTCAAAAGAGAAAAGTCCTTGCTCTGCTAACCTTGCTTCATAAGACTCATTTTCAAATCTAGGCCACATCCTGGTAAATCTCCTCCACTCCCTCTCCATACCTTCCACATTGCTTTCTGTAATGACCAGAAATGAACAAAATACTGTAAGTGTGGTCTTACCAGAGATTTGTAGAGTTGCAAAATAACCTCTTTACTTGAACTTAATCCCCCTATCAATAAAGCCTAGCATCCCACAGGCCTTCTTAACTATCCTATTAACCTGCACAACAACCTTGGGAAATGTATGGATTTGGACTCCAAGATCCTGCTGTTTATCCACACTCTTAACCCTGTACTCAGCTTTCTGGTTAGTCCTTCCAAAATTTATCACCTTGTAGCATCTGTTAATGGCAGCGCTACTGAAATGAGAGACGACAACATAGCATGAGGTGAACCAGTAACTGAACTTTATTTTTAAATCCTTGTGCTACTCGAGGAGACCGCCCACTTCCTGTAAGGGGCGTGCTGGCCTTATAAAGTGATGTCAGCGTGTTGCAGAGTCACTCCCCATCCAGCAGCACACAATACTGAAGTGGCACTGTCCCCCGGGTAACACGTTGCCAGCTGCAGGCTTCTCCTCGGAAGAGAAGGAGGGCCACGCCATCTTGTGTCCGATGACTGGGGCAGTGATTTGGCCCATCTAACCATGTGGTCACTTGGCCCACTACACCATCCCTTCCCACAATTCCTGCCATCCTTTAAGCAAGTTACCATACTGCCTTGGGTGGGCGGCTTCTATGTCTGACCTGGAGATCCAGGCAGAGTGGTCTGAGTCCAGATGCGCTGCCTTGAGGTAGACAATGGTAAACCTGTCATGCCACCTGCCAACGGTAAACCTGTCTTACCGCCCGCCAATGTCCAAGGTGAAAACTCCTCCAACCTTTGTGTCATCCACAAACACTTACTCATCCTTCCACTTCTTCATCTAGGTCATTTTTAAAAAAAATCACAAAGTTTAAGGATCCCAGAACAGATCCCTGCAGTACTCCACTAGTCACTGGATTCCAAGCATAATACATTCCATCCACTACTACACTCTTCTTTCCACATGCAAGCCATTTTTTAATCCACATAGCCAAGGTGGCATGGATCCCACGCTTCATGACTTTATGAATGAATCTGTCATGGGGAACCTTGTCAAATGCCTTACTAAAATATTTATAGACTATTTCTATTGCCTTACCTTCATCAATTTTTATTACCTCCTCAAAAAACTCAATTAGGCTCATGAGATTAATTCTCTCTTTTTCTCTGCATCTTCCCTTCTCATTAAATCTTTTTCTATAATTACTATTTCTTTTGCTAACTGTTCTATTTCTTGATTATGTTCTTTTTAAATCTTGGTCATATAACTAATTATTTGTCCTCTAATAAAGGCTCTCATTGAGTCCCATAATATAAATTTATCTATTATCAAATTTGTTGTTCAATGTATTCTCAGAAATCTTGCCTTTTTAACAATATAGTGTTTAGCCTCCACCTATACGTTTTTTGGTGGAATATTATCTAAATCAATTGTCATCAATAAGGGTGAGTGGTCAGAAAATAATTTTGTTTTATGTTTGGTTTTTCGAACTCTTCCTTGAACCTGGGCTGACAACAAAAACATATCAATCCTAGAATAGGTTTTGTGTCTGTTTGAGTATTATGAAGAATCTTTCTTTTGGATGTTGTTTTCTCCATATGTCAATTATTTTCATATCATGCATTAAATTTAATGTAAATTTGTCCGCTTTATTGTTTGTATTTGTCTTCCCAGTTTTATCTATCAATGGGTCCAAGTTAAAATTAAAATCTCTCCCTAATAAAATGTGTCCCTGTGTGTCTGCTATTTTTAAGATGTATGATATAAATTCTTGGTCTTTTTTGGTGCGTAAATATTCATCAAGTTCCTAAGTTCTGAATAAATCTGGCATTTCATCATTACGTATCTAACCACTGGGTCTGCTATTACTTCATTTATCTTAATTGGTAGATTTTTGTTAACTAATATAGCACCTCCCCTGGCTTTTGAGTTGTATGATGATGCCAATACATGACCAACCCAGTCTCTCTTTAACTTGCGGTGTTCTAATTCTGTTAAATGTGATTCTTGTATAAATACTATATCTACTCTCTCTTTTTTAAGTTATGTCAGTAACTTTTCTCTTAATTTGATTGCGGATTCCATTAATATTAATAGTCATATAGTTTCATGTACTCATCTTACTCATCTTTTTGAGTTCTCTTCTTTAACTTCTCCATCTCTCTTTTAAATATCAGCCTTTAAATTGTTTTTATTCTTTACTATATTGACAACACAACTACTAAGAAATTAATAAAAATCCATAATTAAATTAAATAATACTATTAAAAAAACAACATCAACTTCCCCTTAACTGAGTTGCCTTTGCCACTTTGAAAGACAACCACAACTCCCTTTTCTATTTGGGTTGTGGTATTAATCGCAAATGTCGACAGATTTTGTAGTAGATAAATTTTTCCCCTTTCCTTTTCTTTATCTTTTTCCCAACCATTATATATAACAGAATTATATATAAATATAACAAAAATATTATAAAAATTAAAATATGATACATTACAAATATACATAAAAATATTATGAAAACAAAACAAAGATATTATGAATTAGGAGAGAAAACCCACAAAATATTGGCTTGTCAACTTAAAACAGAACAAGCAAAAGAACTATATTGGCAACAAGAAGACAAACAAATTTCATATAAACCCAATAGAGATTAATGAAAATTTTAGAAAATTCTATAAACAGTTATATCAAACCAAAAATTCATGGAAAAATGACAAAATAGATGAATTTTTATCAAACATCGAATTACCCCAATTACAATTGGAAGATCAAAATATGGTTATATGGTTACTGGAACCCCTGACAATTGCAGAAATACAAGATACATTAATGACATTACCGAATAATTAAACACCAGGCGAAGATGGACTCCCCACAGAATTTTATAAAATATTTAGTAATCTATTAATTCCTTCCTTTTTAGAAGTAATGAAACAGGTAGAAGAAACCCAGAATTTACCAAACTCATGTAAAACAGCAATAATCACAGTAATCCCAAAAAAGGGAAAAGATCCACTATCTCTGGCACCATACAGACCAATATCTTTGCTAAATACAGATTATAAATTAATTGCAAAAATACTATCAAATAGATTGACTGATTATATACCGAAATTAGTAAAATTAGACCAGACAGGATTTGTAAAAAAATAGAAGAGCGGCAGATAAATTCATTAATTTAATCCACACAGCACAAATAAATAAAACACAAACTATAGCAGTAACTCTTGATGCTGAGAGAGCTTTCAACAGGGTAGAATGGAATTATACATTTAAAATACTACAAAAATTCAAATTACCTGAAAAATGTATTAATTGGATTAGAGCATTATATAATGGACCTTTAGCAAAAGTAATAAAAAATGGGTACATTTCAGATCATTTTAAATTGAGTAGGTCAACCAGTCAGGGATGTCTACTATCACCTTCCCTGTTTGCTTTGACCATAGAATCATTAGTAGAATTGATAAAAAAAAGAAACTAAGATAAAGGGAATAAAAGTAAAAGATGAAGAATTTAAAATTATCTTATTTGCAGATTACATTATAGTATATTTAACAGACCAAAATAAATCAATAGAAAGGCTAAATATAAAATTGAAAGAATATGAAGAAATATCAGGATATAAAGTTAATACCAATAAAAGTGAAGTGATACCAATGAATAACCTTAATTATACAAAATATAAAAAATTCCCTTTTAAATGGTAATCACAGGCTATATGCTACCTCGGTATCAAGACAGATAACAATTTAAATAATTTATATAAATTAAACTACCAACCATTAAAAAAACCAAAAAGAGTTAGAAAAATTGAAAAATTTACCAACAACTTTAATAGGAATAATAAACTGCATCAAAATGAATATATTTCCACGGATACAATATCTATTTCAAACATTACCAATTCCCTTGACAGAACTTTTTTTTAAGAAACTGAACAAATTGATAAGAAAGTTTTTATGGATGGGTAAAAGATCAAGAGTAGCTTTAGAAAAATTAACAGATGTATAAACAAGGAGGACTACAATTACCAAATTTCAAAAATTATTATAGAGCAGCACAACTAAGATACCTATCAGAATTTTATTAGATGTGAGAAAAACCAGACTAGCTAAAAATATAATTCTATAAATTAGGAGAAAAAGTTCCAGAACATATACTTCATAAATGGGATAAAAACTGTTACAAAGCAACATCTTAACACACAATCCTTTATCCGGACATCTAAAATCCGGAAAGCTCCAAAATCCAGCAGGTGGGGAGAGAGACAGCAGCGCGAGTCGGGCGGGCAAGGGGGAGAGACCAGCAGCATGACTGGAAGGGGGTGGGTGTGAATACGGCAGCACAGTTTGGGTGGGCTTAAATCTGGCTTTCCGAAATCCGGAAAAATCTGAAATTCGGGACACCTGTACTAAAACATGGAAGAAAATACATCTGGATCGAAAGATGATAAATTATCAAATACCAAAAATGCTACTAACACCAAACCCATTAATTCCTTTCACAATAGATAATATTTTTTTTTTAGAGAATGGGTGAGAAAAGGAATGAAAAGAATTAAAAAATTGCTTTTTGGGAAATAATTTATTAACATTTGAACAGTTAAAAAACAAATACGGAATATTGCATACCACAATATTTTCATACTATCAGTTAAGAACATTTAAAAGAAAAACTGGGAACAAGCTTAAGATTACATGAAGATAGCTGCTATGAATACTTAATTACAGACACAATGATGGTGAAAAAATTTATTACAAATATGTACAGAAAATTTCAATACAAGGAAAATGATGAAGCAATATATAAGAAAACATGGGAGAAACTATGCACAGGAACCATGAGTAATACAATAAATACTCAATTTCATATGATACAAAAGTTTTAAAAAATGGAATGCAACAATGTCAGATAGAGGCTTCCATTGTAAACAAGAAATTGGAACAATATTACACGCAATTTGGGCATGTACAAAAGTAAAAATTTAAAATTAATATTAAATAAAATTACAAAAAATAAGATACCAAAAGATCCAGAAATATTCCTGTTAAACAGTATAAAAGTAAGAATTAGGCTTAAAATTAGACGAAACTCAAAAAAGATTTACTATGATTGCACTCACAGCAGGAAAAAAAATGCATAATGACAAAACTTGGAAAACAGAAACAACTTTAAAAATACAACAATGGAATATAGAAATGAATAAGTGTATTCCATTAGAAAGGATTACCAAGAAAATAATGGAGAAATGCGCTTTATTTGAGCAAATTTGGAAACCATACATAGAATATACTAGAAACCACCAATTTCAAACCTCCACCTCTTAAAAAATTTAAGATGACACAATCTCTTTTTCTTATGTATTCTTTTATTGTTTATTTTTCTTATTCTTTTACTTTACATTATAGGGGGTGGGGAAGGTGGTAGGAAAAAGGGGAAAGATGTCACTGTGTATATTTTAATGATGAATGTATATATTATTATTGTAGTAGTTCACAGTGAAATATTAAATAAATAAACAAAAAAATTAGGCTCATGATGCATGACCTCCCTTCACAAAGCTATGCTGACAATCTGAGTAGACTGTACTTCTCAAAATGCTCTCCAAAGTTTCCACACCACTGACATTAGATTCACCAGTCTATCATTCCCAGGATTCTCCCTATTACTTTTTTTTTTAAAAAAAACAGGGAATCACAATTACCATTATCCGATCCTCGGGCACTTCCCTGTGGCCAAGGAGGATTCAAATATCATGGCCAATGCCCCAACCATCTCTTCCCTCCTTTCCCTAGGGTATATCGCATCCAGCCCTGGGGACTTATAAATCTTTCTGTTTTTAAGAAGATCCAACTCTTACTCTTCCTTAATCTCAACATCATCCAGCATACTAGTCTGTTCTATTCTGACATCACCCTGATCAAGGTCCTTTTTTCTGGTGAATATTGAAGCAAAGTATTCATTTAGGACCTCCCCAACTTTCTCTGCTTTCAGCCACACATTACCTCCTTTATCCTTGTGGCCCCACCTTCATTCTCTTCATCCTTTGGTTCTTCACATACCCATAGAAAACTTTGGCATTCTCCTCAATTCCACTTGATGAGGCATTTTCATGCCCCTTTCAAGCTTTCCCAAGTCCTTAAGTTTCATACTGGCTACTATGCAATTCCCATGAGCCCTTCCTGTTTCCTGCTTACTCAATCTAATGAATGCTTTCCTCCTCTTAACTAGCTGCCTCATTTTTTTGCGCCACTTGCTCACGGAGCGGGGGCGTGAAAGGGAGACGTGAGACAGAACAGTGGGCAACATTGGGCCACGACCCCACCGCTGCCGAGGGTGCGGGGAAAGGACGACAGTGGCAGAAGGGCCGGCCTGCCAGATTCGGACGGCTGACTCTGGTGAGCACGACCTTGCAAATGTAATTTTTTATTTTAAAAAAAAGAAAAATATAAAATAAAAAGAAAGAAAAAAAAACTAGCTGCCTCAAAGTTTTATCAACCATGGTTCCCTTTTCTCTGTCTCAGTGGAACAAACCTTACCTGAAACAGGCACAAGTCATTCGAAACATCCTCCACATTACTCTGTGCTTTCTCTCATAAACATCTGTTCCCAATTTATTCTTCCTAGTTCCTGCCTGATCCCATAATTAGCCCTTGACAAATTAAACACTTCCCCATTTTTACTGTTTTTTTTCCTTGTCCATACCTGTGCTAAAGCTCAGGGAGTTGTCGTCACCATCACCCAAATGTTTCCTGTCACCTGACCAGATCTAGTACCTGATACTAGATCCAGGGTAGCCCCTTCTTTAGTCATTTGGTCCACATACTATGTCGGCAATCTTGCTTGGATACAACTGACAAATTCTTCCCCATCTAACCCTCTTGCATTCAGGAGGTGCCAGTCAACATTAGTTAAAGTCTCCAATAACAACAACCCTCTAATTTCTTCATCATTCCAAACTCTGCCTGCTTATCTGCTACTCATGGACCCAGGGCTATTTTTTTTTTGGGGGGGGGGGGTCTACAGATTACTCCCAGTACAGTGATTGCTCCATTCCCATTTCTGATTTTCACCCAGAAAACTCTGGAGATGCTTCTTCTACAGCAACCTTCCTTTCTACAGCGTGATACTATCCCTGACTGGTAATACTACTTTCCCCATCTGCCACCCCACTACTTCTCTCAACTCCTATCCTGTTTCTTTTAAAACTCATTTCTGCATCAGCCAATTTTCTGCAATGGCCACATCATAATTTTACATACTGAGTTATCCTTTATTCCTAATACTACTCCTTGCATTAAAATAGACACATTTCAAACTCTCTAAATGACAACATTTATGCTTGTTCCCTGTCTGTCCTTTCCCACAAACTCACAAACAATGCATCATGCTTTTCATCCCAGGCCCTTTTCTCTACACTCAAATACTGGTTCCCAGCCCCCTGCCAAACTAGTTTAAATCCTCCCCAATGGGATATTGATCCCTCTCCAGATCGGGTGGAGCCTTTTATTTTTGTACAGATCAGACAAATCGGAACTCCTTCCCCCTGCACCAACTCTTCAGCCACACATTCATCTGCCACAACTTCCTATTCCTACCCTCACTGGCACATGGTACAGGCAACAATCCAGAGATGATCACCTTTGAGATCCTGCTTTTCAGCTTCCTTCTTAACACCCTATATTCCCTCTTCAGGACCTCATTCCTATCCTATGCCGTTGGTATCAATGTGGACCATGACATCTGGCTGCTCACTCTCCTACTTGAGAATGTGGATATGATCAAAAATGTCCCTGATTCTGGCACCTGGGAAGCAACATAATCATTCAGAAGCCTCAATCTCATTCACAGAACCTCCTATCTGTTTGCCTAACAAGTGAATCCCCAATCACTATCGCTCTCCTCTTCTACCCCCTTCCCTTCTGAGCTGAAGGATCTGACTTTGTGTCAGAGACATGACCACCTCAATTTGTCCCTGGTAGATCGTCCCCCCAGTGGTATCCAAAATGGTGTATTTATTGTTGAATAACCCATGTCTTTGAATACTCCATCAAACTATTACAGGTGTACTGTGGAAAATATACAGACTGGCTGCATCACATCCTGGTTTGGATACCTGATTGCCCAGGAAGAAGAAAGTAGCAGTCCTAGCCAAATCCATAGTGGGCAATGATCATCAAAATGGCTTAGATCACAGTGGTCTCCCCTTCCTCCACTGACATTTATCAGGAGCATTACTTAAAAGGAAGTAAAAAAATTATAGAGGACACTTTCTATCCAGTACACAGTAACTTGACCCAGTACAGTCAAGGAAGCACAGAGGCATCAAAATCTGGACTGCAAGGCTGGGAAATAGCTTCTTCCCACAGGCTGTGAGATTGATGCATAGAATCCTGTAACCAAGTAAATATTTATTATATGTGTGATTAGTATGCAGTATGTACAGTGGTCCAAAAAGTTGTTTCATCTATTTGTATATGTACAGTCAGATAATGAACATGAACTTGACTTCCCATCCATTGAAGACGTCTACATGAGATGTTCATGTTCAAAATTTTGGACTGTTTCCCTTCTTTGGTTTGGTGCGGCACTGAAAATAATAAGGCAGACATGTTGAAATACCAAGCGCAGGAAGTGACTCAGCTGCTACACGTGGTTTAAAGCATCCCAAAATGTTGCATATCCACCAAAGAAGGAAGTGGAGATGGATCTTACACGGTCAAAACCATACTTGCTTGGATGATTTATCGACCATTAGGAGGAAAAAATGATAATGCTCAGGAGCTCTCAGTGACAGGTGTCAACAGGAGATCAGTTGTGAAACTTGATGAGCTGCAGGAACAGCAGTTCAGGACTGACATTATTGAGTGCCTCAGTGACAAGCAAGAACCTTCAAGAGAAGGCCAGCAGTTCTTGAATTTAGTTTCAAAATCTGCCAAGCTAGACTATGGCCATCATTGCATTGGATTACCTTTAAAGAAAAGAGAAAAATGCATGCCTGACAATAGAAGAGTTGCTGAACAATGTACACTGAACCCGAAAATAAGATTCAAGTGGGATTCTTCCTTTCATTTGGACAATACCATCTTTTTTTTTTCAATTTTTTATTTTTCACACCATAAATCACATTAACCATGATACACACTTTTTCCTTTTCACACATATACAGTGCCATTTTCTCCCCCCCCCTCCCCCCTCCCCCCTCCCCCCTCCCCCCTCCCCCCTCCCCCCTCCCCCCTCCCCCCTCCCCCCTCCCCCCTCCCCCCTCCCCCCTCCCCCCTCCCCCCTCCCCCCTCCCCCCTCCCCCCTCCCGTCCATTTAAGGTACAAAATCTAGGATACATTAAACCAGTCAGACAATTATGTCATTCAATAAAAATACACCAGAAATTCCACTGAGTCCATTCTTTTCATTTCCTTTTCCTTCCGTTAAGTTAGGTAGTGATTGTCCCCGGTAGGTTTTCGCTATTGTGTTTCATGTAAGGCTCCCATATTTGTACGAATATTTCAATATTATTTCTTAAACTATATGTTATTTTTACTAATGGAATACATTTATTCATTTCTATATACCATTGTTGTATTTTCAAATTATCTTCCAATTTCCAGGTTGACATAATACATTTTTTTGCTACGGCTAGAGCTATCTTAACAAATCTTTTTTGTGCATCCTCCAAATCAATTCCAAATTCTTTGTTTTTTATGTTACTTAGGAGGAAGATCTCTGGATTCTTTGGTATATTGTTTTCTGTTATTTTATTTAATATCTGATTTAGATCTTCCCAAAATTTTTCTACTTTCTCACATGTCCAGATTGCATGAATTGTTGTTCCCATTTCTTTTTTACATCGAAAACATCTATCAGATACTGTTGGGTCCCATTTATTTAACTTTTGAGGTGTAATGTATAGCCTGTGTATCCAGTTATATTGTATCATACGTAACCTCGTATTTATTGTATTTCTCATCGTTCCAGAGCATAACTTCTCCCATGTTTCCTTTTTTATCTTTATATTTAAATCTTGTTCCCATTTTTGTTTAGTTTTACCATTTGTTTCCTCATTCTCCTTTTCTTGCAGTTTAATATACATATTTGTTATAAATCTTTTGATTATCATTGTATCTGTAATCACATATTCAAAGTTACTTCCCTCTGGCAAACTCAAACTGCTTCCTAATTTATCCTTCAAGTAGGATCTCAATTGGTAATATGCCAGCGCTGTATCTTCAGTTATATTGTATTTATCTTTCATTTGTTCAAAGGATAATAATCTATTTCTTGAAAAACAATTTTCTATTCTTTTAATCCCTTTTTTCTCCCATTCTCTAAAGGAAAGGTTATCTATTGTAAAAGGGAGTAACTTGTTTTGCGTCAATATTAGTTTTGGTAATTGATAATTTGTTTTATTTCTTTCTACATGAATCTTCTTCCAAATATTGAGTAGATGATGTAATACTGAAGAACTTCTATGTTGTACCAATTTTTCATCCCATTTATTATGTTCAGGTATCTTTTCCCCTATTTTATCTAATTCTAATCTGGTCCAATCTGGCTTTTCCCTTGTTTGATAAAAATCTGATAGGTATCTTAATTGTGCGGCTCTATAATAATTTTTAAAGTTTGGCAGTTGTAAGCCTCCTTGTTTTTACCATTCTGTTAATTTATCTAGTGCTATCCTCGGTTTCCCCCCTTTCCATAAAAATTTTCTTATTATTTTCTTTAACTCCTTGAAGAATTTCTCTGTCAGTTGTATTGGCAATGCCTGATATAGGTATAATATCCTTGGAAAAATGTTCATTTTAATACAGTTTATCCTTCCTATTAGTGTTAGTGGTAAATCTTTCCAATGCTCTAAATCGTCCTGTAATTTTTTCATTAGTGGATAATAATTGAGTTTATATAGTTGGCCGAGATTTTTATTTATTTGTACACCTAGGTATCTTATTGCTTGCATTTGCCATCTAAATGGTGATTCCTTCTTAAATTTTGAGAAATCCGCATTATTCATAGGCATTGCTTCACTTTTATTTACGTTGATCTTGTAACCCGACACTTCTCCATATTCCTTCAATTTCTTATATAATTCTTTTATTGATAGTTCTGGTTCTGTTAAGTATACTATAACATCATCCGCAAATAAACTGATTTTATATTCCTTGTCTTTTATTTTTATCCCTTTTATATTATTTTCTGTTCTTATCAATTCTGCTAGTGGTTCTATAGCTAACGCAAACAATAAAGGTGATAGTGGGCATCCCTGTCGTGTTGACCTGCTTAAGTTAAATTGCTTTGATACATGTCCATTTACTGTCACTTTCGCTAATGGTCCCTTACATAATGCTTTAATCCAATTAATATACTTCTCTGGTAAACTGAATTTTTGCAATACTTTGAACAAATAATTCCATTCTACTCTGTCAAAGGCCTTCTCTGCATCTAAAGCAACTGCTACTGTTGGCGCTTTATTCCCTTCTACTGCATGAATTAAGTTAATAAATTTACAAATATTGTCTGTTGTGCGTCTTTTTTTGATAAATCCAGTTTGGTCTAGATTTACCATTTTCGGTACATACTCTGCTAATCTGTTTGCTAATAGTTTAGCTATTATCTTATAATCTGTGTTAAGTAAAGATATTGGTCTATATGACGCTGGTGTGAGTGGATCTTTCCCTTGCTTTAGTATTACTGTAATTATTGCTGTTTTACATGAATCTGGTAAGCTTTGTGTTTTATCAATCTGGTTGATTACTTCCAGGAGGGGCGGAATTAATAAGTCTTTAAATGTTTTATAGAATTCTATTGGGAATCCATCCTCTCCTGGTGTCTTATTATTTGGTAATTTTTTTATTATCTCTTGTATTTCTACTATTCCAAATGGCTCTGTTAATTTATTTTGTTCCTCTATTTGTAGTTTTGGTAGTTCAATTTTAGTTCGAAATTCATCTATTTTCCCTTCTTTCCCTTCATTTTCAGTTCGGTATAATTGTTCATAGAATTCTCTAAAGTTTTCCTTAATTTCTTTTGGATTATATGTAATTTGTTTGTCTTTTTTCCTTGATGCCAATACCATTTTCTTAGCTTGTTCTGTCTTAAGCTGCCATGCTAGGATTTTGTGCGTTTTTTCACCTAGTTCATAATATTTCTGTTTTGTCTTCATTATATTCTTCTCCATCTTGTATGTTTGTAGTGTTTCATATTTTATTTTTTTATCCGCCAATTCTCTTCTTTTAGTTGTATCTTCCTTCATTGCTAATTCTTTTTCTATATTTACTATTTCCCTTTCCAACTGCTCTGTTTCCTGATTATAGTCCTTTTTCATCTTGGTTACATAACTTATTATTTGCCCTCTAATGAATGCTTTCATTGCATCGCATAGTATAAACTTATCTTTCACTGATTTTGTATTTATTTCAAAATACATTTTAATTTGTCTTTCAATAAATTCTCTAAAATCCTGCCTTTTAAGTAACATGGGGTTTAATCTCCATCTATATATTCTTGGAGGGATGTCCTCTAACTTTACTGTCAATATTAAGGGTGAATGGTCCGATAGTATTCTAGCTTTATATTCTGTTTTTCTTACCCTATCTTGCATACGAGCTGATAACAAAAATACGTCTATTCTTGAGTATGTTTTATGTCTAGCCGAGTAATATGAATATTCCTTTTCCTTTGGGTGTTGTTTCCTCCATATATCCAAAAGTTGCATTTCTTCCATCGATTTAATTATAAATTTGGTTACTTTGTTCTTTCTGTTAATTTTTTTCCCAGTTTTTGTCCATATTTGAATCCAAATTCAGGTTGAAATCCCCTCCTATTAATATGTTCCCTTGCGTATCTGCTATCTTCAAAAAGATATCTTGCATAAACTTTTGATCTTCTTCGTTAGGTGAATATACATTGAGTAGATTCCAAAACTCCGAATATATCTGACATTTTATCATTACATATCTCCCTGCTGGATGTATTATTTCCTCTTCTATTTTAAATGGCACATTTTTACTAATTAATATAGCTACTCCTCTTGCTTTTGAATTATACGATGCTGCTGTTACGTGTCCTACCCAATCTCTCTTTAATTTCTTGTGCTCCAATTCAGTTAAATGTGTTTCTTGCACAAATGCTATATCAATTTTTTCTTTTTTCAGTAAATTTAGCAGTTTCTTCCTTTTAATTTGGTTATGTATTCCATTAATATTTAAAGTCATATAGTTCAACGTAGCCATTTTATACTTTGTTTATCTTCCCTTTCCGTTTCTCCATCATTACCTTTCCTTCTTATCCATTTCTGTTTTCTTGTTTTGAACCCTTTATAAGACAACATTCCTAAAACATCAAACATTTTCCTTATTCTCCTATTTAAAACTTCTTTAGCCCCAATCTCCCCTTCCCCTCCTGAGTTGTCCTTTATCCCTTGTCGGACAACCACATCTCCCCTCTCCATTTGGATTTTCGAATTCACTCGCAAGTGTCAGCTGATTTTGCAGTGACCGTAACTCCTCCCCACCCAGCCCCCCCCCGAAAAGATTTCACTTTTCATATGTAACAAAGGTCACTCTTTTAATTCCCTCCTTATTCCCTCTATTCCATTTCCTTCCCTTATTAATTCTTGTCTATACTCTCTATATTTTCCTCTAAATACGGATACATTCATGTATGCACACTATACATATACACACACATATACCTCTTTACCCACATACATATAAATCGTGGTCATTTTTACTCTTATTACATGTCTTCATCTCTCTGCTTGTTTTGTAGTTGTTCTGCAAATTTCCTTGCCTCCTCTGGATCCGAGAATAGTTTTTTTCCATAAGATAGTTTTCGCTGTATTGAACTCCTTCCTCTTCTTCAGGAGTTCAAAACTTGTGTCTTTTTAGTTTGCAGTCTTTTGTACTCTCGTTACACATCTTCATCTCTCAGTCTATTTTGTAATTGTTCTGCAAATTTTCGTGCTTCCTCTGGATCTGAGAATAGTCTGTTTTGCTGTCCTGGAATAAATATTTTCAATACCGCTGGATGCTTTAGTATAAATTTATACCCTTTCTTCCATAAAATCGCCTTTGCTGTATTGAACTCCTTTCTCTTCTTCAGGAGTTCAAAACTTATATCTGGATAAATGAAGATTTTTCGCCCTTTGTACTCCAGTGGCTTGTTGTCCTCTCTTACTTTTTCCATTGTTTTCTCCAGTACCTTTTCTCTTGTAGTATATCTTAGGAATTTTACTAAAATAGATCTTGGCTTTTGTTGTGGTTGTGGTTTAAAGGCCAATGCTCTATGTGCCCTTTCTATTTTCATTTCTTGCTGTAGTTCTGGACATCCTAGGATCCTGGGGATCCAATCTTATATAAACTCTCTCATATTCTTGCCTTCTTCATCTTCCTTAAGGCCCACTATCTTTGTTATTTCTTCTGTTATAATTTTCCATTATATGTATTTTCTGAGCTAACAGCTCTTGTGTCTCTTTAACTTTTTTTATTAGATTCCTCTAATTTCTTTTTTAAGTCCTCTACCTCCATTTCTACTGCTGCTTCTTGTTCTTCCACCTTGTCCATTCTTTTCCCCATTTCTGATAAGGTCATATCTATTTTATTCATTTTCTCTTCTGTATTGTTTATTCTTCTTCTTAAATCATTAAATTCTTACGCTTGCCATTCTTTAAATGACTCCATGTATTCTTTAATAAGAGAAAGTATATCCTTTGTCTTGCCTTTCCCTTCTTCTTCTATTTCACTGTACTCTTCCTCTTCTTCTTCCTCTGGGTTGGCCATCTGTTGTTTCTTTGTTGTCCTTTTCTTCTCTTCTTTCTTGTTTTCGTTGTCTTCTATGTTCTCCTCTTGCTGCTGCTGTTCTGCAACTGTCATTGCCGGCTGTGGAGATCGACTCCCCAGCTGGTCGCCCCTCCCGTTGGTGTGTTTTTTTGCATGCGCGATTGCGCACTTTTACTTGGCTCAGCGAGCCATTTTTGTAGTCCACTTTCTACCGACCTGAGGGAACGGGTTTCTCTCTCCACCGCGGGCCTCTTCGAACAGGTAAGGCCTTCTCCTTCTTCTTCCGTTGTCTTCTCTTCCTCTCTTCTTACCGTTGGTTTCGATTTTTCTTTTTTCGTCGCCATCTTCTTTCCACCTTTATACTAACTTTACTTTAATTTTTATTTTTGTGCCTTTGTGTTTTCCTTTATTTTTTCCGACTTTTCTGGAGAGGGCTGGAGTTCACCGTCCGGCCACTACTCCATCACGTGACTCCCCCCGGACAATACCATCTTCATGTCTGACATGATATCCAAAGGTTATACAGAAAAATTACCAGATGGTTCCTTGGAATATAGTGATGGGAAAAAAAATGGTATCTACCACACCATGGGGTTTTGCATCCAGAAAAGAAAGAGTGGTGTTTGACTGTGGAGCGACATTTTATGGAGTTTCACAAGGCCATTCTGTAAAGAACCTGTTGATACCACAGCAGACATTGAAGCAATGTTCCACCAGGTAAAAGTACCAAAAGAAGTCTGTGACTTGTAACAGTTCCTCTGGTGGCCTGATGGAGTCTACAGTCAGAACATTATGGAATACAGAATTTCAATCTATCTATTTGTAGCAACTTCATCTCCAAGTTGTACGAACTTTGCCCTTAGCAAGTGCACTGAGGACAATGTGAAACAGTTTAGCCCTCAAGCTATAAGCACCATCATGAACAACTTCTATGTGAAGAACTGTCTCACTTCAGCAGTTTCAGAAGAAGATCCAATAGCTCTTTATTATGAGCTACAAGCAATTTGTTTCAAGGGAAGCTTTCTTCTTACCAAATGGATAAGTCATCATGGGTTAACTGCTGTACCTGAAACAGAGAGAGCAATAGAAAAGAAGAATCTGGACTTGGACCATTACAACCTTCCTTTGGAGAGGGTGTTAGGTGTACAATGGTGTTTTCAGTCTGACATTTTTAAGTTCAAAATCAGCTTGGAAGACTGACCCCTCACAAGAAGGGGATTCTTTCAACCATCAGTTTGATAAATGATCCCTGAGGAATATTCCAGACTCCATTGTACAGGAATGGATGTGTTGGATTCAGGATCTTCATAAGCTGGAAGAATTCATGGTTGACAGATGCTTCAAACCCACAAACTTTGGAATGGTGACATCTGCTCTACTGCATCATTTTGCTGATATGTGCGAGATGATTACGGAACTGTTAGACACCCCGTTATTGCATAATAACCATGGTCTTTGTGTTTAATGATGGGAAAAGTAAGAGTAGTTCCATTAAACCAGCCACTCTCCCTCAAATGGGGTTGACTGCTGCCACCATGGTAAGCAGAATGGACACAGTGTAGAGAAAAGTGGTGCAAATGGAACTAGCAGACTCCTTATTTTGGATCGATAGCATCTCTGTACGCAAATACATCAAGGTTCCAAACTTTCATTGCTGAAATTGACAAAGTCTCACATGCCCTACAGTAGAGATTTAATAACACAGTTAACAATTCAGCAGACATGGCTTCCCGAGCCGTGAAAGTCAAATGTTTTCTGAAGAAAGAAATATGGGTGTTCAGGCCTCAGTTTCTTCTTCAGCCTCAAAATCCTGATGGATTGGAAGAAATCTCAAAGGACTCTGTAATCGACAGCATAACTGTAAATGCTGCTCAGATAGCATCTGAAGAAGTGGATCCAGTCACCCACTTAATCCATTACTTCTCATCCTGGAACTTGTTTGAAAAGGGCAGTAGCAGGGATGCTCAGACTTAAAAGACAGCTCCTGTATCAAAGCAGGAAGAGGAAATGAACAAGCGGTGTTCTTCTTCAGCTTCATCCAGATAACATCCATCAGAAAGATCTGCCACAAAATGAGACAGGAAATCTTGAGACTCAGGAAAACAGTGGTTTCACAGTTGAAGAACTGGCTAATGCTGAGATGAAGATAATCTGCTTTTGCCAGAAGAAGATTTGCAGATGAAATCTCAAGTCTGAGAAAAGGAATGAATGTTAAGAGGATGCGCCTCATTTGTAAACTCAACCCCATTCTGGAAAATGAGGTGTTAAGAGTTGGTGGGCGACTTAGCAGAGCAGCAATGCCAGAAGAGAAGAAACATCCTGTCATACTGGCCAAAGATTTTCACATTTCTGATCTAATTCGACATGTTCATGAAGAGGTGGGTCATTGTGGTCACAACCATATGTTATCCAGACTATGCCTAAAATATTGGTACCACTGTGTCAATCAGAAAAATTGTGTTGAAAGTGTTGCTTGATTGTTGACGTATAAATATTACTCCTGGGCAACAGCAGATGGCAGATTTGCCCCCAAACAGAGCGCCTCCTGATGAACCTTCTTTAACATATGATAGAGTAGATTATTTTGGACCCTTTGGAGTGAAGCGTGGAGGGAGTGTTATGGTGTTATATTCATATGTTAGCTGTAAGAGCAATTCACATCAAAGTGGCATCATCACTTGACAGAGATTCTTTCATCAGTGTCCTTCAGTGTTTTGCAACCAGATGTGGTCAAGTGAAAGAACTACAATCTGACAATGGCACTAATTTTGCGTGAATAGAGGGAGATAATTGAAAACTGGAATCAGGGTCAAATCCATAGTAAACTGCTCCAGAAAGGAATCAATTGGATCTTCCATCCCGCTGCTGGCTCACACCATAGAGATGTATGGAATAGATTAATTAAAAATGCAAAGTCTTGACAAGGAGGGTCACCGCACAGTTTTATGTGAAGCTGAGGCTATCCTCAACAATCGCCTAATCACCAAGGCTTCTACAGATGCATATGACTTTGAAGCATTTACCCCAAACCACCTTCTGCTCCTTGAGACTATGCCATCGAGGCCACCAGGGAAGTTTCAGAAGGAAGACATATATGCTCGTCACAGCTGGAGGCAAGTTCAGTATATGTTGAACTTGTTCTGGAACAGATGGATTAAAGAATTTCTTCCCCAACTGCAGATGGTCTAACGCCAGATGCAACTTCACACAAGGAGACATCGTGAATGGTTCAGCACCTCAAAACTTCTAGTTAACTGGAAAAATTGTTGAGAACGTTCTGGATGAAAAAGGAGTTGTACATTAGGTTCTGATGAAGACCAAAACCAGCTTTCTGAACAGACCCATCAACAAAGTTTGCCTTCTGCAGGAGATGGAGGAACATTGACAAGCCAAAAATCGATTTTATTTTGTTCTTTTTTATGGACTTTGCCCACAACACAGATGACACTTTACTGGTCCAAAGTGGTAGTTAAATTTTTTTTTTTTTTTTTTTTTTTTTTTTAAATCACTTTTTCAAGGCTATCTGCCAGCAACCTCTGGCCCTATGAATAAAGAAAGATCTACAAAATATTGGAAAATACTGTGTTTGATTGTTATTTATAATTGTAATTATTTGAAATATAATATTTGAAATATAATAATTAGAGGCTGGTATTGTAGGAGCCAAATGTGCATTGTTTGTGGTTGATAGTTCGACTGTGGCTCTTGGCAGCGTTCCAAGGTCCAGAGGCTGTACACATTTACAGCGGATGGTTGGCGCATGCGCACTGGTTTCACAGGGTTTGGATTTTAGCTCGCCTGCATTGACTTGGATGGCAGGATAGACAGTGGGTGAATAGGGCTCCGATATTTTCTGTTGACCAAGTTCATGGGTGTTACCACACTACAATGATCATTTCCATGTTATGAATCCCTTTATGTTCACTAATAAAGTTTAAAATCCATGTGGACTTTGTTATAAATTTATTCGAATGTGTCACAGTAAAGAGCCCACTTCGCCTCTGAGGGATTTTTGTATGGATTACAGCCACTACAGTAACAATTGATTTTATTAAACAAGCATGGACTAACCTTTGAAATACTGCCAAAAGGGAATCAGTTTTAAAATTAAGGTCAGCTGCATTAACATGAAGGAAGCAGGCTACGAGCTCATAGCAGGAAACTAATTCAGAGATCTACTTTGAAATCTGACAAGAAAATACTTGAAAACTTATAAGATACCCATTTAAAATTACCTGTTTAATGTTGGGCTAAAACAAATTTGCCACAATATATTATCATTTCCATTGGCCAAATGTACAAACTATAGGGCCATGTTAATTGGGATATGTTTAAACCGCAGCCACAGCGAGGAAAATATGATATCAGTCAATACAAAAAAATGATAACTGAAGATCCAAAAATTTAAATGAGGCATAAAACATCTTGACCAAAGATATTCTGCCCTTTTAAGGCATCGATAAAATGTCTGCAACTCCAGAGCGTGATTAAGGGAAATTCCAGACCAGCTATTTTGCCACCATATATTTAAATATTTTTTTTGTGTGCCCGATGGAGATGTGGGGGGGCTGGTTAGTCATGGTGGGGAGCTGGCTGATGGAGGACCTCAGTTTTCTTCAGGTTGACTTCCAGGCCAAACATTTTGGCAGTTTCCGCAAAACAGCTCCCCACCATGACTACCAGCACCCCCACATCTCCATCGGGCACACAAAACTCAAAACAGTCAACCAGTTTACCTATCTCGGCTGCACCATTTCATCAGGATCGACAACGAGATAGACAACAGACTCACCAAGGCAAATAACGCCTTTGGAAGACGACACAAAAGAGTCTGGAAAAACAACCAACTGAAAAACCTCACAAAGATAAGCGTATACAGAGCCGTTGTCATACCCACACTCCTGTTCGGCTCCGAATCATGGGTCCTCTACCGGCATCACCTACGGCTCCTAGAACGCTTCCACCAGCGTTGTCTCCGCTCCCACCAGCGTTGTCTCCGCTCCATCCTCAACAT
Organism: Narcine bancroftii; assembly: GCF_036971445.1. Taxonomy (NCBI): domain Eukaryota; kingdom Metazoa; phylum Chordata; class Chondrichthyes; order Torpediniformes; family Narcinidae; genus Narcine; species Narcine bancroftii. Next base: position 246,673,253 of record NC_091470.1, on the reverse strand, counting down.
TCATTGGAGCGCTTTCATCCCTAACGTCGAAATACTCGAGATGGCAGAGGTCAACAGCATCGAGTCCACGCTGCTGAAGATCCAGCTGCGCTGGGTGGGTCACGTCTCCAGAATGGAGGACCATCGCCTTCCCAAGATCGTGTTATATGGCGAGCTCTCCACTGGCCACCGTGACAGAGGTGCACCAAAGAAAAGGTACAAGGACTGCCTAAAGAAATCTCTTGGTGCCTGCCACATTGACCACCGCCAGTGGGCTGATATCGCCTCAAACCGAGCATCTTGGCGTCTCACAGTTTGGCGGGCAGCAACCTCCTTTGAAGAAGACCGCAGAGCCCACCTCACTGACAAAAGGCAAAGGAGGAAAAACCCAACACCCAACCCCAACCAACCAATTTTCCCCTGCAACCGCTGCAACCGTGTCTGCCTGTCCCGCATCAGACTTGTCAGCCACAAACGAGCCTGCAGCTGACGTGGACATTTACCCCCTCCATAAATCTTCGTCCGCAAAGCCAAGCCAAAGAAAGAAGAAGAAGATTTAAATATAATGAGTCATATTTATTCAGTCAAGCAATACTTGAGCTAAGTGTCTATATGCAAAGATCCATCTCTCACAACACTATAGTTGAAAGAAGGATGTTTTGAGGTCTTTGTTTTGTCTTCAGAATTTTTTAGAATATTGATGTGAACTACCTTGTCAAAATATAGATAGTGTATTTGTTCATCCTGTCACTTAAGATTTGCTCCCACAATACATGCACTAGAGAAACACATGATCAGACCCAAATAGAGTTGAGTTTATCTTGCATTTTGTGTTTTTAGAGTTAAATTGATTATAGTGACTGAAAATGTAACTAACCATCTGTTGTCTTTAAACCTAGAGAGTAGAAAAATTCAATGTGTTGCAGATTTCAAGAGATACTTCCAACATGCCGCCTCGGAACGTTTGCTTGTGCCTGTTGCATCTCCACCTCTGACTCTGAGCAGTTCTTTCAAACACAGCAATTAGCTGCAGACAATATTAAATTACAGAATCTTAAAATATCTATCAAATGAAAATGACTACAATGCTGTACTGTTAAATGAAGGCAGAAACTTTTTTAATTAAAATCATGTTTCAGTTGAATGCAAGTGGGTGACTGATGATTGGCACAGATTTGTTGGGCTGAGGGGCACTTTTCCATGATGTCGCTCTCCACGATGAGAGTTTCTCAAGCCACAGAAAACCTGTCTTTACATGGGATAAAATGAAATTGGTCATTTGTCCCAAAGATTTAGAGCAGCACCACCACGTGAATCAGTCTTCATTCAAATTAGAAGGCAATCAGTATGCTGTTGAAGTGACTAAACCAGAATATAATTAACTTTACCAGTGTATTTCCTATAAAAGGTTAAAACCTTGTGTTTTTAATTCTTAGTTCATTTTGTGCCCATCTCTTTAAGAGATAGAACTATTGTTTGCAGTGTTACCATATAGACTGTGATGTAATATGTCATAATATCCACCCAGACTAACGGCTTGCTCATTATTCTATAAGATATGAAGGAAGTGCAAGCACAAGAAATTTTTCTTTGAAATATGTATCTCTGTAAAGTTTGTGCATCTCTTTAAAAGCTTTTTATATCATTTGTATCTTCATATACTTTTTATATCTCTATTATTCATCAGTATGAAAGTCTTAATGTGAAGCTATGCAAAATGTTTATTTGTTCTATCAATGAATTGAAACTACATCAAGTAACAGCCATAGAGTTTGATTTGTTGGATAAAAGAGATCTAAATTTGGGATATCGTAGCTTATGCTTTGGAAGATGATACTGTGACAGATTATGTTATATTGTATATAGATACCTTACAGGAGACAAAATGTTGCATGTTTTTTTTTTAAAGTGTAGATCACATAAGAACACTTCAAAACAGATCTCATTTAAAATTCCAGAGCTCTCTTCAAGCCAGACAGTCCAGACTCCGGTTGCCTTTGAAAAAACTTTGAAGAATACCTACAAGGACTCCATTTTGAAGACGGGTTGTGAGTTCTTAGTTCAGCCTGTTCAAAGCCCTTGTGGTCCATACAAGAGGAGATGGCTGTCTGTATAATGTTTCACTTGAAATAAGGGAAACAAAAAGGAACTCTGTGGTGACCAGAAAGAAAGGGGCCATCATCTGTTGAACTCGGATGGGTCAATTTTCTTCAACAAGACACTGATGTGGCTGATCAGAAGGAATCAGTTTGTGTCCAACAAGCAACAAATCTATTTCTGAAAACCAACAAGAACCTTCCTGAGTGGTAAATATTTACATTTCAAGCACCAAAGCCTGGTGAACTTCATAAATGTTAAATTCTGTGCGCAGTATAAGAATTGCCTGATACCGGTGAACTCAGAGGACTGTGAATCAAAGAAATTTTATGAATTTACACATACATTACATACATCTGTGCTTAGAATTAGAAGGGGGTTAAGTTAGGTTAAGTTAATAATAGTCAAGTTAAAGTTTGATCCCATTTTCATGTTTAAAGAAAATTAAAAGCAACTTTTGTTTTAAGTTACCATTTATCTTGGTGAATTTCTATTGCTGCTGGGTTTTGGGGTCCTCTGGGCTCATAACAATACTTTGAAATTAGGATATATTAGAATAAGGAAGATGTCATTGATATTTTTATTCAAATAAAATTTAATTGTGAACTTTGTTTGGAAGAAAAGCTCGTAAAATCTATCTTAGATAATTAACAACTTGATTTAAAGTCAAGGGACATCCACACTAATAATAGAAAATTCTAGAAGTCTATGAGAACCTGACTGTGAATTGTGCAGTTTGAAATGGAGCCAAGGTCTAGCCAGACACCTGCAATCTTGAAAAGATAAGCCACAGTCCATAGCAGAATTGGCAGGAAGCCCAGATGTTATTGTAAACATCCAGATAAGAAAGCTTGTGTGCAGAACCTCGAAGACAATTCAGCCAGCAGCAACTCCTTAAAAGGATCAAGTAAGATAGAAAATTAATTTTCTGTTCCCAGGAACCAAGGGAAGCGAGGTTGCAGTGTGAAGAACCCAAGATAGATAAGAAGTCTCATCGGGCTAAAGACCTCAAGCAAACAGCTCCTTTGAAAGAACTGTTTGATCGTGAGTTGAGCCAGCAAGGTAGACCGACATGCTTAACAGGACGTTGGAGCCAGTAGCCAAAGAAGAAGCAGCTTCAACTAGCAAGCAGAGAGAAGACTGTCAAGGCACTGCAAGCCTCATTCACTGGCTTAAAGGTTAGTGGAACCGGAAAAGATGAATGTATGTTGCAAAGTCCCATTGGTGCTGTACCAAGCAAGATGCAGAAGTTTGAGACTCAATCAGCAGTATCCGAAAGTTCAAATGTGAATCCTAATGATAGTATTTCCAAGGTTATGAGCACAGAAAGATCTTCAAAGGCATCTAGAGCAAGTACTACTTGGCGCGCTTCAAGCATATCAGCCATTCATGCTAAGGCGCAAGCAGGTTTGGCTACTGTCTGTGCACAACAACAGTGGTTGGAGAAAAGATATGCTTTAGAGGATAGGGAAGTTCAAATCAGGAATCAACAACTGAACAAATGAAGAATTAGCAACTGAAGTTACAAATGGCTAGTGAAAAACAAAATAGATTCTTGAATAGAGAAAAGACTAGAGCTTGAGGAACAACGTGCTATGAATATGGCAAAAGTGAAAGCATTAGCTCAGGTTTCTGCGAGATTTGTCAAAGTGATATACCCAAGGGGCTAGCACCTAGCATTCCCACAGAGCCACAAGAAAATAAATATACTTGAGCAAGGAGACAAGGGTGTCACTACTAGTGCTCAAATAACAATGACCAATCCAATGAAAAGAGCTAGTGACATTCAATCTCTTCAAAGCACATAATATAAGGATCTTCCCAAAAGGAGGGCATTTCAAAAAAAATTCAGCCATGAGAGTTGATCAGACTCAACCATTGATGTCTCTTCATGTTGCTGCAGAACCAGCTACAAGTCAAGGGTTTCCACCAATGCCACCACTTACAACCAAAGGTCCAACACCTTTGGCACCAGTTAAAGATCCATTTTCTCCATTAACCTCAAGAAAACCAGTCGCAAGCCATGGTGGACAAGACAATAGACTATCACTTATGGCAAAACAAAATGAAATCTCTGCTATGTTAGCGCAACAACAAGGTTCATATGGTTTACCAAAGAAGGAAATTCTAGTTTTTAAATGGCGATCCATTGCAATATCTAACATTCATGAACTCCTTTGAACATCACATTGAAAGTAATATGAAAAATGCTAAAGATAGTCTTTATTACTTTGAACAGTATACTGGATGACAGCCAAAGGAGTTAGTCTAAAGTTGCCAATATATGAATCCAGAATAAGGTTTTAAAAGGGCAAAAGAATTATTGCATCATTATGGCGATGAACATAAAATCGCAAGGGCTCACAGACAAGATTCTTTCTTCTTCAGCAATAAAGTCAGAGAACACAAAGACTTTAAAAGCATATTCACTCTTTTGGAGAGGATGTTGCAACTCATTTGGAAATAGTGTGTATTTGCAAGAACTGAATTTGCTTGCTAATTTGTCGATTATTATAGACAAATTGCCTTATAAGCTGAGGATTTATGGAGAACCAAAGCCACAGAGCTTAAGATTCTTCCCGGAAGGGACGCCACTTTTGAGGATGTTGTACAATTTTTGGAATGACATGTGTATGTTAACACTGTACCAGTATTTGGAAATATTAAGGATACTTCAATAGTTCTTAAAGATGTAAAGAAGTCCAAGTCACTGTCTCAACAGAAACCAAATGGAAGTACCTTTGTTACTGCTGTGTCAGATTCAAGCGCAGGAAAGAACAGGAAACAAAGGAAAAGGAAGATCAGACTGTTCAGGAAAGGTGTTTGTATTGCAAAGATAAGCATGCTTTCGAAAGATGTTCACGGTTGGAGAAAAAGTCACATGATGAGAAATAAACCTTTTTAAAAGAAAAACTTGTAATAAATGACTCATTTGTGATATATGCAGTTTAAAGCATCCCAAGTTACTGCATACTCAACGAAGTAAAGTTGAGAAGGAAGTCAAACAATCTGAATCCAAGACTAAAGACAGTCAAAAAGTATGTTTCAGCTTCAGTTCAGACTAACAGTCTTACTGGGGCTGGTAACAAAGCCCTCTTGATAATTCCTGTACAGGTTAAGGCTAAAAAGGGGAGCTTCAGTCTGAAGACCTACGCATTTCTTGATCCAGGAAGTACCTCGTCATTTTGTACTGTTGAATTAATGAATAAACTCAATTGTTATGAAAGTCTTAATGCAAAGCTATGCAAAATGTTTATCCATTCCATCAACTAATTAAAATTACATAAAGTAACAGCCACAGAGATTAAAGAGATCTAAATTTGGGATATCATAGTTCATGCTTTGGAAAATGATACTTTGAAATTAGGATATATTAGAATAAAGAAAGTGTCATCTATATTTCCTACAAAATATTCATTTCTTCTTTTTAAACCATAGCAGAATATTTTTTTGTCATTCACTGCTCCCCATGACATTTTCTGCAAGACAAGCTTTTATCTACAAGAAAAGTAATAATTCTTCCATCACACATTTATTAAATACACTTTGGTCAAATCCATTATTAAAGTAGCTACTTTTAAAAACATTTGAGTGAAGAAAAGGCAAAATATTTAGAAATAAAATGATACTATTTTTGAACTGCACAAGAATATAATCACAATGCTTGCCTTATCTTTATAAAGTGTGAAATAAAGATGAATTCAGAATTTTGAATAACTGGATAACAATAACACAAAGAAAATCAAAAACTGGTGTTGCTGAAAATCTGCAATAAAAGCAGAAAAGTTTTAAAGTCCTCAGTAGGTCAGGCAGCACCTGAAAGAAAATAATAACATAATACTCTAAAACTCCTAGTATCTGGAATTCAAGCAACCAGTAGCCTCAAACAACCAGCAAAAAAGAGGAAAATAAATTTATAAAAATTAAAATAAATAAGAAAAAAATAATAAGTTAAAAAATGCAAAATTAAAATTGCAAAGGTGAATGTTCTCTGAAGTTATACAAACATTTGGTGAAGATGGTACCCTGTAGCAAATATTCAGCCGGCAGAGTGCCTTGGTCATTCTTTGCTTGTAACAGCTAGTTGTGTATGATTAAAATGTCATCATACAGAATGCCACCTTTGGGTGACTCTCTTAAAGTGCCTCCTTATCCCCGTTTAGTAGATTGCCCCGGACAGAGGCTTTATCTGTAAACTTGGGGAAGGAGGTGGGTTAATTGTCTATCATCTTATTGTTCATCTTACAGGCGGCTCCATCAGAGGGAGCAACCTGCAGGTCCAGCGACTGTGATATGTTTTCAAAGAATGCAACTGAAAATAAAGTAAAATGCTTTAAGGTTTTAGATATATTTATACAAGTGAAGTTTTTTCAGTGCAAGTACAGTTTTGTCTTTTGAACTATTGATTCTTAAAGCAGGTACATTAGTCAGGTATTGTAAGAGTAAGTTTCAGGGAACCGGAAAATACACTTATCTAGCATCTACAAATCCCCATAGATGCCGGATACCAGGAGTTGGACTGTATACAAAAGTTCAGGGGTTGATGTGGCAGAAAGGCTGCACAATGGTGCAGTTTTTCATGCTGTTGCCACTTGGCTTCAGTAACCTTTGTTCAAGCAGGACACGTGGATAGGGAGTTGAAGACAAATTTCAGCATATTTTCCTTCATTGGTCTGGACATTGTCGCATGATGTCCCAAGCCCTGGACTCAATGCTGCAAGACATTGGTTAGATAGCATTTGGAGTATTGTGTGCAGTTACTGTTGCCATGGTGTAGGAAAGAGGTCACGAAATTAAATATTGTGTATGAAAGATTTTCAAAGATGTTACTGGGACTGAAGGGCTTGAGTTATAAAGAGAGCCTGGATATGCAAGACCTTTTTTTCACCCCAGAGCATAAAAGGCTGCAGGGTGATATTATAGAGATGCACAAAATCCATACAAAAAGTGAACAGTCAGTCTTAACCCCAAGTTAAGAAAGTCTAAAACCAGAGGGCATTAGTTTAAAGTGGGGGGGTGGGCAGGATTAACAAGGGACCTGAGCAGTATGATTTCTTCACACAGTGGGTGGTAGGCTATTTAGATGTTGCTAGAAAAAGTAACATTTAAAAGGCATTCAGGCTGGTGCATGGAGAGGAAAGAGTTAGAGGGGTATGGGGCAAATAGGACTAGTTCTGATGGACAACATGGGCTAAGCTGCCAATTTCCATGATGCACAAATCTATGGTTCTAATCCTCATATCAATGCACTGTTTGCAGTTTCTCCCTTTTGCCCTAGGGCCTCAAGCATCCATCAACAATCCCCAAGAATTGTCAGTTGGCAAATTAATTAGCTGCTGATATTACCTAGTGCAGTGTAGCTGAGTGGTGGGAAAACTATGGGAATCGGTCTTCTCCGGTATTACTGTTTTCTTCATACTGAGAAACTCTCCAAGTTAAGAACTGGGAATGCTCTGAGAGCCAACACAAACTCCTGAGTTATGGCAGTTATGTTAGTGAATTAGTCATCCAGATAATGATCCAATGACACATCTGAACCCAGTTAATTAAGTAAGTGTAGACTAATAATTTGGAAACACAAAAATGTGGAACTTTTGTGAAAAACTATCCAATTAATTTATTTTCATCAGTGATCGGCCTTTGAAATGTGGTTTACCCCTTTACTCTGAAAAGGCCAAACATCATTTAGATCTGCTTCCTACAAATATTTGCAAATTGATAGTTTTAATTTCCAAATTTAAACTATGGTTGTTATTAAGAATACAATAAACTACAGTGCTTGAAATAACAAATTGAATGCAGAATCCAAATTAAGAGAGATCAAGAGAAGGGTTGAAATATCAAGAAAGCCAAATTACCGAAGCAGAACATGAATAACTCATTCTGCAAAAGAAAAAAAGAAATAAGCTTATAATGAATATTTTTTTTTACAAAATGACAAGGAGAGAAAGATAAAAGATAATAACAATCTGAGTAAGGGAAGCTGAAGTCCATGGTGTGCAGCAAATGAAAAAGAGACTGAGCCACCGTCAGAGTGAGTCACTTGGCTAAGCACAGACTGACTATTTTCTAAGTATTGCCTCTTTGTCCTGGATGCAACTCCCTTAATAAATCCATTGTGCTTTCCCTCGCTGCTTGATCATGGGTCCACCATAGGCCGTTAATGTGACATTTGCTGTTTCCAATGCACCGTCTTTTAGATACCCTTTTATTATTTTCTCTGAGTGGAAGGATGTTGTTTTGTGATCTGGTATCCAGCTTCACCTTTCGGTTAAATATCATAGGTTTGATCTGGATTGTCCTCTGTATTTGGATCCTTGTGTGCAACTCGCTCCCTTCTATCATCTCACCCGTCATCTCATGAAGGTATATGGATTCTATGTCCAGTATATGGGTGTCAGAGTCCTCATCGTTGTTTCTTTTTATGTGGTGGATCTTCTCCGGTATTACTGTTTTCTTCATACCAGACTTGCACATCTTCACCCAGAGGTTTGCTTCACCACAGGCTCTACATTCAGAACTGTATGCGGGGTGTTTGTTTCAGTCATCAAAAGGCTGTTGTCTGCCGCACTTCCTGCAGGTCTTGGGAGTTTGCACATTTCTGACTGTGTTCTTTATACCATCAACCTTTCCTTCTCTCTGCTATGAGTGGGTCTGCAGAGATAGGGATTTTGTTTGCGTCCTCGTGGCTTCGAGGGCTCTGGCTTCGGCCAGCTTCAAGCTAGATACTTTTGCACTTCAGGATGGGCACTCCCCCATATTAATGGATCAACTAATCTTTCCTCTATATCCTTAAATCTGCATTTTGCAGCAACAATTTTTAGTCTAGTGAGGAAGTTATCAACAGTTTCATCAGTCTATTGCATTAAGTTTTGAAATTCATAGATCTCTCAAAATGACCTGTTTATCCTTTGTTTTCTCCACTACTGCAATGAGGCAAGACACAAATAAGAACAACACCTCATCTTCCTCTTGGTTACTCCACAGTCCAATGCTATGAACACTAAATTTTCCAATTTCAGACAGATGTATGCTTCTTGGCAACTATAATCTTGCCATCCTGTTTCTGTGGCTAACTATTGATTTGCATCATGCAGTGTAGCACCTCTATTTCTGTTCATTAAGTCTTTTGCAGGCAGTAGTCATTGACATATCCACATCTGCCTCCTGTCATGTGTTTCTGATCTGTCGGATGGGTGTTTGGGAATTTTTCTTCATTGTGATGAGAATTCTTCTGTTATCAGCAGTAGAGGTCTTCCTTGGCCTACCAGTCCACTCTTTCTTCTTAATGATGTTCCACACAGTTGATTTTGGTAATTTTAAGGTCTGGCCAATGTCTCTTACTGATTTATTCTTGTTTATCAGGCTCATATTGGCTTGTTTTGACTTTCATTGGCACAACTCTGGTCCTCACGTTGAAAAATGGCAACTGCAGCCTCTCAAAGTGATCAAAAAACTTAGAAGCAAGTCTTGGTCTCTTACACCTACACCAATACCTGAGTAATCACAAACACCTGTGAAGCCAAATGTCCCAAACATTTATGGTGCCCTGAAATGAGGAGACTATGCATAAAAAGTTTTGTTATTTCTACATGGTCAAACCAAAATGTCTAAAAAAAATGTTTGAATAAAATCTGGAACGTGTACCTTAATTACATGTGAATTGTTTGATTACAAATTTTAAAGTGTGGAGCATAGGAGCAAAAAAAAAAGGAAAAAAAAAATCTTTGTCCCAAACATAATCAAGGGCACCATATATCCTGCTGTAGCCTTAGACAATCCCTCCTCAATGTTAACAGCATCACCAACTTTCATGTCATTTCAAAGCCTCCTCATCAAACCTGACGAATAATAATCTAAGTTTGCCAGGAAAGGACAGTGCTTTCAGGGAAAATTATGAGAAGGCAGAGCTGAAAGCTCTTTATTTAAATACTCACAACATTCATAACAAGATGAGTGAATTATTACACAAATAGAAATAAAAGCTAGAATCAGCCAGCCACGACACAGACATGGTTGCAAAGTGACCAAGGGAGAGAATTAAATATTCCAAGGCACTCAATTTTTTGAAACAGGCAATATGTAAAAGTATGGGATCTCAGTTTTAAGGATTGGGATAAAAACAGAATAAAGATTTTAACTCAAGAAAAAAAAATGAAATAGTCATTTTGAGTGTGACCATAAATAGACAGTCACAGAATCCCAGAAAATATTGGTTGGATTGAATGAAAACATCAAACAGTATAGTAATGTTGGGCACAATGTAAATCAGAAAAATAGAGGCACACTGAACAAAAATAATAAAATAATCATATCTACACAGACTGGGAAAACCAAGTGAGCAGAAAAGTATGGAGAAATAATTCACCATGATCAGTAATATTGAGGCACCATTAGAACAGACTGTTTCAGTTCTATTACTGTGTATTAACAAAGGGTTCATTGGAATCTGGTCTTTAAGAGCTCAAAAGGGAACAGTGATCACAACATGACAGTTTTATATGAAAATTAAAAACGATTTTGTTCATTCTAAACCTAGGGTCTAAAATCTGTATTAAAAACTCAAAGGCTTGATGTGCAAGTTAGCTGTGGTAAATTAGGAAATTACATCAAAATAATGATAATTTAAAAAAGCAATGGAAAACATTTAAAACATTTTTACAAGTAATATAATGGAATCACAAAAGCATTGAATGGCTGCATCACAGGAGGCTACTTGATTTGAACATCAAGGCTATTCGCAACCAGAACACATTACTGTATTTTCATCTGTAGCTGTTGCCCTACAAATCAAACTTCATACATGACATCTACTAAAATGTAGTCGATAAAGAGCATCCTGATGAATGCATATCCAGGAATTCCAGGGCTTTATGTGAAGCCAGTGAGACGGCATCTGCCATGGACCTGTTTCAATGGGAAGCAAATTGCAACGGATCCATGTCACCGCTCAGACAGGAGCTGATAAGCTTCAATGCCAGCCTTTTAAAATGCTACATCACTGTTGATGTGAGCATCACTGGGAAATAGTCAATTAGGCAAGTTACCACACTTACCACACTTATCTTGATAGCCGTTTCAAACAGGTGGATACCATACCCTGCCAGTGAGATGTTGAAGATATCTGTGAATACATTGGCGAGTTGGTCAGCACAGGTTTTTAATATTGCACAGGTACTCTGTCTTGACCAGATGCTTTCCTCAGATTCACTCTCCTGAAGGCAGCCACATGTCATCCTCATATTCACTCTTAAAGGCCAATGGAACCTGTCTTCACCACAACTGCAGTCAATGCATTCAGATTCCAACCACAAGATTTGAAATTATTTTCTGATGCCACTCTTAATTCACTTTGTATGATATCTACATTATCTTCACCTAAACCATCTACAAAGGGAACAATTTCCAATTGTCCTATCTATGCAGACCTCTCATTTTATCTATCAAAAATTCTTTCAGCCATCTCCTTTCCAAAGAAAACAATTCTGACTTGTACCTATAAGCCCTCATTTCAGGTAAATCTTTCCCCAATGTCATTCCATCTTTCATGCAATGTGGAAATTAGGAACAGAACACAAAACTCGATTTGAAACCAGGCCATTGTGCAACATTGATTTTTACCCACAACGTCTCCAAATGATAAAGTATGTGTACACCTTGCTAATCATATTCTGAACATGACCAGTTATTTTCAGTTCCTTTAGCACCCATATCTCCAGGGCCT